>NW_006408520.1:40342369-40380070 GCF_000296735.1 Chrysochloris asiatica | reverse complement strand
TGTTTTGTAAGACGTGCAGCCAGAGTGCTCCTTGGAGGCCAAGATGGCCAAATTTCGTCTCTCATACTTCAGACATATTGTCTGGAGGGAGCAGTCGCTGGAGAAGGATATCATTTTTGTTAAGGTGGAGGGTCAGAGAAAAAGAGGAAGACCCCCAATAAGATGGATTGGCCAAGTGACAGCATCAATGGGCTGAAGCATGGCAACAGTAGTGAGGTTGGCTCAGGATCTGACAGTGTTTCATTCTGCTGTGCATAGGGTCACTATAATTCGGTTCTGACACGATGGCACCTAACAACAACAACTTCTATTAAAAACTTCCAGTGTTGTGTTGTGGATCAGCTTTGAACTGTGAACCAAAGGTCACCACTTCAAACCCACCAGCTGCTCCTTGGAAACCCTATACAGGCTATCTATGAGTTGAAACTTACTCGATGGCACTTAACAACAACAACAACTTCTATTTAAAAAGTCCTTTCTGGTAGCGTAGTGGTTATGAAGTGGGCTGCTAACCTCAGGGTCAGCAGTTTGAAACTACCAGCTGTGCCACCAGAGAAAGATAAGGCTTTCTGCTCCTGTAAAGATTTACAGCCTCAGAAATGCTGTATAGCACCGCTATGAGTCGGAACTGACTCCATGGACCATAGCAGCAACAACAACAATGTGGCACTGTAGGATTAAGCACTAGACTGCAGGGTCAACTTGAACTGCAGAGTCAGAATTTCAACCTACCAGTGCTCCTCAGAAACTCTATACAGGCTCACTATGAGTTGGAACTTATTTGACCACATGTAACAACTACAGCATGTCTATTAATGGAAGTGCTTTGGCTTTGTAGAATGAGCACTGGACTATGAACCACAAGGTCAGAAGTTCGAGTCTACCAGCTCATCTGATGGAGAAATATGAGAGCTTTTGATACCATAAAAATATACAGCTGCTGAAAGCCCATACTCATAAGGTCAATATGAGTTGGAAGCAACTTGATGGCACTTGACAACAAAAACAGCAACAGGATTAGATTGTCTCACCTGACACAATTAAACATAGTTGGCTAATCTGGAACTCTCACTCAATGAAAGTCACTGACTACAATTTAGTGAAGCATGTGCCTTTTCTATCCTAAACTGTAGCAATAAATTTATTGAGCTAAGCTACAATGTTTTTAAATTGTACACAGATTGAAGAGGAATGGTGTTGCATTCATTGTCAGAAAAGTGCATATCCAGATCAGTCATGAGGTACAGCACTGTCTATGATAGGATGATAAACGTGTGCCTACAGGGAAGCCAGTTAATACAACTATTATTCAAATTCATGCACCAACAACTAAAGCCAGTGTGGAAGAAATAGAAGAAGACTACCAACTTCTTCAATCTGAAATTAATCAAACATATAATCAAGATCTATTGGTCATAACTGGTGATTAGAATACAAAGGTTGGGAACATAGAGCTAGGATCAGTAGTTGGAATATATGGCCTTGGTGATAGAAATGATGCTGGAGATCACATTATAGAATACTGAAAAATCAATGATTTGTTTGTTTCAAATACCTTCTTTAGAAAGCATAAGAGATGGACATGGACCTCACCAGATGGAATACATAGAAATCAAATTGAGTATATCTGTGGAAAGAAACTATGGAAAAGCTCCATATCATCAGTCAAAACAAGGCCAGGGGCAGATTGTGGAACAGACAATCAGTTGCTCATATGCAAATTCAAACTGAAGCTGAAGAAAATGAAAACAGGTCCATGAGAGGCAAAATATGACCTTGAATATATCCCAGCTGAATTTACCAATCACCTGAAGAGCAGATTTGATACATTAAACACTAAAGACCAAAGACCAGAAGGGTTGTGGGATGATATCAAGAACATCATCCAGAAAGAAAGCAAAAAGTCATTAAGAAGACAAGAAAGAAGGAAAAGATCAAAATGGATGTCAGAAGAGACTCTGAAACTTGATCTGCAGATTAGAGATGCTAATGCAAATGGAAGAAATGAGGAGGTCCAAGAGCTGAACAGAAAATTTCAAAGATCAGCTCGAAAAGATAAAGCCAAATATTGCAATAAAATGTGCAAAGATCTGGACTCAGAAAACCAAAAAGGAAGAACACGCTCAGCATTTCTGAAGCCGAGGGAACTGAAGAAAAAAATCAAGCCTTGACTTTCATTATTGAAAGAGTCTCTGGGCAAAATACTGAATGATGCAGAAAGCATCAAGGGAAGAGAGAAGGAATACACAGAGTCAGTGTACTAAAAGGAAATGGTTGATGTTCAACTGTTTTAAGAGATAGCATATGATCAAGAGCCAATGATACTTTAAGAGGAAGTCCATGGTGCATTGAAGGAATTAGCAAAGAACGGGGCACCAGGAATTAATGAAATAAAAATTGAAATCTCTCAAGAAAGTGAGGTGGCACAGGAGGCACTCACTCATCTCTGCCAAGAAATTTGGAAGATGACTGACTATCTGGCCAATTGATTGGAAAAGATTCATGTGTGTGCCCATTCCAAAGAGAGGTGACCCAATGAAATGCAGAAATCTTTGGACAATCTCTTTGATATCCCATGTGAGTAAAGTTTTACTAAAAGTAATACAGAAATGGCTGCAAGCATACATTGACAGAGAACTTCCAGAGGTTCAATCTGGATTCAGAAGAA
The DNA here is from genome assembly GCF_000296735.1 of Chrysochloris asiatica. Lineage (NCBI taxonomy): Eukaryota > Metazoa > Chordata > Mammalia > Afrosoricida > Chrysochloridae > Chrysochloris > Chrysochloris asiatica. Next base: position 40,377,402 of record NW_006408520.1, on the reverse strand, counting down.
GCCGTGGAATGAAGGATATCCTTACTGATATCCATTGGATCTTGGCTGAAAGTAGAGACTATCAGAAAGATGTTTACCTGGGCTTTCTTGACTACACAAAGGCTTTCATTTGTGTGGATCATGACAAGCTATGGACATTTAATTTTGCTCTTGAGGAATCTGTACCTGGACCAAGAGGCCGTTGTTTGAACAGAACATGGGAACACTGAATGGTTTAAAATTAAGAAAGCTGTACTACATGGTTGTTTTCTTTCACCATATTTATTCAACCTGTATGTTGAGCAAATAATCTGAGAAGTTGGGTTCTATGAAGAAAAATGTGGCATCAGGATTGGAGGAAGACTCATTAACAACCTGCGATATGCAGATGATACAACCTTGCTAACTGAAAATGAAGAGGACTTAAAACATTTAATGATGAAGATCAACGAGCACAGCCTTCGATATGGATTACATCTCAGTGTAAAGAAAACAAAAATCCTCACCACTGGACCAATAAACAACATTCTTATCAATGGAGAAAAGATTGAAGTTGTCAAGGACTTCATTCTTCTTGGATCCACTATCAACACTCATGGAAGCAGCAGTCACGAAATCAAACAACATATTGCATTAGACAAATCTGCTGCACAAAACCTTCTTAAAGTGTTGAAGAGCAAAGATGTTAGCTTGAGGACTAAAGTGAGCCTGACCCAAGTCATGGTATTTTCAATAACCTCACATACATGTGAAAGCTGGACAGTAAATAATGAAGACCATAGAAGAATTGATGCTCTTGAGTTATGGTGTTGGAGGAGAACATTGAAAGTGCCATGGGCTGCCAAAAGAACAAACATCTGTTTTGTAAGAAGTGCAGCCAGAGTGCTCCTTGGAGGCCAGGATGGCCAAACTTCGTCTCTCATACTTCGGACATATTGTCAGGAGGGACCAGTCGCTGGAGAAGGATATTATGTTTGGTAAGGTCTCCGGAGGGTCAGAGTAAAAGAGAAAGACCCCCAATGAGATGGATTGGCCAAGTGACAGCATTGATGGACTCAAGCTTGGCAACAATAGTGAAGTTGGCCCAGGATCTGGCAATGTTTTGTTCTGCTGAGCATAAGGTCATTTGAGTTGGTTCCGACTCGATGGCACCTAACAACAACAACAACTTACATATGTAACACAATAGATTTGGTACCATACATATTTTCTCCCCATCAATTGCATATCAATTTGACACAGAGTTGTTGTTGTTCTTGTTGTTATGTGCTGTGGAGTTGGTTCTGACTCAGGTTCCTGAGGCTATGAATCTTTATGGGAGCAGAAAACCTCATCTTTCTCCTGTGGAAAACTGGTAGTTTTGAACTGCTGACCATAAGGTTCACAGACTGATTCGTAGCCACTACACTGCCAGATCTCCTTTGACACAGAGTGAGAAACTAGGGGAAGTGAGTAGAATCCTAAAAGTAACCTAATTTTCTTTGCTATTACTTATTTATATATTTACATGCTACATAATAATGGCAGCGGTGTGCCACCGAGTCAGTTCTGACTCACAAAAACCCTATATAGGATTTCAGAGTCTATAAATCTTTATGGGAGGAGAAAGCCTCATCTGTCTCCTGCAGATCGACTGGTAGATCTGAACTACTGACCTTGAGGTTAGCAATGCAAATCCTAATCCTCTATGCTACCAGGGCTCCATAATAGTATATGGGAATTCATCAACAATAGATGATCAGTTTTAGCACCTGATTTACTTGCAAATAGAATAAGAAGATAGTCTGTAAGATGTGGTTTGAGAAGTAACAAATGGTTTTATATTCAAATATCTCCCTTCCACCATTGGACAAATTGAACAGTCACATGGAAAATGGTGAAAGTGAAGATTCTCTGATACCATGTGTCTCAGGTAGCTTTCTTTGCATAAATATCATCAAAGGGAAAAACTAGCCTTCTTCTTCATAATCTATGACTAATTTCCTTCTTTCTCTCTTAATTTTCATCCATCACTATCATAAACTTGGGTGTGTCTAAGCTTTGTAAAATATACTATGGCAGTTAAGACCCTATAACCCACTGCTCTTGAGTCAATTCTAATTCATAGCAGCACTGTAGGACAGAAAACTGACCCATATGATTTCCAAGATCTTTAAGAAGCAGATTGACTTATCTTTCTTCCATCAAGTGGATAATGGGATTGAACTTCCAACCATTCTGTTAGCAGATCAGTGTTTAACCCACTGTACTATCAGAACTATTTTCATACTAAAACGTGGAAATTATATTGACCTGGGCTTGCATACTAGATCTCTCACTTTTGACTGAATACCACAAGGAAAGTATGAACCCTGTTCTTGCCCTATGCAGGATGGCTACATAATTATAAGGGTCATTACAAAATAAAGATGAAGACCCCTTGTTTCAAAAGCAGGAAAAATTTGCCACTAAAAATATTAAAATAATTGGAAATAGAAATGTCAGATAACCCAGTAATTACTATGCTTATTTATGATGTTTTGTTGCTGTTATTGTTGTTAAGTGCCTTAGAGTTGGTTCCAACTCATAATGACCATGCATGGGGTTTCCAAGGAACAGTTGGTGGGTTTAAACCTTGAACCTTGCAATAATCAGTTTTGTTCTTGCCCTAAAGTGCCATGTTGTTGTTGTTAAGTGCAGTGGAGACGGTTCTGACTCATAGCGACCCTGCACAGGGTTTCCAAGGCTGTAAATCTTTACGGGAGCAGAATGCATCATCTTTCTCCCACAGAACTGCTGGTAGTTTTGAACTGCTGACCTTGAGGTTGGCAATCCGACTTGTAACCACTACACTACCAGACCAGGAGAAATAAAGAGACATGACAAGAATAGATATATTCATGTTCAGTGCAGCATTATTCAGAGTAGCAAAAACAAGGAGATAGCCTAAATGCCCATTAACAAAAGAATGGTTTAATAAATTAGTACATAGATACAATGGAATACTTGGCTAGTTGAAGCATAATGATTAATCTTTTGTTTATTTGCTTGAACAATTATATAATTCACAGCTTAAAATAACATTGGTACACCTCATTCCCACCTCTTATAGCAAACCTTTCACTGGGATCTATTCTCTGTCTTGAATATGCTTCCATAGTTATTTTGCTTGGATATAGGGGCTTCTCCCAGATTACAGTTCTCCATAGGTCACTTGGGGTCGCATGAATTTGGCCATTTTTTTTTCCTGTTGTTCAATGTCCATTTTAAATGTAAATATGAAAGCATTTAACTCGTATTCAGAATTACTGAAATTACATATTTCTCATTTCAAAGGTTGTAAGGAGCTCTGGTAGCGTAGTGGTTACGAATCGGGCTGCGAACCGCAAGGTCAGCAGTTCGAAACTACCAGGCACTCTGCGGGAGAAAGACGAGGCATTCTGCTCCCGTAAAGATTTACAGCCTCGGAAACCCTGTACAGGGTCGCTATGAGTTGGAACCGACTCATAGGCACTTAACAACAACAACATAGGCTCTGTATTTTATTCTCACCAGAACAATAGAAACTCCATAAAAACAATCTCATCTCTTTTTATTATGCTTTTTGATACACTCATATTTTACCTACATTCTGTACCTTGTGTTTACTGAAGAGTATACTGAAATAAAGTAACTATGAGTTGCCCAAGCTTTTCATTTACTTCTCTGTTGTAACTTTCAGTGTAAGTTGTTAGGAAATAATATGAGCATGAAAAGATGTTTAAGTTTTCTTGTCCATTTATGTTTCTTAGAATGGAACTGTCTTCTTTCTGTATTCAAAGCAAGCTCTACTATAAAAGGAAACTTGGTCTCTCAGGGCTAGTATTGCTCTAATTAGCTTGTACTGCCTTAAGTCTTGCTTGTACTTTATCTGTGCAACACAGTTATCTTCCACTTCCCTTAAGTCTTGTTAAACTCATCATGCTTCAAGGATCTATCAGAATTCTGCGATCAGGGGGCATCACAAATGCTACGTGCAAATGTGGATGCAAGGAACAACAGAAGATACAGTATTGCATGGATTTCTTCTATGCACATACAGTATCCGTTGCCCCACTGCAATTCATTTGAAAAGTACAAGTTCAAAGGTAAAATCAGTGAGCGTTTCAAGATAGTGACAACAGAAGAATAAGGCAAGTCCAGGCCTTTCTGAAAATGGTTTCCTGTATGACCAATGGCAATTCTGCCTCAATCATAAAATTCAACTGCCAGCTCATTTTCTGATCTCCTCCACTGGGCTCTAACTACTGTTTAAATCATCATCCTAATACCTAACACTGTGCCTGCCTGACTTAGTGTGCACTCATATTCCATTAACCGAGTGGATGAATAAATGAATAAGTGAATAATACTGAATTCATCTTCACTTCAGCTTCATTATTATCAAGGAGGAATTAAAAGAAAAAAGAGAGAATAATCAGTTTAAATGATTATATGAGGTATTACTAAATGTGTAATAATTGTAGACTACAGATTATGCAGAATACAAAATCTAAAATAGTAATATTATGACTTGAATTATGTCCTGTAAAGGATGATATCTTGAAGTCTCAGTCTCCGGATACCTGTGAAATTAATGTTGTTTAGAAATAAGGCCTTTGAAAATTGTATATGTTAACATCAGATTATACTAGAATACAATGTGTCATAATCCAAGAAGAACTGTTGCTGTTAAATGCTGTCCAATTGATTCTGACTCACAAAGACCCTGTAAAGGTTTTCCAATGAGCACCTGGTGGGTTTGAACCACCGACTGGGCAATTCAAACTGACCATGTGGTCCAGTGCCTATCCTACAGTGCCACATCAGGACTTCATGTATGTGCACTTAATCAAAATGAATGCATTTAGAAACTTTACTTTCTAAAAGCATTCATTATGATTAAGTACACATATATCAGATTGGTAGGACAGAGAAAAGCTAGATATCCATATTTAGTAGCCCAGTGTTTATTCTACAGCATCACACCCGGGCTCCAATAGTAACCTCTTAAGAGAGAGAAACAGAAAGACTGGTGATGGTGGCCATGAAATTAGAAGCAGAGATAGGAGTGATCAGAAGTCAAGGAACACCAAGGATCACTGACTGTCACCACAAAGTAGAAAAGACTCTGAAATAGATGGAACATAAAATAGCCTCCCTCCATGTGCTCAGAAGGAATCAACATGGCTAAAAGTCTGATTTCAGATCCTGAGTCTCCAGAACTATGAGACAATCACTTTCTTTTTATAAGCCACCCTTTTTTTGTGACATAGTAAAATCTGTGAAAGCTGGTAGCTGTGTAAGGCAGAAACCTTTCAGAAAAGGAAAACTCAGATACGCTTCACTAACAGAAAAATGTAAGGAAGTGGTAAGCTGCCACTTGTCAAAGGCTGAAAACATGCAAAACCCAGAAAACCAACACAGTGGGTTGAGTTCCAGTCCTCACAGGTTTCATTTTAATTTCTTAAGGAGCTCTGGTAGCACAGTGGTTACTAATCGGGCTGCTAACCTTGAGGTTGGCAGTTTGAAACTACCAGCTGTTCCGTGGGAGAAAGATGAGGCTTTCTGCTCCCATAAAGATTTGCAGCTTTGGAAACCTTGTGCAGGGTCACTCTGAGTCAGAACCAACTCCAGGAATCCATGGCACTTAACAACAACAACAACAACAACAAGGTAGCCCTAGGAAGCTAAAACAATTAAATCCATGGAAATAGTATGGAGAATTCATGTAGGACAAATGTTTTAAGTCATCTTTATTCACGTTACACAGTGATCTGATAACCACTTTGATAAAATGCAAATTAAATGAGGTCAGGGACTTATTGTGGTTCTTTCTCAATCCTATTCCCATTGTTATTGTTAAGTGCCTTTGAGTTGGTTTGGACCCTTAGTGACCCTGAGTTTCTGAGGAGCAATTGGTGAGCTTGAATTTGTAGTTCAAACTGCCTTTGCAGCCCAGCATATTAACCCACAGAACCACAGGAGTCCCCTATTCCCATTATGTCTCACCAAATATATTTATTGGTAAGTATATGTTGAAAAATACATTTGAATGACTAAAAAAAATGTGATATAACTGTTGTTGTTTGTTATTGTTAGATGCCATCGAGTTGGCACCAACTCATAGCGACCCTATGCACAACAGAATGAAACACTACCCGATCCTAGTCCTCACAATTGTTGCCAAGCTTGAGCCCATTGATGCTGCCACTTTGCCAATCTATCTCCTTGGGGGTCTTCCTCTTTTTCTCTGACACTTCACCTTACCAAATATGATATCCTTCTCCAGCAACTGGTCCCCCCTTACAATACGTCTAAAGTATGAGAAACAAAGCTTGGCCATCCTGGCCTCCAAGGAACACTCTGGCTGCACTTCTTCCAACATATATCTGTTGGTTCTTTTGGCAGCCAATGGCACTTTCAATATTTTCCTCTAACACCATAACTCAAAAGCATCAATTCTTCTATGGTTTTCCCTGTTCACTGACCAGCTTTTGCATGCATATGAGGTTATTGAAAATACCATGGCTTGGGTAAGGCACACCTTAGTCCTCAAGCTGAATCTTTGCTTTTTGACCCTTTTAAAAAGGTCTTGTGCTGTAGATTTGCCTAATGCAATACATCATTTGATTTTTTAACAGCTGCTACCATGAGTTTTGATAGTTGATCCAGAAGAATGAAGAGTTTGAGAACTTCAATCTTTTCTCCTTTGATAAGAATGTTGTTTATTGATCCAGTGGTGAGGATTTTTGTTTTCTTTACATTGAGATGCAATCCATACCGAAGGCTGTGCTTTTTGATCTTCATCAGTAAATATTTTAAGTCCTCTTCACTTTCAGCAAGTAAGGTTGTATTATCTGCATATCGCAGATTGTTAATGAGTCTTCTTCCAATCCTGATGCCACATTTTTCTTCATATAACCCAGCTTCTCAGATGATTTGCTCAGCATACAGGTTGAATAAGTATGGTGAAAGAATACAAGCCTATCACACACCTTTCTTAATTTTAAACCACTCAGTCTTCTCATGGCCAAGTGGCAGTATCAATGGGCTTGATCAAGCGTGGCAATAGTAGTGAGGTTGGCCCAAGATCAGCAGTGTTTGTTCTGCTGTGCATCAGGTGTGCTATGGGTCGGTACCGACTCAATGGCACCTAACAACAGCAACAATAACAGTGTTCCCATGTTCTATCAAGCAATATTAATGTTATTAACTTCATATAATGGATTTTCAGAGTACAGATGTAGATAGATCTAAGTGTTAATTATAAAATGAAATGAGTAAAGATCTCTGGGAGGTGCACAATATTAAAAGACAGCAAAGTAAACATTTCTACACATACAATCCTGCATTAATAGCAATAGTAAGCATCTACAAATAGAAAACTATGTAGTTGTGGAAGATGAATTGATATAGAAAGATGTGTGGCAGTACACCCAAGAGAATACATAGGTTTGGTACAGAATATTTCTACATATTCATTTGTATGTGCTGCAAGTATATCCAAGAATATTGTAGAGCATACAGTGTGCAAAGTTTTGAAAATTTCTTAGCTGCAACCAAAACATCTTAAGGAAATGAGTCACTGGACTTGAGGACTTGTAACAGTCTCAGGGCACATTCAGATACATTGTCATAACATAGTCTACAAAGACAATGTTCTAGAGCCTGCTTTGGTGAGCAGCAATTGGATCATAAAAACATGTAAGGGACCATCTAAAATGAACTATTGGTCTTTCTTCTTCCTGAAGTAAAAAAAGTGAAGAAAATTTGACTCAATGAAGCAATTAGTCCAAAGGACTAATAGACCATATGAACCAGTTTCCATTAACCCAAATTTGCTATATGAACTTTTACCCAAACTGCAATTCAAAAATAAAGAAAAAGCTGCCTAGCACATAATATATCTCCTTTTACCAATGTAAACAGCAGCAGCGGCAACAAACAACAATTCCTCATTAACACCAAATATAGGGACAGAAGTCACTTTTGATTTCTCCAAAGATCTAACTCAGGGAAAGGAATGGCAAGAGGAATAGAAGAGGAAGATAAAATCAACCTCTTAAAACTCTGAACTAGAAATGTATAATTATTCCTTTTTAACCAGTCATCAATTATGCTGAAGAGAATGGTCCTGTTAATATTTACTTATGTCATTACAAATAAAGTAATGGACCACCCATGACCTTTTGCCCTGCTTGTGTTTTTAGAGAAAAGCTTTGTCCAGATAGTGATAGATTCCTGCCCTCTGACTCATGCATTACCCAGAGACTTCTAGCTTCTCGGAATTTCTTTTCAGAACTTCAAATATCTTGGAAATAATTCCCCATTTTTGTAAAAAATGGCTTTACTTTTAAAGAAAAATAAATTTTGCAAGAAATTAAACAATAACTTATATCTAGTTCTTGGCACTATCAAACACTGTTCATGTAAAAAAAAAAAGAAAAAAAAAGATTGTGCTTTTTTTTATGCCATCTTTTGATACTAGCAGCTAAGCTTTGATTTTGCATATGCCGGTCATGCATAGTATGTTGTATATATTGAACTGTGTTTGCTGTAGTTTTGTATTCCTTACCAAAAGTTAACCTCTTTGTTTCAGAATTTTTAATTTTAGAGTTAATAATATATTGTTAAGTGCCACCAAGCCGGTCTCTACTCATAACAACCCTGTACAGTGTTTCTGTGGAGCAGCTGGTGGGTTTGAACTGCCAAACTTGTGGTCAGCCGTTCAGTGCTTACCCTACAGCACCACATCAGAAGTTAACAACAGAGAGTTGTATAAAGATATACACACATTGTATAAATAAACATGCTTTCTCAATTTCACCACTTTGAGATAATCAAAAGTATAAATTTAATGGATATTTTCCCAAACCTTGTTTATCACAAAGATTAGATCATTCAATATCCAGAATTCTGTATATTTGTTTTTTCACCTAATAATATATTATGGATATTCTTTCAGGACACTATATAAGATTCCACTTATTCTTTTATTAACCAGCTAATTTTGTGTGTGTGAACATGTGTAACAATTTTTGGCATTCCCTACCAAAATAAATTCAAGTTCCTTCTAGTTTGGAGGAAACTAGAAACAATTAGTGCTTTTGTTACGTGCTGTCAACTTGGCTCCAACTCATAGCAACCCCATATAGAGGTGGCTGGTGGGTTTGAACGGCTGACCTTTCAGTTACCTGTCCAGAGCTTATCCTACAGAACCACTATTAATAGCACAGAAAATGTGTCAATATTGTTCATTTTTGTTTATTTGATGAATTTTTATTTTATTTTTTATAAAATGGCATATCATGATTTCCATTTGCTTCGTCTTACCTAGGAAGGATGATACATTTTTAATGATAATGGTCATTGTAGCCTTTAGTGGTAACTTCATAAGAATCCTATACAAAAAAATCTAGTATAATTCCTCCATTTATTTGGCAAAGAACAAGGATAAGTCTTCTTCTGTCAGCTCAAGATGGTAGAATCAACTATTATAATGAAATGTACAAAGACTTGGAGTTAGAAATCAAAAAGAGGAAAACATGCTCAGCATTTTTCAAGCTGAAAGAACTGGGAAAAAATATTCAAAACTCAACTTGCATTATTCAAAAATTCCATGGGCCAAATATTGAATAATATGCTGTTATTGTTGTTAAGTGTTGTTGACTTGGTTCTAACCCCTAGTGACCCTGTAGAAGGTTTCTGAGGAGCCACTGGTGAGCTTGAACTGCATAAAGCCTTGTAGCTTCTCCTTAACCCCCATTAATACTATCTTGAATATCAAGAATATCATATATATTCACCTATATTGTACATTCAAAGAAGTATTTTATTTTTGAGAATTTAATAAACATTTAATATAATAAGAATACATATTGTGAAGAGAGTATATTACAAGTTTGCATAAAAGTTGTACTATAAGAGAGAAAAAAAATACTTCTAGAAGTAAAATGGTTGGTTCCTAAGATAACCATGGAGAAGGACATCAGACTTGAAAGAGTGGAAAGTAAGAAAAAAAGAGGAAGATCCCCAATGAGATGGACTGATCCAATTGCAGCAACAATGGGCTCAAACATCACAACAATTGTGAGTCTGGTTCAGGGTTGGCCAGTGTTTTATTCTGCTCTTCATTGTGTCAGTTTGAGTTGGAATCAACTCGACACCATTCTCAAAAGCTATGGAGTAAGTAAATTCCATGTTCTTTTAATATTTTGTCCAGTAAATTGTAAAGTATTTTACATCATACTTGGTAAAGTAGAAGGTCAGCAAAAAAGAGAGAAACCCCAATGAAATGGATTGGCACAGTGGCAGCAGCAATGGATCCAAACTTAACAATGCTTGTGAGGATGTTGCAGGACCTGATTGTGTTTCGTTCTGTTGTGCATTAGATCACTATGAGTTGGAATAGACTTGAAGGCACCTAAAATAACAGCTAGTCAGTACTTATCACACCAGCTTTGGGAACTTCCTTTTCTAGATAGACACCAGAAAAAGGTTTTATAAACTCATTTAAAGTAGGTATGAAATTGGTAAAAACTGTTTTGTTCGTGACCAATTGCAAAGATATTTATATTTCAACAGGGACTGACCCACAGATATACTACTTGAAGTATTTCTCTTGAGTAGAACAATAAGCATAAATTTTGAAATGCCAAATTCTAGAATTTACTAAACCATTTAAAATAACTGGCTTAATATTTCTGCCTTCCTGTTTGCTTGCCATCAAAATACCATTCTTATTTTTAGAGTCAATAAACCATTTGTAACTTGATCCTTTATGGCTTTATGGCATTCTATACATAGAAACATTTGTTGTTTTGTTGGTAAGTGCCGTCTAGTCGATTCTGACCCAAAGCGACCCAGTATAAAGGTTTCCGAGTAGCAGTTGGTGAGCTGAAACTGCCGACCTTGCAGTTCAAACGGCTTTGCAGTCTGGCGCATTAACCCACAGTGCCACACCAGGACTCCATAGATACATAGCCTTCTTCATATTCTAGTACTTCTTCGATTATATTTTGATCATTTCTTTACTGGAATAATATCTTAGATGGAATGGGAAAAACTACTGTATTTCATTTATATTTGTACTAATATTATGTTTGTACTTTTAGCCAATTATCATCATTTCTGTTCTCATGGAGTTTACTATTTATTTAGAGCTCTGGTAGCATTGTTGTTGTTAAGTACCGTGGAGTCGGTTCCGACTCATAGCGACCCTGAACAGGGTTTCTGAGGCTGTAAATCTTTAAGGGAGCAGAAAGCCTCATCTTTCTCCTGAAGAATATTATATGAACTATTTTCTTTTAATTCTCAGAAATTTTATTTCCATGCTATAAATGGAAAAAAAAAAAATGTGACAAAAGGGTAAAATGTTATGTTCAAATGCACAAACAGAAAATAGCAGAGCTAGGATTCAAATACAGGCCTACCTGATTCCGAAGTGCATGTCTTTTCCACAATATTTGACTACACTCAGTAAATGCTGGTAAAATGATTGATTACATTATTTTCTAGATAATTATCAGAAATTTGGCAATTAAACAATCATCAGTCATTTCTGCAAACCTAGGAGAATCTATGAAAAAAACTTTTTTTGTTGTTAATTTGTTTCCTTTTGCACACACCTTTACTTATAATTCCCACAGGGATTAGTAAAAGAAAGGAAGGAAAATTATATTTTAAAGAGCAAACTCCCATCCATGGCTTCAAAGAGGTCTAGAAGTTAACTTAACAGTTGCCTCATCTCTGTAGCCAGAGTAAGAAAATTAAATAATCATCAGCTTTATTCCTGGGGGTGGGATAGGAGAGTAGTATGTCAAAGTAAATATTCTTTAATAGAAAAACAGGAGTATAAATAATAGATAAACTATAATGATTATCTTAGGCATCTGCTTGGTGCCAGAATTTAACTGAGTATCTTTCCTTATTGATTTAGGAATGTAGAAACTTAGATATCAGTCCCATTTCATAATGGATTGGCAAAACAATAAACTGCCCCAAGTCACATGGTTGGAGACTGTTAGAGGCAAGTTTTGAACCCAAATCTTTCTGACCTCATAGTTACCATTTTCTCACCCAAACTCCTATTTTTTTGCATTAATGTAACTGCCTGTAAGCACTCATCACCCACACAACTTGACTCAAATGTAGGGCTAGCAAAAGAAATAGACAATAAAAGATAATTCAATCCACAGTAAACATTCTCTGATATGATTATTTTGTTGTTGTTAAGTGTCATCTAGTTGGTTCTATTTCACAGTGACCCTGTATACGGTTTCTGAGTAACAGTTGGTGGGTTTGAACTGTCAAACTTATGGTTGGAAGTCAAGTGCTTATCTTGTATGTGACACATGATTATTACATGAATATTGAATTGGGCATATAAATGACTATAATCATATTTATTTTACCCAGTCAAATATAGCATAATGAACATTATCTGAAAGGAAAACAGGAAAAACGGAACCCAATAGACATTTTTTCTTCTACTTGAGGAAGATACAGTTACCTCCACTATCATGTTTTTGTTGTTTAGTGCTGTGGAGTTCCAACTATGAAGGGTTTCTGAGCAATCAGCTAGTGAGTCTGAGCCACCAATCTTTAGATTAGCAGTTCAGTGCTTACCCTACAGTAAGCCACATCTGGACTCCTCCACTGTAATGTTGTCATGTTAAATGCCATAAAGTCATTTCTGACACATAGTGACCCTGTATAGAGTTTCCAAGAAGCAGTTAGTGAGTTTGATCCACTGACCTTGTGGTTAGCAGTCCAGTGTTTATCCAACAATGCCACACCAGGACTCCACTATAATAAGTAGTAGTTAAAATCCAAATTTTCTATTTGGGATTTAAAAATCATGCTTCATCAATACCACATCTAGATATATACCCTGTACACAAAAAAATTGATCTGGGTATGTACTTCTTGAACCAGAAAAGAGTATACAAATGTTTATAGCATCATTACTCATAAGAGGGAAAAAATGTGAAATGGGATCAATTATCCATTGATAGGAAATTATGTGTACATAAATATAACATATTCATAGGACAGTATGTTTTGTTGTTGTTATTGTTAAATGTCACTGAGTTAGTGTCAACTCACAGTGACCCTTTTCCCAAGAAGCCACTGGTGGGTTTGAACTGCCAGTCTTGCAGTTAGCAGTCCAGTATTTATCCTACTACACCACACCAGGACCCCTATAATATAGAATATTTTAGATCAATAAAAATGAAAGACCCTTATTTCCTTTTAAAAAATCAATTTTTAAGAACATAATGTTGACTTCTTTGTGTGTGAAACTTTAAAAAAAGAAATCAGTAAATGTCATGTTCTGGTACTTGCTTGGGAATAGGGCTTTCTTTGCTGTTGTTGTTGTTAAGTGCCATCAAGTCGATTCCGACACATAGCGATCCTGTATAGGGTTTCTGAGGAGCAGCTGGTGAGCTTCAACAACTGACCTTGCTGTCAAACGGCTTTGCAGTCTGGCACATTAACCCGCAGCACCACACCAGGACTCCTAGGGCTTTCTTTAGAGCTATTTGAAATTGAGTTAAATGGATTTGGTGATTCAACTTCCCACACCCATGTGTTTGAATGGCTGTTTCCTAGTGTTTCTACTTGTTTGCAGTTATATATTATTCAGGTATGTTTACCTATTTGTATATAAATATAAATTAAAGGAAGGCAAGGTGATTATAAACACTAAATTGCATAGAATGCTTACCTCTAAGAGGAGTTGAAAGGGATAAGAAAAGAGAAGATCCAGAAGTTTTTGCAATTATCTTGGTAATTAATCAGATTTAGCACTGAAAAGTAAGCTGAGCAGTGGTTCATAGAGATTAATTGTTATATTTATAATTTACATGAATATGTGTTATTAAGTTACCAAATATCACATTTTAAAAAATGATTGTTGTTGTTGTTAAGTGCCGTGGAGTCCGTTTTGATTCATAGCAACCCTGTATAGGTTTTCCAAGGAGCAGCTGGTGAGTTTGAACTGCCGACCTATGGTTCACAGTCTAGTTCAGATCCTCAGAGAAAAGGAAAACCAAGATGGAAAATGAGAGGAAGAAAAAGGGAAATGTAGATAAAATGTAGGAATAAGAAAGAGGAGAAAGAGAAGGAAGAGACAAGGAGAAGCAGGAGTTATGTAATCAGACCCCAGTTCTAATTCTGATTGTAATGAGAACACATTTTTAAAGTCTATGAGCTTCAGCATTTTCACATCTGGTTTGAGCTGAGTAGTTAATGAGATAATTCATATAACATGTTCAGTTATTTCCACTACACACTTCTTTTCTCCCTCTCCTCTTCTGTATTTAGAAGGAATACAAGACTAGAGTGGAAGAGGAGAGGTGGTGAACTAATCACTCACTATGTCTTCTATCTGGCATTTCATCAGATAAAACACTACCCACAATGCACCCCAGATAATGTCTTAGTGACCTTGCAGATTCTAGCCCCCACAGATATCCAGTGATCTTAAATTCTAAAAGCCAACAAAAATTAGTGCTTTGAAGAGTCAATTTACTTTTTTCAATCAAGGCCTAATTAAGGTATTTCATAGTAATGTGAGAATGTTGTTTAATCTTCCCATGGGGAAGAAAGGGGTACATTTTGAAAGATGGGCTTGTTAACTAAAATGGATCTCTACATGGTGAAATGTGAGCCAAAATTATTTGTGAGCATACAACCACCTTCACCACCAGTTATCATAAAATCTGTTCTGACTCATGGTGACCCCAGATGGTTCATGCTGGGGACAGCATACGCAGACCCTGGGTTGATCAGTGGCAGCCCCATTGAACCACTTCTGAATATAATCAGTTTAACCCAGATGCTCTCCTTCCTCCTGAAAGTATATAGGAATGTGATAATTAAGAACGATGTAGCATTTTAGGTATAGATAAATGAAGTCTGGTGCCTGAGATCTTGCTCACAAACAAAAGTTTGCAAAGTGTACAGAGACAGCTTGGCTCCTTTCAGGAACCTTGCTTTATGTTATGTATCCTTAAGAAACCACACGTCGCTACTCTAGATCATTTAAGCCTAAACGTTAATATATAGCAGCTTGATTGAACCTTTTTTCTTAAAAATGTTAGATTGTTAAGAAAAAACTATGAAAATATCTTAAAAGTTGTTCCTGTGAATCATTATGTCCTGTTTTGAATGATTAATCTCATTTCAGTTCCATATCCTGTCTTAATCACATCCTCCCTTTGTGACATACTCCCTTTGTGAATTACATCCTTCCTTTGTAATAAATCCCTCCCTAAAAAAAAAAGAATAAAAGGCTGAGGTAGAGTGAGTTCTGCATGCAATGCTGTGCAATGCTGTGCAATGCTAGGCAATATGTTTGCAGATCTGTCTATTCCGCCACACATGGAGTCAACATGAGCTGAAATCGACTGGAAGGCAACTAACAACAATAGTAATCAGAACTTTACGACTACCAAGATCTGTAATTCATTCTGTCAAGTCAGAACTTAAAGGCTCAATAAAGATAAAATTTCATAAATCTAGAAACCTTAAATAGCAATAGTGAGAGAATCTGGTTTTATCTTACTGCCTTCCTATCCAGTTGAGTTTAGCTCAATGATTCTCAACTTAGGTAGCTTTTCCCTGAGAAGATGTTAGGCAATTCTAGAGACATCTGCAATATTACATCAGGGATGTAGGGAAGAGTCTACTGACATACAATAGATGGAGGGAATCGAGATGCTATTAAATATCTTACAGTTCACAGGACAGTCCCCAAGAACAAAGAATCATTTGTCCCCCGTTGTCAATAGTGCTACAGCTGAATAATCTTGCCTAGCTGTACATGAGTTGCACTGAACTGGCTTTCAAATTATTTGGGAGACTATTCCAGGAATTTTTATATTTTGGGCTCATAATACGTTTGTGCTGGGGTTATTAAGCTAAAGATCTATGGATTGGCTTAAGGCAGTTCATAAAACCCATGAAATTATATGCAAATTTTGTTCATATGTGCATTTTAAACATGAATCTAAAGTTAAAAACTCTTTGAAACACACTCTCAGAGGCACACATCTATTTTAATATTTCTACTACAAGCTTGTTAATGTCTTAATTCTTGACAAATTAATGAGTTCCTTAAGAAATGTGATTATTTCATTTTGGATAGAGATTTAAGTTATTTGGACTCAAACAGATCTGAGTTTGAAAAAAGACACAGGACTTGTGAGTCTCAGCTTTCAAATAGAATATACATATTCAAATTTAATGACTGCTACTGGTGTGGTGCTGTGTGTTAATGTGCTGGACTGAAAAGTTGGTTTGAACTGCAATGTCAGCAGTTGAAGCTCACCAACCACTCCTCAGAAACCCTATACAGGTAGTTATGGGTTGGAACCGACTCGACGACACTTAACAACAACAGCAATTTCATGGTACTGTAGGATCAGCACTGAACTTAAAACCATAAGTTTGGTAATTGAAACTCACCAGTTGCTCCTCAAAAACCCTATACCAGGTTGCTATGAGTCAGAATTTACTCCACAGACTTAACAACAACAAACAACATTGTGTGGATTCTACACATTTAAATCACCTAGTCATAGCAGGATTTAAAAAGTAGTAGCTCTTATTGTTTTGTTATTAGAAATAACTTGGATTTAAGGTTTTGCCTGTAGAAGATCTTTGATGCATAAAACATTGCTATATTTATTCACCAAGTGAAATGTTAGAAAAAGGAGGGGGGAAATGATATTTGTATAGAGATTTAAAAAGATTTTTAATGTCTTATCTCATTCTCACATTGGAGTGGGCATCTAGACTAGAAAACAGAAACATGGGCAATGAAAGTTACCACAGGGCATCAAAAATTATCTGCACTCTAGCTGTAGAATTTACTTTAATCAATTTTCAGAAAAGACAAATACATCATTTTTCCTGTATAATTTCCTTGCTTTTTAATACACTTTGTCCATCTGCCAACAAGCTTTCACATTTCCTTATAGTAAAAAATGTTTTAAGCTAAGATGTGAACTCACCACTGTCTTAACTTCTTCATCAGAGGTAAGTGACTTTTCATCCTCAAAAGGCTGCTTTCAGGGGATCAAACAGGTAGAACTCCAGTGGAGCAATATCAGGACTATGAGCAGGATGTTTTAACACCTCAAAATTAAGTGTTTTTTGGGGGCGTGTCAGCATTGTGGGCAGAGGTGTATGGATGTGATCACAATGCCCTTGGAAAGCAGTCCTCTGTGTTGCATCCCAAGTTTAGGCTTCAGCCCTTCAGTGAGCATTTCACTGTACTGAGCACTGTTGATTGTTGAACTTTTTCCTGACAGTATTCCAGGAAAATCTTGAGAAACCCAGAAAACTGTAAGCATTAATTTTCCAGTTTATGGATGACTTTTGAACTTTTTCTTAGTTGGCAATTGAGGATGCTTCCCTTCCATGCTTTACTGTTTACTCTCAGGCTCTTAGTGATGAATCTATGTCTCCTCACCAGCAACAAATTTTTTAAAGAAACTATTAGCTTCTTTCAAATATCGGTCCAAATGCTTCTGTTTATTCTTGTAAGTTTTTTGGTACCCATCTCACACAAACTTTCAGAAATCCATCTGTGGTGGATTATTTCATAGAGCCATGGTGGATTTTGCAAATGATTTACCACTGTCACTCATCTGTTCGACAGAATCATTTTACATGCATGCTCAATATCGTCATCAGCTGTGGACAGGCATTTCAATATAACCAGAGTGCAGATAATTTTTGACTCATCCTTGTAGTTACCAAATAGGCATGGGTTCAATTTAGATGTTCAGATTCTAGTTCCTAAATTGTTTCTACTATGAACTTCATGAATAACAGGGTCTTCAGTACTCAGATACAAGACAGAGAGGTTTTGAAGAGAGGACTAGTAATCCAGAGGATAGATAGTTCCTTTAGGAGAGAACCCAGGCAATTATTGGAATTGAAAATTGGGACAGAATCTTTTAGAAAGGGAAGACTGAAAGAGAGCAGACATTTATAGAAAATGGGGAGATTTAAAGACAACTTTCAAAAGTTTCAAATTCTTTAAAGCAAAGCCTGATGGTTAAACCTTAAAAAGCCACCATTACTAAGGTTTTCTTTCATTCATACATCCATTCATTTAGTCAAACATTTTTTCCTTTCAATAAATATGTATTGTGCTTCTAACAGGAGTCAGAACTTTGATGAACACTAATACATTTAATACAAAATCTATACCATTCCATCAGACTTAGAATGTGGCTTAGTGAGGAAGACAAACATTAAATATAACTTTTACCTGGTGGCACTGTAGTATAAACACTGGACTACTAACTAGAAAGTGGAAAGTTCAAACCCATCAGCAGTTCCTTAGGAAAAAGATGAGACTTTCTACTCTCATAAATATTTATAATCTCCAGAAGTCCTCCAGAGGATCCCTATGAGCTGGAATCGACTCTATGGTGGTGGGTTCTTAGTTTTTTACTTTTGGTGTGCTTAATTATACAATTAATTGCATTAGTAATAGGATCTACATATTAAAAACACAGGAGTCTTTACTGTCCACCTGGATTGAGCACTGGTTGCCCAGAAATATGGCAAGACCTGGGGACTCCTGGACCCAGGGACAGGGACATGGCAGGTCCAGCTGATGTGACGTGAGGGGAGATTCACAAGAACACCCATACTTGCAGATAACACCATTTGACGTGGCAATGGCTGGATGATCAGAACTCGACTAGAGAAAGAAAGAAGAGGGGAAAAAAGATTAATCCACTACAATTTGATGAATTTAACCTATGCTTGTGGATGTAATAGCTTAAAGAGGGAAAAAATCTTTACAGTGAGGATCATTCCCCCCTTCTTGGTACACAGGGTTAACATTGGCTACCCAAATGGGGGGACTACAAAGGCACAAAGTGACTGGCTTACAAGTTTTCAAGAGGGAGCCTAGTTTCAGAGGGTGCAGGAGAAGGTAGACTTTTCACTGAGTGGTTGCCAACCTGTCTGGACAGGGCTGGTGAAAGGAGAACGGGAGAAGACACTTGTGGTTCAATAGTGAATAATTCCTATCAGTACTGATTGTGAGTGTTGCAAATGTAAAGGTAAACATTTTCTAACAAAAGAAGGGGAGTGATTGATATTTCAGCCCAGGAACAAAGGACCCTGGAATCATCAAGGGAGAAGAGCGGAGTGTGGAACCTATCCAGACAAGCAGTGATGCTGGAGATGAAGGCAGAGAGGATGACGTGGAAAGATGGAGCGACTGGGGACCCTAGACTCAGGAAGGGAGAGGGTATGTGTGCTGACGACTGGGGGGTGGGCTTGTGAGGTGTGCCCTTTGATTGTTTAAATGGTTGTATATTCCTGAGTGCTTCAGTGTACATCCAAAAAACAAAACAAAACACACAAAAAAACAGAGGGGAATGGAAGCAAATGCTGTTGAATGATGATGCATGGAGGGAATTGTAATCATTTCAGTGAAATGAAATGCGGTAGGATGAACATAAAGCTGATGTTCTCCCATGTAAACTATCACCGAATTAACAATAAAAACTTAAAGAAGAAGAAGAAGAAAAAAAAGTACAAGGGTCTTAAAAAGCATACAAAGATGATACAATGAGTTCCATGGTATTTGTTTTGAGAGGCTTTCCCAAGGAATTTAGAAAAAAAGTAAAAGAATGTTCCTGGCATACAGCACTGGATCTTCAAAGAGAAAGTGAGTGGGGAAAGAGGAAGAAAGATAACTCGTTACCAAGTTACTCTATGTGGAAACATTTATGCAACAGCAGATGTTTTAAAGACTTCAAAGAGCATCTTTGCTTTACCTCTGATAAATGAAAAATAAAAAATGAGCCCTTCAAGACTCCATTATCAATATTTTTTTCATTACATAAACTAAAGTCAGGGTTAAAATGAAAACCACAAGTTAAAACAAAAAAAAAACCCAAAAATGAAGATTCAAGAAGGAAATAAAACCTCAAATGCGAATGAAACTTTGGAGCCCATTTAAAAATCTGTTTCTGTTTTTACTAATGGGTCATTTTCACCTGCTCCTGCTTTCCCACCTGGTCCCAGCTGGATTGCTGTGACTCCTGAGCAATGGAATGAGCTATCATTGCAGTTTGATCACTGGGACGCAAAGGTGAGCAAAGGGTCAAAGGAACAGAAGCTGGGCCATTATAGAAATGGGTAATCCTCAAAGAGGAAAAATCCACTCCCAGATCATTTGGAGCCAAATGTAGACCTGCTAGGCTCAGAGAATCACCAGCTGGGTCTCTGTTTGAAATGTGTAATCATTAGATACACACAAAGCCAAACCCCACACAGAAACCTTGTGGTTAGCCATATGTTTGGGACACCTTCGGTGTTTACTAATGCCCCAGGACTGTGAAGCAGAAGAAACACAAGAGAAAACGAGAGTGCTCTGAACAGAGAATGCAAGGAGGTTGGAAGAGAGCCCCTTTTGTTTGTGTATGTGTGATCAAAGTTGGAAGCTTTTCAACAGTGAGCTACTGTGCTGAACACAGGAAAGCTAAACCCTTTAAAGTATGCCTGTTCAGGTTTCATAGCATATCTTTAGGAATCAGTCTATTCTGAAGAAATTTAGTGGCATTGTTTCATATTTTATTTTCTTGGTCAGCGTGGTAGTTTTTTTTGGCTTTTTGAAACGTGAAAAGACCTTTATGTAATCATGACAAGAAACTGACACAGTTGCTTTGGATTTGAGAGGATTGATTACAAGCACTCTTAAAAACAGAGATATTTCCTTTTTTCCCTCCCCAAAAAGACTTCAAGGGAAATGGAAGACTAAATATGTTTCCTGGACATAAGAAATATCTGATGAAAGTCATTTTTCATTTTATTTCCATGTTGTGAAAGCATATTCAGGCTATTCAAACTACCGCAGCAGTCTGGTTCTCAAGTTAAACTACCAACCACCAGTCCATAGGGGTGAAAGAAACTATTTTTATGCACTGTGACATTTTTAACTTGTAAAACATTGCAAATGTAGGTGGTAGTTCTCACAGTCTGGTGTATTTTTAGAGTTCCATAATCCTCCTAGTCAGAGTTCAAGGGGCTGCTTTTTTTCAACATTTTGGCATGTTGTGGCCTTTTCTCCATGATTGTACATGTTTAAAAAATAAATCTTTTTCTCACTACTCTTCCAGTCCTCCTGTTGAAAGGCACTGGAATGGGAAATAGAACACACACATACTCAAGCTCAATTCTACCCTGTCTTTTTCCCTTCATTTCTATTCTTTCCTCTTCTCTATTCTTGCTTTTGCATTCTATTCTTTGCTCCTTCCCTCCCTCCTTTGTCTTCTTTCATTATCTCTTACTTTCTTCCTCATACACTTTTCTCAGAGTAAACTTGATTTTCAGAACCCTGAAGTTATGTTTCAAAATAAAATGTTTGATTCTTTCCTCTTAGTTATTATGTTCAATGGTAAATTCAATCATATCGCGTTTATATTTGCTAACAAATTATGTATGCAAAATGATTAAGAAGTGAGTTGAATTTTGGGGATTTTGATAATCTTAGTAATGTCAGTATGACAGGCTTGTTAATGTAATTATTTTTTGTGTATAGAACTCAATGATTGATGATTTCTTTTCTGATCAATGATTTATTTATTTATTTATTTATTTAATTGAACCATAGTTTGAGGGAATTGGTCAAGTCTACAACTTGAGCATTTCCTAGATGATTAAACA
The DNA here is from genome assembly GCF_000296735.1 of Chrysochloris asiatica. Classification (NCBI taxonomy): domain Eukaryota; kingdom Metazoa; phylum Chordata; class Mammalia; order Afrosoricida; family Chrysochloridae; genus Chrysochloris; species Chrysochloris asiatica. The sequence continues at coordinate 40,355,715 of NW_006408520.1, read as the reverse complement.
ACAAGTAAACATCATTTGGAAGCGATACTAATGTAACTAGATTCAGCTAGCTGAGTTGAGAGTGCTTTGCTGAATTAAATAGTGTGCTTTTACAACTTTATTGTACTGGCTGCCCTAAGTGGTATAATATTATGCAAAATGCAGATGAGAATAAACACGAAACATTTCCTAAGTGTTTACCATGTGCCAACATGATTCTAAGCTTTTCAAAAAATAAAAAAATAAAAAGAGACATAATCACAAAGTCTCTCCAAGGATCGACTGTGGGGATTATGTGATCCATATTGTTCTAATACAGCACCCTCAGGAAATGAATATCCAGTATTTTCTTGAATGATAGCAGTGACTTTCTGAAGTAATTTCTTCTAATATTGAGAAAGTTCTAATATTAAAACTAACCTCAATACCTTCTATGTATTGGTCCCAGGTCTGCCTTCTACAACAGCACAAGGTAAGAAATATACACCTTCTTTTAGTTTGAGATCTGGAAGTGTTTCACTTCAATACTTTTTTACCTATCATAATTATAAAACCTTCTATTATTAACGTAGCATTGTGATGAAAACATTTTATTCACTTGCTGTTCTGTGACCGTCATATAAAATAGAGAAATGTGTTGCTCCTGGCATGCTTTATGATTTGGTATCACTCTAACAGATTTTTTAAAAAAATATTTGTCAGCATTCATCTACAGAAATAAACTTATTATAATTAATATAAATTAATGGTTTGCTATCCAGTTACTATGTCTAAAGAGTCATTTAATAATTATTAAACATGTTGAATCTTTCTTTTGTTGTTTACAAGGAATATATGTCATATGTTCCCTTGTCCTCTTCTTTAGGTTCCTCACAAATATCCAATTACCAAATAAAAGTGTGTGTTTGTCAAAGAGTTTGTGAATGAATAAGAGAGTTTAATTTAAATATACCAGAGAATTTCTCTTCATAAATACTGATTAGACAAGTTTTTTCTTGACATTGCTGGCATTAGTTCTCCTCTCTTTTCCCTCCATTACTCAGCTTTCTCAGCTAGTTCCCCTCCTTTTCTATGTTTCCTATCCCCATCCCCTTTGTTAGTCAGAACAATTTTGTTCTGTCTTCCTTCAATCTCCAACTCCCTATTCCCATACCTACTACTGTTTTTAAGAGTGCCAGAGATCATTAGGATGAAAATGACAATTTTGTGTGTGTGTGTTCAGCAAACAATGGACCTTATAGTTAGCACAGCTCACTAGTCTTAGAAAGCAAAGGAAGGTTATAAACAACTTTTTTCCTGTTACAAGTTCATATTGAAAATAAGGGATTTTTTTTTTTTTTACATGATCTGGAACTAGGTCATTTTCCTTTTTGACAGTTAGGTTAGCAATTGCTGGTACAAGCCAGAGTTAACTGGAGCCATATTTCTGACTATGTATTGACAAAGATTTTTTTAACACCTCTCATAGATGGGTCCTCCAGAAAGTTAGCAGTCTGGTGTAGCTTGGTGTCAGAAATGACATGAAGGAACAATGATTAAGTATAATCTAATCATTGAATAATTCAATGGGATTTTGTGCTATGAAGTTCATCGTCTATAGCAATAATTAAATGGATGCTGGATTAGTTTTATTGCCTTGCAACTTGTTTAGCATGCTAACTGCTGTTGCTATTATGCACTTCTGATACTGATATTGAAACTGAAATACTTAGGTGATTGTTGTTGTTGTTGTTAAGTGCCATCGAGTCAGGTCCGACCCATAGCGACCCTGTACAGGGTTTCCGAGGGTGTAAATCTTTACGGGAGTAGAAAGCCTCATCTTTCTCCCGCGGAGCGGCTGGTAGTTTCAAACCGCTGATCTTAAGGTTCACAGCCCGATTCGTAACCACTACGCTACCAGAGCTCCTTACTTAGGTGATTATTTACACCTAAATCCATTCTGTTTTCCCCTTGATTTGGACCTAAATTGTAACCTACAGGGATTCCATTTAATTTTAATTGAAAAACATCATATATATTTGTATACTTTCTCTGATTTGGTTGACCACAATTTTTATAGGCATATTTCAATGTCCTGGTGTAGTGCTGTGTATTATTGTAAAGATTTATTACCTTAGAAACCCTCTGTCCTATAAGATCACTGTTAATAGAAATTAATGGCAATGGGTTCGATCTCATCAAAAGTAATGAAAATAATTATTTATAGATATTAGTACATGTAACACATCTGTATTTCTTGAAAATGAAATTTCAACCATTTCTGTGCTGAGACAACTTTAGAGATACATCCATTGGATTAAAATCTTGAATTGAGTAGAGACACTTTAGCTCAAACTCCTCAAGAGGGAAAAATGACAATAAGCAAAGAAAAGCTTATGTGCCAAGTATAGTTCTAACTCTGTTTCTAAGACTTTCTGAACAAGTAGAATATGAGCATGACAGTCCTGAAAATGATATAGAGAGCTTTGCTTCAGAATTTCCACATACATCATGAGCTACAGATGATAGGGACGAACTAGAAATGGTTTCTTTGAAACCAAACCTACAGCTCACTATCCATCCCTGTCAAAAAGCAGAAACTTTTTCAAAAGAATTTCTTAACATTATCAAATAAGAGATAGGAGTATTTGAAGATGAAGAAGTCAGAAGACTATTTGGAGTTACCTCATAAATATCCTCTTACATTTCCCAGGCTAGTTATACTCAAAAAGAGTTTATTGGTAGCATAAATAAAAAATTGAACAATAGTACACTTGAGACTCAGTGATAACACCACTGATGCACTTTGCTATTGAGAGATCTCTTATAATAAAATTAGGTAATATTTAATTTAAAAATTTTTTCATTTAATGAAGTGCTTTCTCTAACAATAATTTCTATTCATTTTATCTATAAAAATTGTTTTAAGGATAATTTGTAATTAAACATCTATTGGTTATATTTTAATGCTCTTTTTATTAAAATGTATTAAACCTTTTAAATATTTTCTAGTAAATATAAAATACATTTTTTAAATATATAAAATAGATATTTGTATTACCAATGAGCCCTGGTAGCATGATGGGTTAAGAGTTGGCCTGCTAACCCCATGGTCAGCAATTAGAATCCACCATCCACTGAGCAGGGAAAAGATGAGTCTTTGCAGAAAGATTTACAGCCTCAGAAACTCTGTGTGGGTCTGCTAGGAATGAGAACTAGCTATACAACACATCACCACCTGCATTACCACTTTGCTCAGCTCTTTAAATTCCTAAAATTTGTGGCGATTTTTTTTTATTTTTAATTTTGTTTTGCTAGCAGCTGCCTAACCACTGAAAGAGATATTATCATTCATATCAGATACAAATGGACTTCAAAACCTTCATGAGAAAATTCCATTATTTTTCAAGGTATTTTCCACTTTTTGAAGTTCTCACATATGTTATTTAATTTGATAGTACAAACTCAGCTCACTGCCATTGAGTCAATTCCTTCTCAGTATAGACTTCTTGAGGCTGTAATCTTTATTGGAGCCAAAAAGCTCATCTTTCTCACACAGGGTGTCTTGTGAGATTGAACTTCCAACCTTTCAGTTAGCAATCCAGTGATTATCCTACAGTGATACCAGAGTTTATCATTAGGAATGAATGTATGTTTGCTTAATTTTTGTGAGAAGATTACTAACTTGAAAAATCAGAAAAATGTAAAAAATGTTGAAAAGCATTTAGAATTTTTGTTGTTGTTAAGTGCTCTGGAGTCATTCTAACACATGACAACCCTAACATGGTGTCCAAGGAGCAGCCGGTGGATTGAACTGCTGACCTTTCAGTTAGCAGTCCAGTGCTTATCCTATAGTGCCACACCAGGACTCAATCTGATAAATTAAATGTTTTGCAACATTGTTCATATTTTCCTGATTTTGCTAGTTTGTAGTCTTATCACAGAGTCATAGTGTGGCACTGTAGGGTAAATACTGAATGCTAATCTAAAGGTTGGTGATTCAAATACACCAATATAAGAAACCTAATATAGGGTCACTATAAGTCAGAATCCACTACAAAGCAATTAAGAAGAATAACAATATCAACACATAAATTAAAAGAAAATTCATCAATTCCCAATGACAAAAGTCATGTAAATTGTCTTTACTAATCAATTTTACATAAGAAATGATGCTAACCTCACTGGAGATCAAAACAAATCAATAGTGCTATTATTAATAGATTGCCATCCTGGTGTGACATTGTGGGATAATGTACTGGACTACAAGGTTGGTGGTTTAAGTTCACCAGTCACTCCTCAGAAACCCTACACAGGGTCGCTATGGGTAAAAATCTACTTGATGGAACTTAACAACAGGGTCACTATGGGTCAAAATCTACTCGATGGAACTTAACGATACAAATCATTAATAGATTGGATTGGTGAGTATTTTAAATTCGGGTAATATCTAGTGTTTGTCACTTCAGATGGAAGTATCACTATATCTTTCGATACTGTCTTATGTTACACATCACAACTCTAAATGTGCATAATCTTTCACACATGAAGATCATTTCTGGGAATCTCATAAAAATACTAAGCATGCTTTCTAGGAATGTATAAGCCAGTTTTGTGCCACATCAATGAGGACAATTTATTAAACCCTGCTAATCCATGTTATCTCTGGTAGCATAGTGGTTAAAAATCCGGCTGCGAGCCGCAAGGTCAGCAGTTCAAAACTACCAGCTGTTTCGCAGGAGAAAGATGAGGCGTTCTGCTCCCATAAAGAATTACAGCCTCGGAAACCCTATGCAGGGTTGCTATGAGTCGGAACCGACTCCACGGCACATAACAACAACAACAACAATTCATGTTATGGAATGACCTTTAACCATTCAGAGGAAGAAGAAACATAGATATCCTTGAGCAGTTTTCAGAATAGAATGCACAATATGATACAACACAGTCTAACTTGACAGCAAGACTACCTTGAAGTAGAGTTATTTTCTAAGACACTGCTCCAGATATCTCCTGGAGACTAGAAAATCCAAGGTTCTCCATCTGGACTATCATGAACAGAGGATTATTCTTTAGGTGTAGAAGGCCACAGAGTGGTTCTGCAACTGCCTTTTAGTAACCAAGGGTAGAGATTGCATCCCACTTTACTTGACCAGGTGTCCTTTGGTGATGCAAAGAAAACATGCTCAACTGCTAACAAAAACATTAGAGGCTCAAGTCTTTTCAGAGGTGTATTGGAAGAAGGCTTGCTTCCAGAAAACCAGCCATTGGGAACCATATGGCTACAACTATTGGTCTCTACTCATCTGAAACAAAAGAGAATGAAAGAAACCAAAGTCTCAAAGAAGAAACTTGTCTACAGGAATAATAACCCACAGGAAGCATGGCCTCATCTAGCCTAAGAACAGAACTAAATGGTGCCTGTCTACCACTATTGACCATTTTGACCAGAAACACAATAGAAGAGCCCTGACAGAATGAGAGAAAAATATAGATCCACACTCAAATTTTAGAAAGGCCAGACTTACTGGACCAATAGAAACTATAGAAGCCCAAGACCATTACTCTAAGACATCCTTTGATTTCAGAACTTAAGTCACTCCTGAAAGTTACCTTTTATCCAAGTAGTCGATGGGTTTATGAATAAACTCTGTCACTTATATGTACCATGATCCTTTAAATAATCAACTATATGAGACCAAACAGTTGACAATAACTGTAAAGCCAAGATGAGATGATAAGGAAGTGCTGGAAAACTAGACTTATGAAAACAGAACAAACAAAATGAAATAATGAGAATGCTGCAATATTGTGAAAAATGTAGCCAATGTCACAGGATAACTTGTTGTTTCGAGTCAGTTTCAACTCATAACAACATTATACACAACAAAAAAAAATGCTGCCTGATCATTTGCCATTTTTACAAGTGTAATATTTGAACCCTTTGTTGTTACCACTGTGTGAGTCCATCCCATTAGGGGTCTTCCACTTTTTCATTAACTTCCCTCTATCCATTTTGCCAAGTATGATGTTCATCTCCAGGGATGGTCTCTCCTGATACCATGTTTCACCATCCTGGCTTCGAAGGACCATTTCTTCCAACACAGATTTGTTTGTTCTTCTGGTATTCATGGTACCTTTAATATTCTTCTTCATAACTGAAATGCATTAATTCCTCTATGGTCTTCCTTCTTCATTGCCCAATTTTCACATTCATATGAGGCTATAGAAAATACTATAGCTTAGTTCAAGCACACTTTAGTCCTCAAACTGACATCTTTGTTCTTGACATTTGAAGAGGTCTTGCACAGCAGATTTGACTAATGCAATATGTTATTTGATTATCTGACTGTTACTTCCATGAGTGTTGATGGTGGATCCAAGCTAAATAAAGTCTTTGACAAGTTCAATCTTTTCTACATTTACCACAGTGTTGCTTGTTTATCCAGCTCTGAGAATTTTTGTTTTCTTTACATTGAAGTGCAATCCATACCGAAGGCTGTAGTCTTTGATCTTCATCAGTAAGTATTTTAAGTCCTATTTGCTTATGGCAAGCAAAATTGTATCATCTGCATATTGCAGGTTACTAATGAGTCTTGCTCTAATACTGGTGCAATATTCTTCATATAGTCCAGCTTCCTGGATTATTTGCTCAACTCACAGATTGAATAGGTTGAATAGGTATGGTTAAAGGTAGCAATTTTATAGAAATTCTTAAATGGAAATCAATTTACTGGGTAAAAGTTCACCTAAAACACAATAAAATATTTTCAAAAGAAAGGAAGGAAGTAAACCCTATAGCAAAAACAAAATTCTACTGTAAGCACATGGGGTCATCATGAGTCAAAATCAACTCATCTCAGTGGCAACTGGTCCTGGTTTATCTATTCTACATCATGCCTCATTTGCCTTGTTCCAAAGTGAAAACACAATTCTTGTTGTAGTTAGTTATCATCAAGTTGATTCCAACTATGATCAGGATATGTGTTACAGAGTAAAACTGTTCTCTAGAGTTTTCTTGGATGTATTCTTAATAGGAGCAGATTGCCAGAACCATCTTTTATTGTATTGCTGAATGCACTTGGACCACACACATTTGGTTAGCAGTTGAGTGCCAACTGTACTACTTAGGGACCTTAAAAACGTAGTGTTGTTGTTGTTAGTTGCCATCTAGTTGATTTCAACTCATAGTGACCTCCTGAACACCAGAATAGAACTCTATTGTATAGGATTTTCAAGTCTGTTCTCTCTCAAAAATAGATTGTAAAGTTTTCTTCTGCGTCAACTCTGAGTTCAAACTGCCAACTCTTTGTTCTACCTAAGAACACTAGCAAAATACAATTGGTGTTAAGTGTCAAGTCGGTTCCAACTCACAGTGACCCTGTTTAGGGTTTCCTAGGAGTGGTTAGTGAATTTGAACCACCAACCTTGTGGTTCAAATCAACCTTACAGTTGAGTGTTTATCCTACAGGGCCATACCAGGACTCCAGGAAAACACATAGGAAAACACAATAGATCTGTAAGAATGTTTTAGTTGTTAATTTCCACTGAGTTGGTTCTGACTCATAGTGACCTTATATAGCATTTCCAAGGACCTTGTGGTTTTCAGTCCAGTGCTTATCCTACAGTGCAATATTGTTTAAGTCATATTTTTAATTTTTTTTCACAGTTTATTAAGGAAGTTAACAGGTTACAATTTGGAGTCAGAAATGCTCAAGGCACAGTTGTTCAATCAGCCACTGAGAAATGTGCACAGAACACACCACTCCACCACAAGCCTCTGCCTGCAGGCACCCAGCTCTAGCTCCGTGGGTCAGTAAACCCAGCTCCCTGACTTACGACGAGTTTGGAAGCATTCCTCTTTACAAGCTTCCGGCCCAGAGTCCCTGAGCTGGACTTCCTCAGTGGGCTGGGAAGGTTGTTGCTGTTGTCTTGTGTTCTGGTTCTTGGTTCTGTTGCTAGTCTCCCAGTCCTGCAGTGTCACAGCTCTCTGTCCCTGGGTTGAGGAGGTTCAACGTTCAGGGATCTCGGGGTCCAAAGGATGTGCTCCACTCCTGGCTTAAGTCATGTTTTGATGTTGTTGTTGTTGTTGTTTTTTGTTTTTTGCTGAAGAGGTTTGAGTGATTATATGATTGTAAGGATCAGAAATGAGGATGTTCTTAATACAACTACTATACTTCCTTGTACTGTCTAAGGGTTAAATGTTCACTATCCAGGCCTTCTAAACATGTTCCACATGGTTAGTTGTCAAGTCACTAGAGAGTTTCTCAAACGACCTCCTTTATATGAAATTTATCTGAATTTCCTTGTTATTTACCTTCACAATGTTCTCTATATAACCCTGAGGTTATAAAACAGTGAACAGTAGATTTTATCTGGTCCAAAGAGATGTTATTTGACTTGCTCAGTGTTGACCTAGTCTATGCTTTAAACAAATGCATTATATAATGTTTAAAGGTCAATCTACATCAAAATCTAAATTTTAAATTAACAAGAAATAAAAATTGACACCATTTGAAAAATCTCAATTGTAAATGTCATTAGAAATTTCAGTTTACAGGTTTTCTTGCAAAACTGAAAGGCAGGGCAACATGGAACAAATGTACTTGAGTGGTGGTAATTGTCTCCTCTGGCTCGGGTAGTGTTCTACTCTGGCATGTGTTCTCCAGTTTGCCATAATACACAAGCATCCTTATTGCTTTCTTGACACTGAGACTATATGTCCATTTACATTTACTATCTATTATCTTACATATTGCGGAATTACAGGAAAACATAAATATTTATTTTATCAATATCCTTATCCTGAGACAAAAACTAGGAGAAAGATGTTTTCAAGCCCCCAGACAACTTCATTTGTATTACTGCCAGCCACCTATCCACCTTCTTCCATGGGCATTTGTATTCACAAGACTTACTTCACCTAGGTATCCCCTTCTCTTTTCTTGTTCCCATTCCTATCAACACCACATAACAAAAAACAATCACTTTATGGTGTCTATCATTTTTCTCTAGTATCCTACAAATTTTACAGCCTAAGGAAAATGATCCTGCTCTGAATAAATTTTATTCTATAATATCCAATTTGAGGAGTATTCTTATTCTTGGAAAAGATGAAGGTAAACTAGAAATTCTTGCCTTCTGGCTAATGATAACATCACTTCTACCCTAGCAAGTAAAACTCTTCTTTCCTTGTGGTTCTGCATGGCATTTTTCAAAGACCTCCTTTTTAATCCTTGGTGTTTCCTCTGCGTATACACTAATGCAGACTTTATCATTTTGATCACATTTATTACAAGGTGCCTTGCAGTCCCTGTAACCTTTCCAAGTAATCACACTCCCACCTAACAGTCATTTCAAGAATAAATAAGTAAACTTGTTCTTTAAAACACCGTACATGAGATAAGTGGAAGAGAGAATACTTCCTATGCCTATTTGACATACTAATAATTCTGCAAGCTTGTGATGAAAATAATTTGCATTCTTTTCTACAAGCTTGCTCTTTTAAGATAATTTAATGGGCCACTGAAATAATGGCCACGGAGTCTGGGGAACTTGTCTTCTGGCTGACGTGTTCAGTGACAATGTGGAGAGTTCTGGAATGCCTCAGGGAAATAAATACTTTCAAAACAGCCTCTCTTTAATATCTGTTTCAAGGGAAAGAGGGACATTGGTGATGCTGAGACGAGGAGATTTTTATTTCCATAATTTAGTTTGAGTGTCTCAAAGCACAGTTAGTTTGATTTATCTTCTTACGTTCCGGACCACAGGTGTTTCCCATTAAGGCAAGCAAGCTGACTTTAACGGAATCCAACAGAGCAGTGGGCACAGAATGCCTTCTGTGAACTGCCAATAATTATTTGTCCTGGCTTTGTTTCTGGAGATTTTACTTAAATTGGTTCAAAAGCTGATAATCTGTTTCATCCCTGAAGATTAACCCTTAAAAAAAAAAAAATGAGTGTGCTTTCACGTAATTGGACTGAATAAAAAGAGCTCTCTTAATATTGTTGTTAAATTAGAGAATGATTTTTAAAGTGTGATAAAAGGAGGCTTCGGAAGAGCACTCAATATGTAGCACTGCTAATAAAATAGCTTCATCAATTCTCTCAGTCTTTGCAGCAGACAATGGGATGAGTAATAAATCTAAACTGGCTAGTGCCTAAACGCTTATATTATAAAACATGCTGACTGCTGAGTCTGTTCTGGAATATGAATTTATACTTAAGACATCATTTACAAACTTATTCTAATTTGCAGTCCTCTGTGAACCTAGATGCACTTTTTAAAACCTGCTTCTCAGCAATCCAGCAGTCCTAAAGTGGTCACAGCCTCTTTTCAAAGAATGAATGGATGGATTCACTTCAACACTCATCATAGTATAGTAGGTTGATAGCCACTTGGGTTACAACACAAAGTATTTTACTCTAGCCTTCCTCCCTTTCCTTCATTCAAATTACATTGCTTGTTTCTTCTACAGTATACATGGATGAATCTTCTTTCATTAAACATAACTGATCTTGAAAGAAAATCCGTTCTCAGAAAAGAGGTCAGAGGCCACACAGGCAAACTTCCTAGCTCAGTTTAATAGAGTAACCATTGCAAAGTAGTCCTTTGAAATATATCTCTTTGAGATGCTCAAGGAGATATAAGAATTAGAAAATTTTGATAATAAAATTAATATCATTGACTATATCTCAGTCTTTAAATTATCCCTTATTAATGTCTTTTACTAATAAATATTTACTAATAAATGTGTAATATATGATCTATACAAATTAGTTACAATAGCACTTGAGGGTACAAGCTTAGTTTGGAAACATGAATTGTTAAGTTCAAGGAAATGAACAGATTTTTCATTAGAACTAGAAAGACAAAATCCATCTTAGAATCCAAATTAAAATGAAGAAACATTAAATTAATATAACTGTTATCATTTATTTTATAAGATGTAGTTCACAAACATGACTAAGGAGCCAATGGACTCTGGGATAGGTGGAAGAATAAAAAATAAAAAAAAATACCTAATGATTTTAAATTAATTTATTTTCAGATCTACTGAGATTCATAGATTTTCATTACTAACTTCAGAAACCATATACAATTTGATGTCACTTAACAATAGCAACAACAATTTTTCAGAAATCTTCTGCTTCTTCTTCTTCCTAGGCCATCTTAGTCTAGACATCCACTGAAACCTGTCTACCATAGTTGATCCTGCTGTATTTTAAAATGATGATGGAATAGCTCCCAGCATCACATCAACACACAAGTCACCACAGTACAATGTTGTCAGGAAAGACCAGTCCCTGAGGACATCATGCTTAGTAAAGTGGAGGGTCAACAAAAAAAGAGGGAGACATCCAATGAGATGGAATGGTGCAGTGGTAGCAACAATGGATACAAACTCAACAAAAACTTTGAGGATGAAGCATGACCTGCATTGTTTCACTTTGTTGTTCATAGGGACTAACTCAATGATACCTAAAAATAAAAACATTTTTCAGATCCAGAAAAACTTTCAGGAGATTGAGAATTCACAAAAGGAGTTTGGGTGGCAATGTAGGATAAGCACTAGACAGCTAACCACAGAGTAGGAGTTCCAATTCACCAGCAGCTCCAAGGAAGAATAATGTGGCTTTCTGCTCTTGTAAGGTCTTGCAGCTTCTGAAACACTACACATGGTAACTATGAGTAGGAATCAACCCAAGGGCAGTGCATGAGTAAGAATTCACAAGGGTTATCTCAGAACTACTGTGAAGAATATTTGAATAATCACAGAGATTGGAAGTAATATAAAAAACAATGTAGAAAAGCAAATATCCAACTTTTCAAAATAAGGAAAGCTAGAGGACTCCCCAAATTACAGACAGTTATACTTATTATATTTATAAGGAAAAACAAAATGAAATAGTTGTTAAACAGATAGTTTGTATATACTAAGAAAATACAGTGGCCATTAGTAAGCCGTAAGACTCAGGAATGTTCAAAGGAATATCAATTGCTCTCAAGCCTATTCCAACTCATTGTGAGCCATGTGTGAATGGGAGAACTTCTGCAAGAGATTTTCAAGGCTGTGACCTATGGATGTAGGTTGCCAGGCTCTTCTTTCAAGGTGCCTCTGAATGGTTTTAACTCCTAACCTTTTAATTTGTAGCTTAGCACTTAAATAATTGCACCACCAAGGGACTTCTGTTCAGAGGAACATGTCAAACTAAACTATTTCCTTTTTGATCTGAGTACTCAAGAGGTAGTGAATGCTACAGAATTTTTCATTTTGTTTCACAAGAAATCTATTATCATTTTTTATATTGTGCTTTGTGATAAAATAGAAGACATGATACTATATGGTGCTTGTTATCAATTACTTTAACATCTGACACCACTGTCTTCCTTTCTGTATCCTATACTTCTTATTCATGACTTCAGATGTTGACTTCATTTCTTTCTATCCTTCTAACCACTGCTGCAATAACCAGCTCTGTGTGGGATTGCACCCATGCAAGATGCACCTCCACAGACACAATCCAGAATTCAGGGCATTAACACTATGTGAGGCAAAATGTTGACCACTGTGCTGTAGGAATCAGTAGAAAAATGCTCACAGATGATTCTGAGATGTGCTCTCTACAGCTTCTCACATCTTCTAAAGAATTGAGAAATTATTCACCCATAGCATAGAAAACTTGGCAATAAATATTGTTGTTTAGTGCCATGGAGTCTGTTCCGACTCACAGAGAACCTGTATAGTGTTTGCAAGGAGCAGCTGGTGGGGTTGAGGTTCAAATAGACCATGTGGACAAGTGCTTACTTTCCCTACTCTCTGTGTTGTTTTGTGGACATTTCTTCCCATCCAAATCTTTCTCAATCTCACATTTTCACTTTTGTTATTTGTATTTTGATAGCTTGAATTGGACACAGTATATGGATGTTTATATATATATTTTTTATTTATTTATTTATTTTGATAGAGAGAGAGAGAGAGAGAAAATAAGCCTTGGTAGCGTAGCGGTTACTAATTGGGCTACTAATCACATGGTCAGCAGTTCGAAACTACCAGCAGTTCCTCAGGAGAAAAAAGAGGCTTTCTGCTCCTGTTGGAAACCCTATGCAAAGTCAATATGAGTCAGAACTAACACCACGACACTTCACCACCACTATATATATATATGTTGTTGTTGTTAGGTGCCATCAAGTCAGTGCCGACTCATAGCGACCTTATGCACAGCAGAATGGAAACACTGCCGGATTCTGGGCCAACCTCATTATTGCCACACTTGAGCCCACTGATGCTGTAACTTGACCAATCCATCTCATTGGGGGTCGTCCTCTTTTTCTCTGACCCTCTAACTTACCAAACATGATATCCTTCTCCAGTGACTGGTCCCTCC
>NW_006408520.1:40336406-40341559 GCF_000296735.1 Chrysochloris asiatica | reverse complement strand
GCTAAAAATTGTTCTCTTCCTTTCCCATCATGATTAGCAAAAGAAGAGCACAGATTTAGATTCCACACTTCTCCTACCATCTACTTGTAACCAATGGCAATCTTACTCTGACCCCAACATGTCTTATGCTCGTTCTGCAAGTGCCATCAATGACATTAACTGTTGAGTAAAACAGATCTTTTCATCAAAATGACTTTTTAACTTATATGACAATGTTGAGCAATCTTCTTAATACTCTCCTTTTCCTTGATTTTTTTTTTTTTCCTGACCTTGTGCTTTCCTTGTCATTGTTGGTTTTAATACTCTGGCAGTTTCTTTTAATGCCCTATATTAAATTCCTTTTTTGTTTGTCTCTGTGATGTTATTACCCTTAAGCTTATCCATCTTCTCTTTTCTACAGTGCCCACACTGCTGGCATACCTAGTTTTACCAAGAGTCTATACTTTGCTTTCATGCTCCCAAATTTATCCCTACAGGACTGACTTCATAGAAGAGTCTTCATTTCATCTATCTTAAGACTTATAGGCAATTTAAGTTCAATGTGTTTATGAGTTTCTCTCTGCTCACTCATGAATACCTCTCCCTCCACTGTTAGTCTAATAGTTTGTGTACTATTAACAAAATCAGCTCTTTAATGATTACTGGGCCTTTTTTTTGATTCTTCTATTTCATTAATCATCAATTTAATTAAATAGAAAAACCTACATATGTATCTTTTAAGTCTTTCTTGATATCTCTATTGTCACTGACCTGGCATTGTCCTTACTGTCTTATTTATATTATCATAATATCTTCTGTAGGATATAAAATAATGATATGATGTATCATGCCCACTCAGAGACACCTTGAAAGAAAGGCCCAGCAACCTGCATCTATAGGTCACAGCTTGAAAATCCTTTGCAGCATATCATCCAAAATTGAAAAAAGGTTTGAATGAGAAGAGAGGGATATGATTTTTTGAGGGATATCATTGCTACCATCAGATGGATCTTGTCTGAAAGCAGAGAATACCAAAAATATGTTTACCTGTGCTTTATTGACTATGCAATAGCTTTCAACTGTATGGATCATGAAAAACTATGAACATCATTACAGGGAATGAGCAATCAATACATAAACCAAGTGACAGTCATCCAAACAGAAAAAGGGGACACTGAATCATTTAAAATAAGGAACAGTGTGTGCAACAGGTTGCATTCTTTCACCATACTTATTCAATCTATATTATGACAAATAATTCAAGAAACTGTATTATATGAGCAAGAACATGGCATCTGGATTGGAGGAAGACTCATTAACAACCTGCTTACTGAAGAACTTACAATAATTCCTGATGAAAATCAAGTACCACAATCTTAAGTATGGGTTGCACCTCAATGTAAAGAAAGCAAAAATTGTCATCACAGGACCAATAAATAACATCATAGTAAATAGAGAAAAGATTGAATTTGTCAAAGACTTCATTTTACTTGAATCCACCATTAACATTCATAGACATAGCAGTCAGAAAAGCAAATGATGTATTGCATTAAGTAAATCTGCTGTATGAGACCTCCTCAAAGTGTTCAAGAGCAGAGATGTCAGTTTGAAGAATAAAGTGTGCCTGACCAAAGCCAGGGTAATTTCAATAGTCTCATATAAATGTGAAAGTTGAATAGTGAATAAGGAAGGCCATAGAAGAATCAATGCATTTGAGTTATGGTGTGGAGAAGAATATTAAAGTTACCATGGACTGTCAGACAACAAAAAAATCTGTGTTGGGAGAAGAACAGCCAGAATACTACTTAGAAACCAAGATGGCCAACCCAACATGGCCATATTTCAGACATATTATTAGGAGAGACCAGTTCCTGGAGGAGGACTACATGCTTGGTAAAGTGGAGGGACAGCGAAAAAGAGGGCTATCCCCAATGAGATGGATTGGAGCAATAGCAGCAACAATGGGCTCAAGCATAGAAGCCATTGTGAGGGTGGCACAGGATCAGGCAGTGCTTCATTCTGTTGCACACAGGGTTGCTATGAGTCAGAATGGACTTGACAGTACTAAACAACAACAACTGCTCTTTTGTTAAGGGAAACTACCCTGATGAATGAACAACTCTAGGCATTGATGTACACGATCCTGTTTCCTCTGCCTATCACTGATTGGGCTTGGTGAAAATAAACAACCTAAGGGCAAAAAACACATGAGAAGATCTGACATGAAAATCTGTGTTTCAACAGGTTAATTCAGATTATTATTTCAAAGACAACAGAGAAAGTGGAAATAAACCCATTAACTGTAGGGGAGGAAACTGAAAGATCATGAATATAGAGAAAGTTTAAGTGTAAGGGGATACAGTGGACTATTACTCAACTAAAATTATTAATATGATACAAGAATAAAGAAAGAATAAAGGTAAATAAAGTAGAAAATGATAAAAGGACAAAAACTTCAGAAGCAAGAATGGACACTCTGATATTGAAGACACTGAGGAAAAGCTGAGTTGTATTATTGGTGAAGTATTTCAGTGAATCCCCATGAACTCTTGCCATTGAGGTCTAACACAGTATCTATTTCAGTTCTTATTCACACAGGTGCATCTATTTAATCAATTTCTATTACTTATACTAGCACATATTTCTAACAAGCAAATAAATCTAACCAGAATGCATTTTTCACCGATTCCTCATCCTGTATTCTGTCTCCCCAAATCTAGCATTAATACTGTTGTATTTAGTGAGAGTTATATAAAGTAATATAAATTGCACCCCTGTTTAAAATACAACACTTCTTTCCTGTTCTTTCTCCTTACACCAACCACAAAACAAAATCTAAGTTCCTAACCATGACATCTGATGCTTTCTGAGATTTGACCTCTGCTTGGGTCTTAAGACACTTGGCTTTCCTTTCCTCCATAATTCATATTTAATTAATATCACCTTACAAATAGTGTCTTAAATACAACATGGTCTATAACCAAAACATGATGCTGCTCCTATTGTTTGCTCTTATCCAGGATTGTTCTTTAACTCCTATTTTTCTCAACACATTTTGCTAATCTTTATAAACACAGTCCATGTTCATCTTTAACTTAATTTAGCCTTTCTGGAGCACTCTGTACATAAATATTTTGTAACAGATAACACATTGTATTTGAATTGGCACACACCACCCACCAATCTAATCTCCCTTCTCTGGAATGTGATCTGGTAATCTATCTTTTTATCCCCAGAGAAAACCATAAGCATGACATGTAAGAGAAACTCAATAAATCTTTCTCTTCAAAAGGAATGTATATACAGACGTAGTTCAGGAAATAAGCTTCAACAACAAATGACTAATGCAATGGTGTCAACTTAAAGGTGGTCTTTAGTTGAGTGCCACCAGACTAGATACTCACCATATACCTGAGTTTGCTCAACGTTTTAATCATTTAACATCTAGCATAGGTCTTCTGAGTCCCAAGTTGCAGAGTATTTCTCAAAAGCACTACTATATGAAGTTTTCTGACCCTTATTCTAGATGTAACCATAATTTGTCTTAATCCTAATGAAAATCTGTCTAATCTTAGTCACCCACCACCACTCTTACAAGTAAGAGTATTGATTTGCTTCTTTTAGACTTTTGAAATCTTCTTTGTTTTAAGTGTCTTCTTCTTCAAGATCCATGAACACCTTAGTGGTCCTTTAAGATTTTCATTCATAAAGCTTTGGTGCAGTAGATTATAGTGCAAAGGGTTTATAGTTGTGTGACAAAGGTTTAATTCCATATTCTCTGTTTTATAAATATATACTTACTAGCAAGTTAGTTAACTCTTTTAGCCTTGTTCTTTATAATTGCAAAATGAGAAAAGTAACACCGCATTCAAAAGATTTTTGTCAGTATTAAATAAGATAATACAATTTAAAAAACAAACAACAAACTTCCTTTTTTCCTGTGAATTTTCACCATGTTTTTAATATTTGTCTTTCTTCTGTGTGTCATATGAATTCTTTATTTCCTTCTGTAACTGAAGTCCTATAATAGTGAGCAATTTGTGGGATGAAAGTAGATGGGAGATACAGTTATCAGTCTTGATTTCGTTTTAGTATTTTAGACAACACATTTCCTTGTATAAGCTAAAGGAGAAAATACAAAGTGTGGTTAAGAAATAAAAGAAAATTTTACCAAATTTATAAATAATATCAAGTTCAAAGAAGGGACTTTGAGTTGTATGACAAAGTCAAGATTCAAAATACCTAAATGCATTGAAACTGGGGTTTTAAATTTCCGTCCATAAATTAGTTCTGAATTCTACCAGTATTGTCAGCAAATAGTATGAGAAATATCTTGAAGTGTTTCACTTACTTTTAATTTTTAATCACAGAATTGTGAAATTATGCATTAAGTTGCTAAACCAGCCAATGTACAATAGCTTAATTAAACAACACAAGCACCATTGCCAAAGTTTAAGTACTAGACTACTAATCATAAGGTTGGCGGTTCAAGGCCACCAACTGCTCCGCAAGCCCACTAACCACTCCTCAAAAACCCTACACAGGGTTTCTCTGAGTCAGAATGGACTCTACAGCACACAACAGCAACATTTGAAGTATGCATGTGTTTTACAGTTCCTAGGTACATTGTCTTATTTATGTTTCATTTGAAGCATGTTGTTCTTTTTTGGTAGACTCTAAACAGCAAAAAAGAGGAAGACCCTCAATGAGATGGACTGACACAGTGACTGGCACAATGGGTTCAAACACAGCAGTAGTTTAAGGATGCCGGAGGACCTGACAGTGTTTTGTTCTTTTGTGGATAAGGTAGCTATAAGTTGAAACCAACTTGATAGCACCTAACAACAATAGACAGAACTGGAGAATGCCGATGTAGTCAAGTAGAATTGTTATATCTCTGGAAATCATATCATCTACAAGTCTACTCAGGAAACTCAATTTGATTAGTTTGAGGAACCGAAGACAGACCATAACATCTGACTGCATTTGAAAGCTACTAGACGTATCTATTGGAATAAAAATTGAAATCTTTCAGGAAAGTGAGGCAGCACAGGAGGCACTCACTCATCTCTGCCAAGGATTCGGAAGACAACTGTCTGGCCGACTGATTGGAAGAGATCAATGTTTGTGCCCATTCCAAAGAGAGGTGACCCAACGGAATGCGGAAATCATCG
>NW_006408520.1:40327146-40334911 GCF_000296735.1 Chrysochloris asiatica | reverse complement strand
CAACAACAACAGATGTATCTTATTCTGTGTGTTTATCAATGATTGGATTTTGCCAGGGCAGAGAGGATACAGAGAGACAAATATTGACTTAAAACTTTTTAGAGGTGACAATAAAAGTAGCAGGTTGTCCAAAAAGGAGAGAGTTCTTGTTCACTCAGAGATTTTAAGAGTCTACTAATGGTGTTGTACCACTAATCGTCTGTCAGTTTGCCAGTTTGGTTTCTTGTGTGCTACTATGATGATGGAAAATATGCCAATGGTATTTTAAAAAACAGCAGGGACACCCATGGTGGGCAGGTTTCAACAGAGCTTACAGACAGCCTAGGGATATGAAGCTGCTGACCACTTCTGACTGATAGACCACTGAA
Source organism: Chrysochloris asiatica (assembly GCF_000296735.1). Taxonomy (NCBI): domain Eukaryota; kingdom Metazoa; phylum Chordata; class Mammalia; order Afrosoricida; family Chrysochloridae; genus Chrysochloris; species Chrysochloris asiatica. The sequence continues at coordinate 40,334,543 of NW_006408520.1, read as the reverse complement.
AACCTTATGAAGAATAGCAGAATATTCTCAGACATAGTGCTGAAAGATAATCCTTCAGGTTGGAAGGCACTCAGCATACAACTTCAAAGTAGAATTGACATTAAGGATGTGAGTGGGATTAAGTTTTCAGGACCTTCATTTACTAATGTGGTACAACTCAAAATGAGAAGAAACAGCTATAAATACTAATTAGTAATCAGGACATGGAATATATGATGTGTGAATCTAAGAAAGTTGGAACTTGTCAAACATGAAATCGAGCACATAAAGACTGATATCCTAGGAATCAGTGAGTTGAAATGGACTGATACTAGCCATTTTGAATCAGACAATCATATGGTTAACTATGATGAGAACAACAAAATTGAAGTGTATTGGCATCACATTTATCATCAAAAAGAACACTTCATGATCAATCTTGAAGTATGATGCTGTCTGTGCAATCTGTATGCCTACGAGGAAGGACAGTTAATACCACTGCTACTCAAAATTGCACACCAACCACTAAAGCCAATGATAATGAAACTGAAGAATTTACTAACTTCTTCAGTCTGAAACTGATCAAACATGCAATCAAGGCATATTGACAATTACTGGTGATTAGAATGTGAAGGTCTCTGTTTGGAGTCCTGGTATGGCAGTGTAGGATGAGCACTAAACTGTAAGGTCAGTTTGAACTGCAAAGTTGGTGGTTCAAATCCACCAGACGCTCTGTGGAAACAGTATACAAGGTCACTATGAGTCATAACCAACTCAGCACTTAACAAAGTAACAAAGAGGGAGAATCAGTAGTTGGAAATTATGGACTTGGTCATAGAAATGATACTGAAGATAGCATAGTAGAATTTTGCAAGACCAATGACTTCTTCATTGTAATTACCTTTTCCAATAACATAAAAGACAACTATCCTTATGGACTTTGCCAAATGAAATACACAGGAATGAAATTGACTACATTTGTGGGAAGAGACCATGGAGAAGCTTAGTATAATCAGTCAAAACCAGGCCAAGTACTGATTATAGAATAGACCACCAGTTGCTTTATGCAAGTTCAAACAGAAGATGAAGAAAATTTAAAGAACTCCATGAGAGTCAAAATATTATCATAAGCATATCCCACCTGAATTTAGAGACCCTCTCAAGAAGATATTTGATTAGGCACTACTGTGTGATTAGGCACACAAGTGTGGCATGATATCAAGGACACTGTATATGAAGAAAGCAAAAGCTTATTAAAAGACAGAGAAAACAGATAATATCAAAGTGGATGTTAGAAGAGGTGCTGAAATTTGCCCTTGAATGTAGAGAAGATAAAGTAAATGGATGAAATGAGGAAATAAGAGAACTGAACAGAAAATCTTTAAGGGGCAGTTGAAATGACAAAGTCAAATATTATAATGGAATGTACAAAGACCTGGGGTTATAAAACCAAAAGGAAAGAACATGTTCAGCATTTCTCAAGCTGAAAAAAAAAAAAAAAAAAAAAACAGAAAACAAAACTGAAGGAAGAATCCAAGGCTTGATTTGTAATATTGAAGGATTTTGGGAGGAAAATATTGAAAGATGCTAGTAACATCTAAAGAAAATGGAAGAGATACATAGAGTAAGAATTGGTTAGCTTTCAATCATTTCAAGAGGTGCCATATAATCATGAGGAATGGTATTAAAGGCTTTATAAGGGAGATTCTTCTTTGTGTGGAAATTCAATTTGAAGATATACCACAATTTCTCAAGCACTAAGTTTCTATTAAGGAGCTCTGGTAGCGTAGTGGTTACGAATTGGGCTATGAACCGCAAGGTCAGCAGTTTGAAACTACCAGCTGCTCCGAGGTGGAAAGATGAGGCTTTCTGCTTTCACAAAGATTTACAGCCTCAGAAACCCTATATAGGGTAGCTATGGGTCGGAACTGACTCTACGGCACTTAACAAAAACAACAACAAGTTTCTACTGGACTCCTGGTCTGGTGCTTCAGGATGGATCAGCACTGGACTATGAACCATAAGGTCAGAAGTTCAAACACACCAACTGCTAATCGGAAACCCTATACAGGGTGGCTATGAGTAAGCACTGACTCAATGGCACTTAAAAACAACAAGTTTCTATTAATCTATAAAAACAGTTAAAAGTTTAAATGTTTTAAATACTCCTATGAATTAAAATTTCAAGAATAAATAAATCAGAAGAGAATTTGTTATATATCCTTGAAGCACAAATGAGTTACAGGTTCATATGAAAGCATGAGAAAGAACAAAGCAAAAAAAAAAAGGATTTATTCAAGCAAATGTTTAAAAATTATTTGGAATCTTGGGGTAAAAACAAAATCAGACACATTTATGAAACATTTATTATGAAATCTATTATAATGCTTATATGTCCATTAACCTAATTAACTCTGAAATCTAGTAATTAACTGACCCATGAAATCATAGGCCAATGAATAAATGAACTTTTCAAGATTTTTTTTTAAATGCATTGATTTATGCTCAGTGATTCTATCCTTAGGAAATGCATTCATATCTTGAATTTTGCATGAAATTTTTTGAATTATACAATTAGGCAATATGCATTTAGCTATAGTCAACAGAGTTCTGATTTGACTGCCAATTAGGTTTGCATGTTGACTACCACTTAAGTAAAAAAATATGATGTGGAGAGTAAAAGATTACTTCATAAAGTCTGCATCCGTCTTTTTCCTTACAGATTCAAGCCTACATTCAGTGTGCAATTAAATCAGAAAATGCTAGACACAATGTGACCTCAATGGCAAGTATTAGTGCACACATTCACTTCCTAGTTGACAAGCAGTACAGTTATTTTACAGAACTTCAAGTGGTGTGCAGTTCTAAGACTCCTGAAGAATTACATAAGATAAAAACTCCAACTAGCTCTGGGTTGGATTAAAAAAGGGAGAAAAAAAAAAGTGGGGCTTGAAATATTCGATTGAGGAACAAGTGAAGTTTAAAAAGACTGAAGAGTTACTGAACTCATTTTGACATGTTTTAAATAATGTCCGGAAAATACAAGGGCACGTGCACTGCAGTTAAACCTTTCCCACTCGTTAATAGAGGCAATACAAAGGTCACTGCTGTGCAGAGAATTGACTAATCCCTCGGATGCATGGTGTATCCAGTACCTCTTTCATTTAATTTTGTGGAGGAAAGCTGGTCTGAATTAAGCCTTCAATAATTATTGCAAGGATCTGACACATACCTTAACAAGTCCCATAATGGCCTATCTATATATTCAGGCCAATTATTACATAGTGAATCAAGCAGTTGGGCTGCAGATATTGTGCTGTTCCCTCTGAATCTCTTTTGAATTATTTTACATTTCACAAGACACAAAAAGAAAGCAACCTGGCAAATTAGAGAAATAAGAGGACTATCACCCATGGGAAAGAAAGCTGATTCTAAAAGTTGTATCTAAGTGAAATGTGAGTAATTTCATCTTTGAAGCTTGAAATTGTACTTGAAGTTGCAAGTACAGTCTTCCGGACATCCTAACCTATTAGAAAAGAGATGCAATGCAGAAAGCACCAGAACAGGAGACAGCCTCATAGGTAAGAACCAGACCAACATTCTTTTTCCAAAAAGACATCAAGAAGTTGAAGGATGATAGTCGTGGAGTCATGGTATGGCACCAAAGGATAAGCACTAGACCTCAAGGTCTATTTGGACTACAAGGTCTATGGTTCAAACTCACTAGCCACTCCTTGAAAACCCTATGTAGGATCACTATGAATCTGAACTGATTTAACAGTGATCTTCTTGCAAGGATATGCAAAGTAAGTGGAAATGGGTGGTGATCCAAATCAGTATGATTTCAATTCTTGCACTGCATTTTTGATTAATTTCAAGGATAGGACACACTGATACTTAATATTTTGTCCCCAGTTATGATAAGCATTACTGAATAAAATATATGTCATTATATTTAATTAATAAGAATTTGCTTAACACCAAGTGAGTATGTCTTGTTAGGAGGCCACTTCTACCAAATTATTTCTTTCACATCAGTAGCTAGAACACAAATATTTCTGCCTTCTGATTTGGAGAAAACATTCTTTTTCCCTCTGTTTGCTTATTCATCACTAAAAGGTTAATGTTGAACTGACACTTAGTTTAGCTCCTTTAGATCAAATTCTTTCCACAGCTGTTACTTAAATTTCCTTTACAGGTTTTATTAAAATATATGAAAATGGAATCTGTGTTAAACATGACCTGTATATGACCTTAAGCATAATGGAAATCAAAACCATTTCCCTTCTTTTTGTTACCAGTTTTTCATCCCATGCTTAACTACTTATTTCAAAATGCGCTTTTTCCTCCCTGCAAAACACATCTTTGTGTCAAAAATGATGAAAATAGTGTAATGCTAAAAGAATACAGAAGCTCACTAGCAGTATTTATTTATTGCCCAACACATGTTTCTCTTACTTTTGTTTTGTAAATCTTATAGATTTAAAATAAACTACTAGACGGGAACGAGAGGTTGCAGCTCTATGTCTATAAATAATGCAGCTTACTAAATGCAAATGTTTCTTGTAGTCCAATGTTTCTAGGAGCAATTTTTTGCAGCTCTGTTGGGAGAAAGTGGTTTTATATATTTCCTTTGGACTTTTTTTATTTCCATGATTTAAATTTTTTAAAAAATTATAAATTACGCCCCATATGTCTGGTTTGTAAAAGAAATGCACTAAATATGTTTTCATAGAAAAGCATTGAAATCAGGGTAAGGATGTGCTTGTAATTATTTTCAGCTTGCAAATATTATAAAAGAATATTTAGCCTCTGGGGGTAATGCAATCGCTTTCATGATATTTCCACTCTTTAAAAATACTTTCTAGATTCAATCTAGGCAGTCCAATCAAAACCATACATTGATGCAGAGCTGTTAGAAACAAGTTCTTTGGACAATGTTTGTAGAAAAATTTACTCAATGAACTTGGCTACATTAACAAAAAATAAGAAGAACAAAAATCTCATGTCATATCTCAATAGACAGAAATCTTGAATAATTTTTCTTGAATTTTCCAAAATACAAAAAACAGCATGCAAATATATTTGGTATCTAAAACTTGCCTGTTTATTTCTATTTAAGCACTTATTTTGGGGGAGCAAAAGAAAATGGTGTTACTTTTGAAAGAAAACTTGTAACATATTCAGTTACCAGAATCCCTAAGGTTATATGAAGCAGGACCATGACAAACTTTAATAGTAAATGAAGAAAACTGAAATGCAAATACAATTTTACTAAGGGCCAACATAACTCAGGAACAAAAATGAGGCATTCTTATATGTGAGTCTGTGAGAAAATAAGCTGTAAAAATTTTCAGAATTTGGGAATACTCTTAGAATGACCACATATTGGAGCAAAGGAAGGAAAGAAGAAAGAAAAGAAAAGGAGGGAGAGAAAAAGAGAAGAGAGAAGAAATAAAAACTGAAAGTATGAAAAGAAGGGAAAAAGAGAAAGTAAAACAAAAGAAACATTTCTTCAGTTGTGTTTTGGTTTCTTCAATTTTTTGATGGAAAATCTTTATTTCCTTTATCACCATAGGAGTTCTTGTGTGGCACTGTAGGATAATCACTGGACTGCTAACCACGAAGTCAATGGTTCAAATCCTCAGAAATCCTAGTTTGAGTCACTATGAGTTGAAACCCACTCACTGACCCTTACTATTAACATATCATCACATATAGTGACAGGCTTAGGAAACATTTTTGTTTTAAATTCTTGTTATTGATTATTCTGAAAGTAAGGGGAAAATAAAAGATCTTTACACTGACATATGTTTACATATATCTTTACAGAAAAGCTAGCTATTCAGATCCCTTTATAGACAGACGGTGGCAAGTTTAGTTAATAGATAGCTTCCATTTAACAGCTCTTTTAGGGTCTCAGACCTTGTCTGAGGTCAGCCTGTTCCAAGTTGCCAATATCAGGTGATCCAGTGAGCTTGGATATAAAGGCCAAAAGGAGAATTCCTGAAACAGTGGCTAAGCACACTGCTGCTATCTTAAAGATCAATGATTCTTAAAGAGTTCTGGTGTGGCACTGTGGGTTAATGGGTTAGACTGCAAAGTCATTTGAACCTCAAGGTAGGTGGTTCAAGTTCACCATCTGCTCCTTGGAAATCCTATACAGGGTTGCTTTAGTTGGAACTGACCTGAGGACACTTAACAAACAAAACACTATGGGGTGATTGAGAGAGCTTGGATATAAGGGCCAAAAGGAGAATTTCTGAAGCAGTGGTTGAACACTGTGTTTAACCTTAGTCTTAAAAATCAGTGATTCATACCCACCAGGAGCTTTGCTGGAGAAACATGTAGCAGTCTATTTAAAGACCACCACCTTGGAAACTTAATAGAGAGTTCTACTTTATCCTATATGATTGCTATGAGTCAGAGTGAACTTTATAGTAAAAAGTACCCTGTTAGATACATTTGTTAAATAAATGCATTTTACAGATGAAGAAACCATGTTGATGCTGTTCTTGTTAAGTGCCATCTAGATGGTACTCATAAATCAGTTCTTTCTCATAGTGACACTATGTACAACAGAAAAATATATTGCCCAATCCGGTGGCATTTCTATAATTATTGCTATGTTTGAGGCTGTTGCTCGTTAAGGGTCTTCCACTTTGTCACAGACACTATACTATATCAAACATGATAGTTAAGGTTTTGTGTCAACTTGAATGGGCCAGGATTCTCAATTGTTTTGGTAGTTAAAATGAAGTACCCCCCCATGATGAGATCTATTATGAGCAGCCCATCATAGTGTAGTGGTTATGAATTGGACTGCAAACCGCAAGGTCAGCAGTTCGAAACTACCAGCTGTTCTGTGGGAGAAAGATGAGGCTTTCTGTTCCCATAAAGATTTACAGCATCGGAAACCCTGTACATGGTCACTATGAGTCAGAACCGACTCCATGGCACATAACCACCAGCACCACCATCAACTGAAAGTAAGATTCTTTGGGACAGGGGAATGAGGATCACCTGCTTCAAGTATATTGGACAATGAAGCCAAGTTTGCTTTTTGCTAGCTCTGGATCTTGCATCTGACTTGTTATGCATCTTCTGGTTCTTTGGACTCTAGCTAGTAGGCTGCTGTATTGCCTGTCAATTCTTGAAGTTATCAGTAGTCTGCCCATCTTACCTGCCAACCTTGGATTCATTTGTCCCTGCAACTAGAACCTGCCAATCTTGAGTTCATCAGTTTTGCAGCTACAGGACTTAGTGGCAGCCTTCAGCTTGACATCTGACCCACGGACTTGGAACTTGCCAACATCTACAACTGTGTGAGCTATTTCCCTGATACAAACTTCTATCAATCTATCTGGAATACTGGTGTGGCACTGTGAGTTAATGTGCTAGACTGCAAAGTCAGTTTC
>NW_006408520.1:40321385-40326914 GCF_000296735.1 Chrysochloris asiatica | reverse complement strand
CTGGTTTTGTATCTTTAGAGAACCCAGACTATGACAATATCCTTCTCCAGAGACTGGTCACTACAGATAACATGCTCAAAGGACCTAAGATGAAGTCATACTTTTTTCTAAGGAACAACCTGGCTGTACTTCTTCTAAGATAAATTTGTGTTTCCTTCTCTCATTTCTTCCATTCAGTATACTTCATCAATATTACAATTCAAATGCATCAATTATTCATTCTGCTTTCTACACCATCACATGTATATCAGGTAACTTAAAACCATGACATGAGTCAGGCACACCTTAGTCTCCAAGGTTGCATTTTTGCTTTTTAACACTTCAAGTGGTCTTTTACAGCAGATTTGTTCAATGTAATACATTATTTGATTTTTTCACTGCTGCTTCCATGGGCATTGATAGTGAACTTAAGTAAAATTAAATCCTTGGAAAAGCTGATATTTCCTCCATTTATTATGATGTTGCTTATTTATCCAGTTGTGAAGATTTTTGTTTTTTTATGTTGAGATGTAATCTGCACTAAATATTATAGTTGATTGTCATCATTTTGTGCTTCAGGCACTCACCCCTTTTAGCAAGTGAAGATGTGTCATCAGCATATCACAGTTGTTGATGAATATTCCTTCAGTCCTGAAGACTCATTTTGTTTGTGTAGTCCAGCTTCTCAGATAATTTGCTCACCATTTCAAGAGGTATCATATGACCAAGAGCCAATTATACTGAAGAAAGAATTGAAGCTGCATTGAAGGCATTGGCAATGTACAAGAAACTGTGAATTCATGGAATGCAAATTGAAATCTTTCAACAAACTGAGGTGGCACTGGAGGCATTCATTCATTTATGCCAGGATATTTCGAAGACAACTACCTGGCCAACTGACTAGAAAAGATACATAATTATTTGCATTCCAAAGAAGTAATTGAATGGAATGCAGAAATCATCAGACAATATCATTATTATCAGATGCTGGTAAAATCTTGCTAAAGATATTATAAAAATGGCTGCAACCATACACTGGCAGAGAACTTCCAGAGGCTCAACTTGGATTCAGAAAAGGATGTGGAATGTGGGAATCATTGCTGTCATCAGATGGATCTTGGCTGAAAGCAGAGAATATCAGAAAGATATTCTGATATTTACCTGTGCTTTATTGACTATGCAAAGGTTTTCGATTGTGTCAATCATGACAAGCTATGGACAACATTGCAAAGTATGAGTATTCAGGAACACTTAATTGTGCTCATAAGGAACTTGCACACAGACCAAGAGGCAGTTGTTTAAACAGAGCAAAGGAACACCAAATGTTTTAAAATTAGGAAAGTTGTGTACCAGGATTATATTCTTTCACTATATTTATTCAATTTTATGCCGAGTACATAAGTTGAGAAATTGGATTATATGAAGGAAAACATGGCATAAGGATTAGAGGAAAACTCATTAACAACCTGCAATATGCAGATGATATAACCTTGTTTGCTGAAAATGAAGAGGACTTAAAATATTTATTGATGAAGACACAAAACCATAGCCTTCAGTATGAGTTGCATCTCAATGTAAAGAAAACACAAATCCTCACCACTGGACCAATAAACAACTTTCATAGAAATGGAAAAAAAGATTGAAGTTGTCAAAGACTTCATTTTGTTCATATCAACAATTAACATTCATGGATTATGCAGTCAAGAGACCAAATGATATATTGCATTAGGCAAATCTGCTGTACAAGACCTCTTTAAAGTGTTGAAGAGCAAAGATGTCAACTTGAGGACTAAGGTGCACCTGACCCAAGCCATGGTATTTTCAATAACCTCATATGCATGTGAAAGTTGGAGAGTGAATAAGGAAGACCATAGAAGAATTGATGCATTTGTGTTATGGTGTTGAAACAGAATACTGAAAGTACCAAGGACTGCCAAAAGAGCAAACGAATCTGTGTTGGAACAAGTGCAGCCAGAATGCTCCTTAGAGGCCAGGATGATGAGACTTCATCTCTCATACTTCAGTCATATTATCAGGAGGGACAAGTCCCTGGAGAAGGATATGATATTTGTTAAAGTGGAGGTTCAGAAGACCCCCAACAAGATGGATTAGCACAGTGGTGGTAGCAATGGGCTCAGGCTTAGCAATGATTGTGAGGTTGGTGCATGACCAAACGGTGCTTTGTATTGTTGTACATAGGGTCACTATGAATCAGTTCTGACTCAATGACACCAAACAAGAATAATACTGATTTTGAAGAAGCATGATGAAAGGTTCTAGCTCTGATACATACCATTCCTGATTTTAAACCATGTTTTGGTCAAAAGACTGCCTCTTGATCTATGTACAGGTTCTTTATGGCCATAATTAAGAGTTCTGGAATTGCCAATTTTTGCAATCTTACTCATAATTTGTTATGTTCCATACAGTTGAATGATTTTGCATCTATCTTCAGCTAAGATTCATCAGACATAAGCAATTATATTTCTTGTTCTATGTCCTCTTTTGAATCTGGCTGAAGTTTCTAACAGTTCCTTGTCGATGTATTGCTGCAACAATTTTAGAAATATCTTCAGCAAAATATATTTGTATGTGATATTAATGCAGTTATTTCATAAATTCCACATTCTATTTTACTTCTTTTCTTGGGAATGGGCACTAATATGGATCTTTTCCAGTCAGTTGGCCAGATAGCTCTCTTTCAATTTTCTTGAAATAGACAAGAATTTTCAAACTTGTATTTGTTGGCTATAGCACCTCTTTCAATAGTTATTCCATCAATTTCTGAAGCCTTGTTTGTTACCAATGCCTTCAGTGCAGCTTGGAGTTTTTCCATCATACCATTGGTTCTTCATCATAGACTACATCTTGACATGTGTGAACATCAACCAATTATTTTTAATACAGTAACTCTGTATATTACTTCCATCTTATTTTGAAATTACCTTCATCATTCAATATTTCTGCCTGCCATATAATCCTTCAATCTTACAACTCTGAATTTTTAATTTCCGTTCTTTCCAGTTGAGAAATTCCAAGTGTGTTCTTCTCTTTTGGTTTTCTAACTCTAGGTCTTTTAACATTTTTTTTTTTAAGATAATATTTTACATTATCCTCTTGAGTAACCCTTTGAAATTTGTTTAGTTCTTTCATGTCAACATTTCCTCTATTTGTCTAAGCAACTGTATACTCAAGTACAAAGTTTCATAGTCCATTTTAACATCCATTTTTGCTTTTTCTTTCTGTCCTGTCTTTGTAATGCCCTTTTGCTTTCTTCATGTATGATATCCTGATGTCATCCCACAATTCATGAAATTTTCAGTTATTAATGTCCAATGAATCAAATTTATTCTTGATATGGTCTCTAATGTCAGTTAGGATATATTTAGGCTTGTGCTTTAGTTCTCATGGATTTGTGTAAATTTTCTTCAGCTTCAACTTGAACATCTGAATTACCAATTGATGGTCTGTTTTACAGCCAAACCCTGGCCTTGCTCTACCTGAAAATACTGAATTTCTCATCTCTTCCACCATGTATTAGATTTTATTCCTGTGAATTCCATCTGGGGAGGACCACATGTAAAGTTGCCATTTATTTAGTTGAAAAAAGGTATTTGCAATGACAAAGTCACTGGTCTTGAAAATTCTTTCATGCTCTCGCCAGTATTTCTATCATCAAGGCCATTCTTCCTTTTTGTTTACAACTTTCACTTTCAATTCACCAGTAATTATTCATGCATCTTTATTGCAAGTTTGATTAATTTCAGACTGCAAGAGTTTGTAAAAACTTCAATTCTTTCATCTTTGGCGATGTTGCTGTGTTGAGTACCGTCAAGTTGGTTTCAACTCATAGTGACCCTGTATAGGGTTTCCAAGGAGTGGCTGGTGAGCTTGAACTGCCAACCTTTCAGTTCAAACTGACCTTACAGTACAGTGAATTAACCCACAGCACCACATCAGTGGTTGGTAAATGAATCTGAATAATAGTTTTTTTAAAAACTGGTCTTCCTTATAAGTGTACTTATCACTAACAGTCTTGTACTCCAGAATAGATCTTGAAATATTCATTTTGGCAATGAATGTGATGCTGTTTCTCTTCAATTTCTTTATTCCCAGTGGAGGAGAACATATAATTGTCTAAGAAACCATATGAAAAAAACATACAAGAGATATCATAACCATGAAGACCATGGGGATAAAGCTTAAGATATGACCCTGGGTAGTCTAAACTAAGAACCCAAATGTTATTAAATATTCAAAATGGTATAATAGTTCAAATTGGGTAACAGTTATTTTTATATATACACAATCCCAGATAGTCTAATAAAAAGGAAAAACATTCCATAAGCCAAATATCCCAAGTCTGATTCTAATATACCTATAATATTTTGAGCTATATAAAATTTTAATTTCCATAGTTACATTTTATACTGAAAATATTCAACAAGCATTTATTATATAAATTACTCTAAACCATGAATTGCACTTTGTTGTGATATTGGAAATGCAAAGATAGAAAAAGAAAATATTGTCATTGTTAAGTGCCTTTGAGTCAGTAATAACTCATAGCGACCCTGTGTAAGGTTTCTGAAGTGTGGCTGGTGAGGTTAGAACTACCTACCTTCAGGTTCAAACCACCATCAATGTACAATCTGCTAAAATGAAGGTGTCAACAAGTTCATAACATAAAAAAAGGAATGGCTATGTTTGGAAACATGCATAGCCAGCTACTCCCAGAGCTTCCATTGGGGAGACCATGTGGAGAAAAGATCAGAACAGCCATGAACGCCTGACAGAACCACAGAGATACAAGTGTGGACATTCTTTTTTTGGTATCTGTTCCTTGGTCTATCGCTGTCTGCACACCTCTATTCTGGTGATTACAGGGGATGCCTGAGTGAATGGACACCCCACCCCCACCACTAGAGTGTTCTACTATGCATGAGCACAAAACTCCTTGAAATTTAAACTGACAGTTTCCACTTAAAACCAAATGGCCACTATTCATCTATCAGTTTGTTGTACTTTGGTGGCTTATGAGTTTCTGTGATTCTGAAAGCTATGTTACCAGTATTTTAAATACCAGCAGGGTCACCCATGGTAGACAGGTTTCAGATGAGTTTCCAGACTAAGACAGGCTAGGAAGAAAGAGTGACGAACTACTTCCAAATCTTTAGTCACTGAAAACCTTTTAAAAAGCAGAAAAACACTGTCAGATATAGTGCCAGAAATTGAGCCCCTCAGGTGGGAAGGTACTCAAAATTCAACTGGGGAAGAGCTGCCTCCTCAAAATACAATTGACCGTGAGGTCGTGAATGGAGTAAAGCTCATGGTAGAAAAGCCCGCAGGACCTTCATTTGCTGATGGGGAACAACTCAAAACAAAGAGAAACAGCTGTAAACATCCACTGAAAATTAGAATATGGAATGTATGAAGCATGAATCTGGGAAAATTGTAAATTGTCAGAAATGAAATGGAATGCATAAACATCAATATCTTAGGCATTAGTGAGCTAAAATGGACTGGTATTGGCCATTTTGAATCTGACAA
>NW_006408520.1:40310117-40315135 GCF_000296735.1 Chrysochloris asiatica | reverse complement strand
TTTAAGTTTTATAAATTAAATAAAAAAACAAAAAACATAAAAATCTTAGCAAGATGTAGTAGAAACTCAGTGCACTTCAAAAAAGGTTAAACATGATTTAAATTCTAGTTCTACTCCTTAGTAACTCTATGACTTTATGGATGTGAACGTAAATATGCTGTTTATTTTATTCATCAGGTAAATATTTTCAATTCTAGAATGCTTATGAGGATTATCTCATGTATATGTAAAACATTTAACCTAATTCCTGAGACAGTGCTTGTTTAGCTAGTGTTAGTTCATTCTCTAACTCTTAGCTTACCTACCTCTGGAAGCTATCAGAAGTAGATACAAATTATTTATTTCAAACTATCTTATCTCCTGCCATGCAAAATTTACATCATACCTCAGATGATACTTAGAGCTTTAGAAGACCTTGAGAGTTAACATCCACAGTGACTTTATGAAATCTCTTCTAATCTCTAATTAAATTATACATATTTATTTGTATGCTGATATAAATATCAAATAGCTGATTTTACAACAGAAAGTATTTGCATTGTTATGGTTCTTTTACAATCTAATAAAAAGGTTAAATGGATTCTTTTTTTTTTTTTTGACTCCTTTCCTCAATTACTCCACAATGTTCAAATCATAAGCAGAACCTCTGGATCGGATTTAAAATGACCTTATGTTGGCTCTTTCTCACATCTGTGCTAGTGTGCATTCACTTAGTCTGTATCTGGTCCTTGGGAAGCCATTACAATGATTTTTTCCCCCCTCAGGGGTGCATGTTGCCCAGAGGAAGTCCCTTCTCTTTGTTTTACTTTTCTTTTTGTTTCTCAAGTAGTCCATAGTTGGCAGTTCATTTTGTTTCCCAAGCTCCTGAGTACACATCACAAACTCCAAGTGGTTTAGTTGAATATTCATCCCAATGTTTGGGATGGAAGACAGACATACCCTCCCCAAAATGTCCTGTTTGAGAAAGTGGAATGGTATTTAATCACATAGCTTTTTTCCTAAAATATTCTTCTTATCTGCAATTTTATATTTGGAAAATGTTTAGACTCATAAAATTTACTTACATAATTTCTTTTTCAAATCCATCATGGTGATGTCATAAGTCAGTGTGGTATTAATTGTCTTGAGCTTACAGCTGAAACTGATGCTAAAATAATTACAATTTTATGATTTTACTATGTGAGTTTTTCATAAAAATTATATTTATTTGATTAAATGGACTTTGTTTCTTTTACTTATTGCTGAGAAAAAGTTATTTTTCATATGAAATCTTAATGATAGTGTGGAGTCCTGGTGTGGTACTATAGGATAAGAACTAAACCTAAAGGTTGGTTTGAATCTCAAGGTTAGTGGTTCAAAACCACCAGTCACTTCTTGGAATCCCTGTACAGATTGCTATGAATTTGAACAGACTTAATGACACTTAACAACAATAGCAAATGATAGTGTAGTGTGTGTTTATGTTTCCATTTAGTTTCCTTGATGCAATGAAGATTTGACCAATAGTTATGTTGGTCCTTCATTTTATTTCGTATTTACAAGTTGATTTCCAAATGCCTGGAAAATAGTACTCTAGTTAGATTTCTTTTTTTTTTTTTAATAAGAAAATAAAAAACTTGAAGAGGTAAATGAAATTTCCAAGCAACCTCAGCAAATAAGTGATGTAGTCAAGGTTAGTACAAAGAGCAAGGTTTTCTTGACTCCCTGTACAGTAGTATTTCCACTATTAAAATTAGTTGAAAGATCTAGGTAAATTGTTTAAAAATTGAGAGTATGAAACTAATAGAAACAGGGTCATTGCAAAGAAAGACCCTAAGTATTGCTGATGATCATGTTTTCATTAAAATCTAACCTTATATGGTGCTTACTGTCTATCATGTATGGACTCTAGTCTAAGATGAACTAATTTAAACTTTGCAACAACTTTAAGAGGTAGATACTCTTACTATCTACATTTTATAAATGAGGAAACTGGTGCATGAAGTGTTTTTGTTTGATTGTTAGCTTATCAATGGTCACAAAGCTAGTGATGTTAACAACACTTTTGATTAAAAGCTGGCTCTACCCTGTACAGGGTCGTTATGGGTCGGAACCAACTCGTAGGCACTTAACAACAACAACTTAACATGCCTAATCTGATAAGTCATTTATATATTTAAAACAAAATTATATACAATTAGCATAAAATACTTACACTTTCAAATATGGAATAAAAAAGTAAAGAAAACACTTCACATGTGATTCCAGCATTACAGTACTTAACATCCTTTCTTGTCTTCTTCCCCTCAGTACCTCCCACAGCCAAAAAAAAAAAAAATTACCTTCAATTAATTCTAATTTATTGTGACCCCTTAGGACAGAGTAGAACTGGCTCATAGAGTTTCCAAAGCTATAAATCTTTATAGATGAAGACTACCCAGCATTTCTTTCTCCTACAAAGTGGTTGAGGGTTTTGAACTGCTAGCTTTTCAATTAGCAGGAGAGTACTTTAACCACTGTGCCACCAGGGGTCCTTAAAATGAACTTAGAAAATAGAATTTATTTCAAAGAACTCAGAAAAATATCAAAAGATTATAAATCAAAAAGGTCTACTGATAAATTTTAAATTTTTATATTTCTATATAATTTTCCTATAATCCCTATATAATTTAATGCATAGCATGTGTTACATTTAACATATTTATGGTGTAGGATTTTACAGTCACATGATATTTCCATTAATGACTTCATATATTTGGAATTCATTATAATCTACTTACAACTTGTGTTGAGCTTAAAAGCTCTAAAAATACATGCTTTTCAAATATTTTAAATCAGTTGATAAAATAGGAAACAGCCACAGAATAAGGTGCGATATATCTGCTGTGCTGTTTTCTTCTTTTTTCCACCTTTTTTTTCTTTTTTGTAAATTGCATAACAACTCTATCTTAAACACTGACATTGTGAATGCTTTGTTGGACTGTTCTTTTCCAATTCCAACAAAACATGAAACAGAGGAAATATTTATCTTTAAAGAGTGGCTCTCACCACTGGGACAGCGCCTTATTTTCTGTTACTCACCAGGAGTTCTAGATGTAGGCAAAAATATATAGCAGGGCATGAACAGCATATTTCAGTGAAAAGAATTAATTACACAAGGAGTCAAAGATTGCTTGGAGCAGAATGAGACATTTCTGGAAACTTTCCTGTACAGTCACAATGCTGAGAAATAGACTCCGTGTTGAGAAGCTGCCCCTTATTGTATTTTACCTAACCTTTGGCTAAAGTCATATTCAAGCAATGTTGCCTTATTATCCCTAAAATGTTCTGGAATCATGTTGTTGCTTTTTTTTTTTTTAACTTGTTCCAGCAAAGCACCAATTATTTGGTCCAGAAGAAAAGGAAAATACAACTACAGTATGCCTGTCCTATGGTCCTCCATTACAAATAGGAGTTTAATTCTTTCATCAATTTGTACTAAATTTCATCAGAGTAAGAAATAGTTTTTGAAACAAACTGACAGCAAAATGCCTTTCAAAATACTGTTTTGGGTTAGAACTGTCATTCTTTAGGCTTAACGGCTGCAGCCACAGGGCTGAAAAGTTACACTAGCATTAGGGCAGTTCATTGTATTATTCAAATAATGTTTGTTATTGATTTAGAAGATTCAAACAGCTTAGATATTGTTCTCTTTCATTTACATTCTTAACACCAAAGCCAGAGAGTGTTAGCGCAGTGCAGTAATGAAGTTAGAAACAAAAATGAATTCTACCGATAGCAAGTTCTTCTATTTTCATGGCTATGGCTTAGCAATATTTGTGTGTTCACCAGTAAATAGAGAAATACTGTTTGTAAATCTGAACAAATAATGAATTATGAAATTATTCTGACAGGCCATTTATACAGAAAAGCCCTTGTATAAAATAAAGATGCAATGCACTCTCTGTTGAATCAAGGCCTCCTTTGCAAAGGTCTTAGGTTTGTGTTACTTAATAATATTCAACCCTGTATGGGTCAGTATACTATGCAATGGAACCTGAAGGGTTCTGAAGACAGTGTGGTTTAGGGGAGAAAATCCAGGAACTAGCTATTTTAAAAAATATATTAATCTTTGTTGACTTAATTTATGATCTTGGGCAAATTGCTTAATCTTCTTGGACTTCAGTTGCTACATATGAGAACAGGAGTAACACTAATATGAGTCTAAAAAACAGCCTTCTTTTTCTACTTCAGAAAAATGGAGTAGGGATTAATGAGATTATTCCTGTAAAACAATTTGATCTCCTGAGGGAAAGACATTAATGCATAATATCAAGCATTATCACTAATAATTATTTCATTGACCTGTGTGTAAAGGTTAGAAAGTACTTAGAATTCTTGCAGTACCACAGTTTCATAGGGAACAGGCTTATTTGTTAATTTACTAATCTTCTGCTTCCTCAAAGAGTCAGAAGTTAATTGTGTTTTGAACCTGGAATATAAAATTTTGACTTAGACATGGCAAAAAATTCACTTAGGTAATTATTTTGTTGATATTAATAATGTGATGGTATTGTTGTTGTTGTTAAGTGCCATCAAGTTGGTTCTGACCCATAGCAACCCTGTATAGGGTTTCTGATGAGCAACTGGTGAGCTTAAACCGCCGATCTTGCAGTTCAAATGGCTACGCAGTCTGACACAGTAACACACAGAGCCACATCAGGACACCAATAATAATTTGGGGTGGAAAGTTGAGAATAAAAAATGTAAGGGAAACTTTCAGGCAACATGTCATTATCTCATTAAAAAGTGTTTATTTAGACTCAGTGATCCTATAAAGCAAAGTAGACCTGCTCCTTCAGGTTTGCAAGACTGAATTTTGACAAGAGCAGACAGTCTCATCTTTCTCCCTTGAATGGTGGGTTTGAATTGCCATTCTCACAGTTAGCAACCCAATGTTTAATCCACTAAGCCACAAGGGTATAAAAATTAAGAAATTTTTGTTTTCCCCATTCTAGAGGAAGATTTAAAAAGTGCTTCCTCCTACCTCCTAAGGTTAT
>NW_006408520.1:40301796-40303289 GCF_000296735.1 Chrysochloris asiatica | reverse complement strand
ACCCTGTATAGAATTTCCAAGGTTGTAAATTTTATGGGAGCAGAAAGTCTTATCATTTATCTGATGAGCAACTGGTGAGTTTGAACTGCTGACCTTGTGGTTATCATTCTAGTACTTATTCTACAGTGCCACCATCATTCCTTCATTATCACTGTACAGTTGAAATTATAGATCAAAAGATACTTTGTTATATCCTTTATATGAATTAGGAAATGAAAATCAATATAGAGCTATCTAAGGATTTGAAAGACTAATCACTTGTCAGAACTGTGTTTTAGCATATTGTTACTGTTGTTGCTAAATGCTGTCCAGTCGATTCCAACCCATAGCAACCCTCATATAGGGCTTCCAAGGAACAAATGGTGAACTTGAACCACCAACCTTGCAGTTCAAACGACTTTGCAGTCTGATGCATTAGCCCACAGCACCACATTATGGTCCTCTAAATCCTTGTATGGTAAGCACTGGAATGAGAGGTCAGTTTGAACAGCAAGGTTTGCAGTTCAAACCCTTTTATAAAAATATTTATTGGATTAACCTTCATTGCATATCAATATTTGACTTCTTTTTTATTTCCCATATGCACCCAAGCCATTAAAAAC
This sequence comes from Chrysochloris asiatica, assembly GCF_000296735.1. Lineage (NCBI taxonomy): Eukaryota > Metazoa > Chordata > Mammalia > Afrosoricida > Chrysochloridae > Chrysochloris > Chrysochloris asiatica. Next base: position 40,302,687 of record NW_006408520.1, on the reverse strand, counting down.
ATTATTGAGGACAATTTTACTCAGACACACATGGGTTCACCGTAATTTGGAATCCACCTGATGGCTGCCTTGGTCTCAGTTTTGGTTAGCAAGGTCCAATCAGATTCATGTAAGGGTAGGAGTACTAGTGTAGATAAGTTGTTGTCATTGTTAAGTGCCATTGAGTGGGTCTGACTCATAGCAACCCTGTAGAGGGTTTTCAAGGATTGGCTGGTGAGCTTGAACTGCCAGCCTTGCAGCTCAAACCCACCTTGCAGACCAGCACATTAACTTACAGAGCCGGATAAGTATTGGGTGGTGAATCATAAGGTTGACAGTTCAAACTCACCAGCAGTCTCTCAGAAATCCTATACAGAGTAATTATAAACAAGAACCAACTCAATGCTACTTAATAACATAAAGATCATGCCAAAGATATGAAAATGTATCTAAACCATGTTATTTCAGTGTACTTGAGAAGCTCTAGACTTTTACTATGGTGCTGTAGAGTAATCTTTGGAACGCTAACAGTAAGGTCAACAGTTCAAACCCACTAGCTAGTCCTCAGAAACTCTATACAGGGTTTCTGTAACTCAGAACCAACTTGATGGCACTTAACAAGAGCAACATAAACTCTTTAAAAAATTACTATCTAGCAGAAGATAGGATAGAGTTTCATGAAAGTTAGGAAATGTTTCCTTCCCCATATAGGAACTTGCATTAAACCAATAATACACAGTTGATCTTCTATAAAGCATATCTCATAAGTAGGGTCATTAGTTGTGACAAGAGGACTAATTATAAAAAATGAATATTTTCCAAAGCTCTTTTCATTGATGCAATTCTTTGAGTATCTGGTACATAGTAGCTATGTAACTGATTTTAAGCATATTAATATTTAAGACAGTGTTT
>NW_006408520.1:40298043-40301001 GCF_000296735.1 Chrysochloris asiatica | reverse complement strand
GGTTGCTATTGGTTGGTATCAACTTGATGGCACCTAACAACAATATTTAAGACAAATTTTTTACACATGCACAAACTTGAAAATATTAAGAGGAAAAAGAAACGCAATCCAGCACTTCCAATATTACATTTAATTGTTATATATACTACTCAGGAAAAATATGGATTAGAGTTTTCAGTCAGAGTTTTAAACATATGTAAATGACGTTGTTGTTGTTAAGTGCCATTGAGTTGGTTCTGACTTACAGCAACCATGTTACAATTTAAATAAGTCATATCTATATGTTAAAATATATATTATAGATTGTATACAGGCATAAGGAGCCCTGGTAATGTAGTGGGATAAGTGTGGGCTCATAAAGAAGGCTGATGGCTCAAACCTACCAGTCATTCCATGGGGAAAGATGAGACAGTCTGCTTCTATAGAGATATACATCTTCTGAAGCCCTGGGGACACAGTTGTACTCTGTCCTATAGATTCACTGTGAGTTGGAGTGAGTTCATTGGCAGTGAGTGAATTTGGTATACAGGCATACCTTCCTTGTTTTATTGTGCTTTGCAAATATTGCATTTTTACAAAATGAAAGCTTGTGACAAGATTTTTGGCACCATTTTTCCAATAACATGTGCTCTCTTCATTTCTTTGTGTCACATTGTGCTAATTCTCATAATATTGCAAACTTTTTTTTATAATTCTATTTCACACTTAGCAGACAACAGCGTAGTATAAAAATAATTTTTTCATGCACTGGGAAACCAAACAGTTTTTGAGATGAGCTTTATTGCAATATTCACTCTATTGCGGTGGTCTAGAATCTAAACCAAAATTTCTCTAAGCTATGAATGTACAAAATGGAAAATATGAATGTACAAAATTAGAGTGGAAATTGTTCCAATTAAGATTTCCAAAGATAATTCTAAAAGAGCATTGTCCAATAATTACTCTTCCTGTGGCCTAGGGAAATTGATTAAGAGAGCAAGAGAACACCAATTATTTTTTATAAAGTACTTGCCAATAACCAGTAGATACCCCAAAGAATAGAGAAAGCAATAGTTTCAAACACAGTTTTATTCTAGACATATTTTTGTAATAAATCTGAGTAGGTAATCAAGCAATATGAAAAAAAAATTCAAGTAGAAAACTATAGTGAGTGCCAACTCCATGTAATGTTATCACACCAGCTACTGGGAGACATATGAGCAATGAGACTACACGGCCCTTGCCCTCAAGGAAGTAAAATCAGGTCAGTGATTTGTATGTGGATATAGCACTCTGGGATAATGCACTGGACCAAAAGGTCAGTTTGAACCACAAAGTCGGCAATTCAAACTCAGCTGTCATTCCTTGGAAACCCTATATAGGGTTGCTATAATTTGGAACCAACTTGATGGCACTTAACAACAATATACAACAAATAAATAGCTATAATATGAGGCTGTTGTTGTTAAGTGTTGTTGAATCGATTCCAACCCATAGTGACCCAGTATAGGGTTTCCAAGGAGCAGCTGGTGAACTTAAACTGCCACCTTGAGGTTCAAATGACTTTGCAGTCTGATACATTAACCCATGTTACCACACCAGGACTCCATAATATGAGGTTGTTGTTGTTGTTAGGTGCCATCGAGAGTCGGTACCAACTCATAGTGACCTTATGCACAGCAGTACGAAACACTGCCTGATCTTGACAACCTCACTACTGTTGTCACACTTGAATCCATCGTTGCTGCCACTTGGCCCATCCATCTTGTTGGGGATCTTCCTCTTTTTCTCTGACCCTCCACCTTACCAAACATGATATCCTTTTCCAGTGACTGGTCCATCCTGACAATATGTCCAAAGTATGAGAGACGAAGTTTGGCCATCTTTGCCTCCAAGGAACACTCTGACTGCACTTCTTCCAACACGGATCTGTTGGTTCTTTTGGCAGCTCATGGCACTTTCAATATTCTCCTCCAACACCATAACTCAAGAGCATCAATTCTTCTACTGTCTTCCTTATTCACTGTCCAGCTAGCATGTTTTAATTATTGTAGGCATAAAATTTTATGAGACTACAAAAAATGAAAGATTATGCTCTCAATCTAGCTTTTATATGTTGCATTTTTTGAGGTTTCAGTATTAAGTCCTAACTTTATATTCAATTCCTAAATAATTTTATCTATTCCCATAGTTTTAAATAACATTTGTTTTAAGTGCCGTCAAATCGGTTCCGATCCATAGCGACCCTGTATAGAGTTTCTGAGGAGCAACTGGTGAACTTGAACTGCCAACCTTGCAGTTTAAATGGCTTTTCAGTCTGGCGCATTAAACCACAGCGCCACATTAGGACTCCTATAGCCTAACAATTCCTAAATTTTTCTTTCCATCCAAGACTTCTCCTCTGAGCTTCAGACATATATAGCTAACTCCCTATTTAAGGTATTCACTTGAATGTCCCAGAGGCATATCAAATTAAATGTCTTTATCAGTCATGGTTTTTAGTTGCAAGCAACAGAAACTGAGACTGGATAAAGAAATCAAAAAGAAATTTTTGAAAAGATATTGAAAAGTTCACAGAATTGTTATAAGGACTGAAGAAACAAGTCCAAGGCTATATTTCTTGGAAAGAATCAAACCCAATAAACAGAAGGGGTCTGTGGAGATTACTGCTCTAACTGCTGCTATTGTCAAACTCAAGAAGCTACTATTTCTATGGCTGCCATAAGTGTGTTTTTCCATCCATGACAATTGAAGACTATTGATATCACCTTCATTAATAAAATGCATCTATGTGAATCCTCTTAAATTAGAAGCAATCAATAGTACCATTGCTTTATGTGATTCATAGATATAATACTATATGCCTATGTTCACATTTCAAAGAAAGATTGAAAGGGTGTATTTGGATTTCTACCTTAGGAAGGCAGAAACATAAAGCAGAAAAAACCCATAAAATAGCAATGGAGTTGCAAAAGTTGA
>NW_006408520.1:40296764-40297943 GCF_000296735.1 Chrysochloris asiatica | reverse complement strand
CATCGATATCTTAGACATTAGTGAGCTGAAATGGACTGGTACTGTCCATTTTGAAACTGACAACCACATGGTTTACTATGCAGGGAATGATAAATTGAAAAGGAATGATGACTTTGGCTACTAGTTAAAAAATGCAAGATTCTTAAAATAATAACTTACTTTAAATATGAATTAAGTTTCCATGCCCTGCAGCCAAGCTGGTTTCTCTTAGTCTTAAGTTGTTGTTGTTGTTAAGTGCCGTTGAGTCGGTTCCAACCCATAGCAACCCTGTATAGGGTTTCTGAGAAGTAGCTGGTGAGCTTGAACCACCAACCTTGCGGTTCAAATGGCTTTGCAGTCTGGCGCATTAACCCACAGCACCACACCAGGAGTCCATTATGAATTGTAGACTATTACTTGCATATCTTTAATCTTTAAGCTTTCTGCAAGATTTTGGGGTTACAGGAAGATATTATCAAGGTTGTTGGGGAGAGAAGTGAGAGGGGTGGGGAAGCCTCACAAGGACCTCATGGATTGAGTGTTGTTGGAACAGAAGTGACTAAAGTGCATTTGAGTAAAAAATTCAGGAAATAGCAAACAGTATAATATGGCTAAAACACTATGACCTTGAAGGGGACAAGCAGTACATACATAAGACTAAAATGACAATATGGGCCAAGTTCAACTCTATCTGAAGGATCACAGGCTTTCAACAAAGGTTGTGATATGTCACCCTTGTAAAACATACTGCTGTCTTCCCCATTACACCCTGTTTTTCACAAATACTGCATCAGATAAGCCTGTACACTAAATGTGTAGAAATGATGAACTTAAGCAAAACTGTATTGGTATAGCATATCTATGCATAGAAGAAGCATGTCTCATGACATTTCCATAAGTGAATTTCATCCTTTTTCATCCATCCACTCTTATTACAGGCAAATCATATCATTATATTCATTTAAATTTTTTTCTTTAATTTCCTACTTGTTATTGTTAGGAGCCATTGAGTCAGTTCTGACTCATAACAATCCTATGTACAACAGAATGAAACAATGTCCAGTCCTGCTGTACCCTCACAATTGTTATGTTGAGACCACTGTTGTAGCTGCTGAGTCAATCCATCTCATTAGGAAACTTTCTCTTTTCCATTGAAGCTCTGCATTACAAAGCATGAAGTCCTTTTGTGGTCTTCCTAAT
>NW_006408520.1:40283962-40296397 GCF_000296735.1 Chrysochloris asiatica | reverse complement strand
CATTATTTACCTCTGTCTTACTTAGCCCATTGAGACCTGTCTAATTGTTCTCCCATCTGCTTTGTTCTTCCATTACCCTCTCCCTACTTGTATGTTTCTAGCATGTATTTTAAAGTAGAATTCTATGAATCATTCTACTTTTAATATTTCACATTTTGTTAAATAACATTTTAATGAACACAATTGTTAAGGTACAACACTTAGATGCCTTCCTTTAAATCTCTCTCTTCTTCACACCCCAAATGAGCTCTGGTGGCTCTGTGGGCTAGGTGTTAGGTTCCTGATTGCAAGGTCATGGGTTTAAATCCACTAGTCAGCCATTCTGTGGGACAGATATATAAAGTCATTATGAGTTGGAATGGACTTTCTGGCAGTGAGTTTGTTTCTCTGGATTCTTCACACCCAGAACTGAGAAATTTCTGAAATATGTCTATCTAAATATATCTCAGCACCATTCACTTCTTTACATTCCATCATTACTATGTGTACAGACCAGGGGTCAGCAAGTTTTCTTGGTAAACTTCCATGCAGCAAATATTTTAGGATTTCTTAACTACATATATTTTGTCACATATTTCTTTGTTTATTTATTATAACTTTTAAAAATATAAAAACCATGATGAAAAACTTTGAAATATATAGTCCTGACAGTGGCATACAACATTGTGAATGTAATTAACAGTGCTGAATTGTACACTTTAAAACAGTACAGATGGTCAGTTTGAAAAGGCCAAACCTAGAAACAAAATGCAAAACCATTCTTAGCTTTTTGGCCACACAAAGGAATACAATAAACTTGGGCCCACAGATTATAATTTATTGACCCTTGGCTTATAACACACTTGTTGTTGTTGCTATGTGCAGTCACTTGGTTCTTTCTCATAGGGATCCTATACACAAAAGAATGAAACACTACCCAGTGTGAGCCATCCTCATAAGATTTGTTATGCTTGAGCCCATTGTTACTGCCACTGTGTCAATCCATTTCATTGGGTGTTTTCACTGATCCTTTACTTTACCAAGCATTATGTCCTTCTCTGGGGACTGATTCCTCCTGATCACATGTAGAAAGTATGAGAGACAAGTTTCGCCATCCTCACTTCTAATGACTATTCTGCCTGCACTTATTCCAAGACAGATTTGTCTGTTCTTCTGGCAGTCCATGGTAATTTCAACATTCTTTACTAACACCGTAATTAAAATGCATTGATTCTTTTAGTCTTCCATATTCATTGTGTAACTTTCATATGCATATGAAATGATTTAAAATACCATGGCTTGAGTCAGGAGAACACTTTAAACAGATCTTTTAGAATACAATTGTCTAATGCAGTACATTGTTTGAGTTTTTGACTGCTGCTTCCATGAGTGTTGATTGTGGATCCAAGCAAAATGAAGTCCTTGACAACTTCAAACTTTTTCCCATTTATCATGATGTTATTTATTGGTCCAGATGTGAAGATTTTTATTTTCTGACATTAAGGTGTAATCTATACTGAAGACTATAGTCTTTGATCTTTATCAATATGTCAAGTACTCTTCACTTTCAGTAAGCAAGGTTGTATCATCTACATATCACAGATCTTCATCCAATCCTGATGCCACATTCTTCTTTATATAATCCAGATTCTCAGACTATGTGCTATGCATATGGATTAAATAAGTATTGTGAAAAGATACACAATTCTACCATCAACTAATCTTGTACATACACTAGTAGGTTAAAATTAACTGATCCCTTAATTTCTAACTGCAGGGTTAGAAATTCTCAGGGCACAGTTGTTCCAGTCAGGAAAGCCTCTCTTCTCCATACCTATAAGCAGGCCTCTCTCCATTTCTCAGTCCCTTGGCCTAGCTCCTGGCCTGCTCAGGCAATATTATGATGTTCCTTTAGGGCTGCAGATAAATGCCCAAAGGACACTCCACTCTGCTACTCTACTATAAGCCTCAGTCTCAAGGCACTCAGCTCTAGCTCCATTGTTCAGCAAACCTGGCTCTCCTAATTAAATCCATGAAAACACCCAGCCTAACAAACACGTCTCCTGTCCAAAAGTGCTCAATGTTGCTTTCTTGGTGGGCTAGACATTCCACCACTCTGTTTCATACTCTGGCTGTTGGTTCTACTGCTGCTGTTCCTCTGTCACTCCTCTGACATCATCGCTCTCTATTCCTGGATCAAAGAGATTCAATGAATAGGAATCATACGGTTCAAAGGCAAGCTCCATTGCCAACACTTCTTTCTTCTCCTCTTCACATTTATCACATGCTACTCTTCCACGTTCTGATTGCACTATAGCTATATCAGATTTACCTCCTTTAGTTGAATATCAAGACACTTCCCAACTCAGAGACTTTGCACAGGCCCCTCTGATTCATCTCATTTTTCCTTCATCTTTGAAATTTCAGGGTCATTTCATCGGTGTCTGTTTTGATCATCACAAACAAAAATTAGGTGCCTGCTTTTTTTTTTTTTTTAACTATCACAATCAGTACCCTGCTATTTTTCTGTGTAGCATATGTCTTTATCTACAGTTTGGGGTTTTTTTGTGGTTTTTTGTTTTCTGCCTGCTTCTTCCTTTAGAGTATAGATTTCAAGAGAATAGGAATCATATCTATGTGTTCATTGCTATAAACTCTGTGCCAAACCAAGCATATTATCATATAATTAGATAATTACTTTGTGAATGTATAAATGGATATATAAATCCAGCTGAAAATGTTTAAGAAAATATTCATGGAAATTGCAAAACTTAAATTAAGTGTTGAAGAATGTAAAAAATTTAGAAAGGAAAATTAATAAGGTTTCTGATGATAAATCTAGGTCATATCTAAAAAAATGAGGTGAACAATATTATGAGTCATAGGTATATAAGAAACATAGAAAATAATGACATCATCCTAGAAAAGTAGGTTGGAAGCTGATAACGGAGGCTTTATATGCTGAGATAAAGAGTGCAATTTATAATAGCCTAATTGAATATCTCCCCATACCCATAGTAGTCTCACTGCCTTTATGTATTTATTCATTTGTAACTCTCTAAGAGAAGGTTGTGGAGGGCAGAATCTTAGTTGCCTCTATAATCTTTACCTCCTGGTATTCACATGCTTGCATAATCCCCTCCCCTTGAATATGGGCAGGGCATGTAACCTACTTCTAATCAATCAAATAAGGTAGCAATGATAGGGCATCCCTTCCATTGTTACTCTATGTTTGGGTATAAGGGGATTTTCTTTCTTGTTGGTTATTATTCTGATAGATAATTGATTTTATTGGGGTAACCCATGTGGTAAAATATGAAGGGCATCCTCTAGCAGACAGTCAGCAAAAAACTGAAGTTTTCAGTCCAGGAGGTCATAAGGTACTGAATTCTTGCAACAACCATGCAATCTTGCAAGCATGTACTTTGCTAGTATAAAGTTGAGTTGAGACCATGACCCTGAAATAAGACCAAAGCTTTAAAAAAAAAAAAAATTAATTAATTTAATTTTAACAAAATGCAAAAATGTTAAGTAAGAAAAGCAAGTAATAAAATAATTTGTGAAAGACGAGCCATAATAAAGAATATATATTGAAAACAAAATTCTTAGAGAGACACACACACAAAATTAAGATTTGTTATCCCTGGTGTGGAGTCCTGATGTAGTGCTGTGGGTTAATGTGCTGAACTGAAAGATCAGTTTGAACAGCAAGATTGAACATTCAAGCTTACCAGCCTCTCCTCAGAAACCCTATACAGGGTCACCATGAATCAGAACCGACTCGACAGTACTTAACAACAACAACAGCAACAATCCCTGGTGTGGAGTCCTGATGTGAGATTGTGAGGTAAGCACTGGCCTGCTAACCACAAGGTCAGAGGTTCAAACTCACCAGCCACCCCTCAGAAACCCTATACAGGGTCACTATGAGTTAGAACCAACTTGACACTACTTAACAACAACTATCCCTAAGTAGTGGTTGTAGGAAACTTATTTCCCTTAGACTTTTTGGCATTTTTCTAAAGTTTCTACAACGAGTCAACTTTTTATAACCAAAAAAACCCCATGTAGTCTTAAAACTAACAATTGATAAACCACTATTTACAAGCATGTGTGTGAGGCCATAGAGGATCCCACTGCATTAGGGAAGTGCCATTGAGTCTGGGAAGTGTACTGTTTTCCAAATGCCACAAGGAGCTTTGATGATGCAATAGTTAAGCACCGGGCTGCTAACAGAAAGGTATGAGGTTCAAACTCACCAGCAGCTCTGTGGGAGAAAAGGTTTGGTGATCTGCTCCCATAAAGATTCCAGAAGAGGAAACGCTACAGGGCAGTTCTGCTCTGTGCTATAGAGTCACTGTGAGTCCAAACTGACTAGATGGCACACAACAAACAACCCCCAAAATGCCATGTGTTCCTGCATATCCCCAGCTCTCTAGTAACTGGACAGGGCATGTGACTATTCCTAACGAATCAGCTGCGACACAGAGCACTTCCATCACTTCTGGTCTGAATCAATGAAGAATCAGTGGGCTAGCTCTTTTCTTACTGCACAATGCATTAGAGCTTAAATTCAAAAGCACTTGTTTTGTGAAAGTCTGCATTCTAACCAGAAGCCCTAACTCCATTTTCAATATTGATTAAGTTCAGATGCCAGTTGAATTCTTTCTGACAATTAGACCAGCAATGTGGCTCATGCTTAGACAAGTCCAGGAAAACCTTGTTGTTATTGTTAGATGCCATAGAGTCAGCACCGACTCATAGCGACCATATGCACAACAGTACGAAGCACTGCCTGATCCGGGGCCAATCTCACAATAGTTGATACATTTGAGCTCATTGCTGCTGCTACTGTGCCAATCCATCTCACTGGAGGGTCTTCCTCTTTTTCTCTGACTCCATTTTACCAAACATGATATCCTTCTCCAGGGACCGGTCCCTCCTGATAATATGTCCAGAGTATGAGAGACAAAATCTGGCCATCCTGACTTCCAGGGAGTACTCTGACTATACTTCTTCCATTGCAGATTGTTTTGTTCTTTTGGCAATCCATAGAACTTTTAATATTCTCCTCCAACACCAAAACTCTATGCATCAATTCTTCTATGGTCTTCCTTATTCCCTGTCCAACTTTTGCATGCATATGAGATTATTAAAAATATCATGTCTTGGGTCAGCCACACCTTAGTCCTTAAGCTGACATCTTTGCTCTTCAGCACTTTAAAGAGGTCTTGTGTAGCAGATTTGCCCAATGCAATATGTCATATAATTTCTTTATTTTAATGTTTTATTGTGAATTATGTGATAGTTTACATGGGAGAACATTAGTTTTATATTCATCCTATCAGATATCGTTTCATTGTCATTGTTACAATCCCCTCCATCCATTATCAACTAACCAAAGAAGACCAAAGCTTTTTATTGCCATCTTTCAGAACAGCCAGCTGAAATTTACCCATATTTTGGACCAACAAACATGTGAGATAATAATAGATGTATACTGATTTTAGCGGCTACATTTATAGTAGTTATTTATAGCACTTAACAACACCAGCAACAACTTTATAGAAGTATTCTTATGCAGCAATAGATAAAGAACAGCTATCAACATATAGCAGATTACAAGTAATTTGAAGAACATAGTTTCAGGAACACTGTTGTGGATAATGTTGTTGCTAAGTGCTGTTGAATCTGTTCCAACTCATAGCTACCTTGTGTAGGGTTTCTGAGGAGCAGCTGGTGAGTTTGAACTGGTGAGCTTGAACTGTCAACCTTACAGTTCAAACTGACCTTGTAGTCCAGTGCATTAACCCGCAGTGCTATACCAGGACTCCATTATGGGTAATGTTGCTGTTAAATGTTGCTAAGTAGGTTCTGACCCATAGCAATCCTGTATTGGGCTTCCAAGGAACGGCTGGTGAGGTTGAAATGCTGACCTTGTCATTCAAAAAGACTTTGCAGTCCAGCGCATTAACCCACAGCACCACACCAGGAGGGCATTGCAATTGTTGGCCCAGGCTATTATATATTTCCTTTTTCATCAATAGGAAATAATACTTTCTTAACTCTACTTTTCTCACTGAATGTTTAAGCTATTTCTTTATGAAGGATTTGCTTACTTATTTCTCAGACCTGCATTCAATATTTCAAAGTACTCCCTAAAGCTATGTTCTCATTCATTATACTTAATAAAGGATAATTCTTAAAAATATACTAGAAAGAAAGTAATTTAAATATTCCTAACATGGAAGCATGCTGACTGAAAGTCATGAGAAATAATAGTTTTTCTTCAGTGATACATGTACATGCATATAAAGTCAAAAAGAGATAAAGAAATGCAATGAACTCAAGAGATTATTTATTACACTTGGCAATATCATTAAGTAGTCTGATGTTTAGAGACACTTGATTGAAATTATTGCAAGTAGATTTTTCCCCCCGTCATTTTGGTTCAGATCAGATTTGTGTATTCTCTTATGTATAGTAAATGTCAAAGTACTCGTGGGTGGTTTTTAGACAATATATGTGGTTTCAACTACTAATTGCCAAGTTTTGGCTACAAAATCAGGCTTTGAGACACAGCTCTCAGAAGCTTTGATCACTTGTTTTAGCTGATGTATTTGGAATGGCTTGAGACGTGTCACTGCTTGCTGGGGGTTCCTCTCCCTCACCCTGACAGCCTTCCTCTCCTCCCTTATGATTTAGTTCATCCTGTGAACCGCCTACATCAGACTCATGGTGTCCTTTTGCTGACCTCCAATTGGCCCACAATCTTGGCTATCTACTGGTATGAATTTATAGATGTTGTGCTGATTAGATCTTTGATTTCATCAAGACCCTCCCCACCCACCACACACACACACACACACACACACACATATCTGCCTTCTTTGCTTCTTAATTAAGCTGCTTCTGAGAGAAAGTTTTTATAGTATATCAAAATTTTATCTCTCATTAAGTCTTTTAGCTAGTGAGATAAAATTTCTGTATTCATCATTTTCTAAAAGAGCTATCACCAGAGTCATCAATGATCTCCTAATGACTGAACCCAATAGACTCCTTTCAATACTCAATGTATTGGTGTCTCTGAGCCATTTGCAAACAGGCACTCTTTGATATCTTTGAGTTCCTCAGTTCTCCCTCTATCTCTCTAATAAAATATCTTAGTATCTATTGTAAGATTATCTTTTGCAGCCCACCTTTTGTTTATTATAGCACCTTTGATTTTCTCCCCTAAGAATCTTTCAATGTTCTCCCTGCTCCCCTAGCATGATTCAATTTGATCTTTCTACTTCAAAAACAACTATACAGTAATTACATGATGCCTCCAAAATTTGTTTCTCCAGCTTAGATTCATTTACGGAACTGTAGAGCTGACTGCCTATTGTACCTCTTCAAAGAAATGGCCTCAGAATGTGGAAACTCAGACTCCCACGTCTCCGAAATTCTTTAGTATCTCTAAAACTAAACCCATAAACTTACTTTCCTCTCCCCACTGCCATCAAAACTGGTATTTTTCCTATAATTGTTAACTTGCTATTTCAATTAATTGTGCTGACATTCTTTAAGTTCAAACTGCCTGCATCTAATCAGTTATCATCATAATTCTCCTTCCAGCTTCCCATTCTCTCTCCGCTACCCTAGTTCAGGACCTCATCACTCACCACAACTACATTCATTTTCTTCTGCCACCAGTGTTCTGCTACCTTGATTCTTTTTCAATCTACTCTCAAATAATCTTCTTCCATTTAATGCTTATCATTGCCACATGATGCTTACAGAATTATTTAGAATATATAGTCTATTTAGTCTATATATAGTCTGTCTAGTCTAAAAAACAGGTATTTTGTTTTGTGTCTGTTTCTCTTTTTATTTTCATATGTTCTTCCCTCAATTCTGGCATTTTTTTTTCTTCTTTCCCTAATGTACACTTTCAGAGTCCTGTTGTGGTGCTGTGCGTTAATGAGCCAGACTACAAAGCCATTTGAACTCCAAGGTCAGCTGTTCAAGCTCACCAGATGCTCCTCAGAAACCTTTTACAGGGTCACTATGGGTCGGGATCGACTTGATCACACTTAACAACAACAACAACAATGTACACTTTCAAGTTAAGGACAAAATGTTGAAGTTGTCAAGAATTTCATTTAACTTGGAGCCATAATCAACAACCATGGAAGCAGTAGTTGAGAAATCAAATAATGTATTACATTGGGAAAATCTGCAGAAATGAAAAACAGTTCTGTGTTGGAAGAAGTAAAAACAGAACACTCCTTAAAAGTCAAGATATCCAGACTTCATCTTTCATACTTATTATCAGGAGGTTATTATTATCACCAGTTCCTGGAGAAGGATCATGCTTGGAAAAGAAGAGGTTCAGCACAAAAAGGGAGACCCCAAAAGATGGACTGGTACAGTGGTAGCAGCAATGGACTCAAGCATAGCAGCAATTGTGATGATAGTGCAGGACCAGACAGTGTTTTGTTCTGTTTTACACAGGGTCAGAACCAACTTGAAGGCACCTAACAACAACTAAAATAAAAAGTTACAAAGTAAACAGGTCACTTTCAGGACTAAGGTGTACCTAATCTAAGCCATAGTATTTCAACTGCCTCATATGTATGTGAAAGCAGGATAATGAATAAGTCAGACTGAAGAATTGATGTCTTTGAATGATGATGTTTGTAAGGAATATTGGGTTATAGCATGAAATGCCAGGAGAAGGACCAAATCTGTCTTGAAAGAAGTACATCCATAATTCTCCTTGGATGGAAGAACAGTACCATTCTGTTGCAAGTACTCTGAACATGTTATGAGAAGGAACCAGTTCCTGGAGAAGGACATCATGCTTGCTAAATTAGAGGATCAGTGAAAAGGAGAAAGATATGCAATAAGATGGATCGACACAGTGGCTACAATAATGGACTCAAACATATAAATGATTGTCAGGACAGCTCAGGAACAGACGGTGTTTTATTCTTTTTACATAAGGTTGCTATGAATCAAAACTGACTCATTGACACTTGACAGTAACAGTATGCTCAGGTTTATCCAGTTTATTCTACTGGAATGTCCTTCTGCATGACATGTCTCCTTTACTATGCAGTGCACCTGAAGAATGCCTAATCATCTCTCAAGTAGTGTCCCTTCATGGTTGCAGTTTTGAAAGCACAGGGTAAAGTTGACCACTTCTCTTGTGGCTTCATTGAATGTTTCTTTTATAACATCTTAATCCCTCTATTATAGTGTTGCAGAAAATGTAGTCCATGGCCAAGCACTACCTGAGAGGTCTTCCTAGAAAGTCAAGTCGAAGTCCTGTCCTCACACTTATCTAGTGAACCAGAATCTCTGGAATGAGATTAGAGACAAATTGCTTTAACCAGTTCTCTAGATCATTCCTATGCTCACTAAAATTTGAGATTAATTTCTCTGTTACTTGTTGCTAACTTCTAAATATTAGAAACTTGCTTTGATAGAGAGAAATGTGGTTGAAAAACATTCTGAAAGGCAAAAAAGGTCCTTTTAAAGACCCAAGAGGGAAAAGAAAAACTCTCTTGCCAAGAAACAAATGTTATATAGAGAAGGAAATAATTGTGGCTAATGTACATAATGTAACTAAGTTCCTCTCTCCTCTGACAAAAATTAAAGTGGATTCCTGCTATGTGCACACATTGAGTAGAGAGCAAGCCAAGCAGACTTCTGTGAGTCCTCTCTTCTTCTGGAATTAGGAAATGTAAAACAATTGTAGTCTGAGCTACAGGGGGTGAGAGCCTTGCCAGCAGAGAAGGGAGAGAGCAATTAGACCAAGGTAGAGATAAAGTGCTTGCTTGGCCTTTTCCAAAGTTCTGTCCATGTACAACTGGAGTGTGGGACAATAAAAGTACTTACACTCAGACACACTGCTTTTCTTAAAACAATATATTTGTTCTTATACTTTTACCATAATTTTGTATAGAAATACTTGTTGAGATGATCCCAATAGTGTGAGAGAAAGTAATTGTAAGCAAGAAAAAGTCAAATGAGGAAGTAAAAATAAGGAATAAAAAAATTCCCAAGAAATCAATTGCCTATAAGAATTTATGAAACATGGTATTAGTTATATAATACATCCCCAAATCTACTTAGCTGTAATAAATGTAAACTTTTTGAGGGTAAGAATGACATAATTTTTATCTTTGGCTCTCCATAAGGTGTATCTCCATTTACTAAAAGTTGTAGATTGAAAGGTCAAAAATTTTTTTTCTACTCAGTATGAATCACAAAATACTCAAATCTTAGCTAAAAATGTTTCTGTAGAGATGATAATCTGTTACCTAATTTAAATATTACTTTTTAAAATTCCATCACCATGTCCTGTTAAATTGGATTATTTCATTGTTATCTTAAAGACTTTATTCTGAATCATTCTTAGCACTCTTATGTATGTTTGAACACCACAAGCTTGAAAGGAAATCATAACTTCCCAAAAGAGTCTACCCAGTGAGATTAGCCTACAAGCTGAGTTCTCACTTAACACCCGCAGTGCCTTCCTGCATTCTGTTTTATCCAATAATATGAAAGGTGTCTGTCCATGCATAAAATGCTGTGTGTAAAATAATATGATTGTTGAACACGTGATAATGTTGAAATTTGTAATTTTTTAAATGTGTGCAAGTCAAACAGTAGCTAATGCAAATATTTTGTTTTTCATTATTCAAATTATGTATTATATCAGAGCAGTCTAATAATAAAGCAATTCTAATTTTCATATCTCCTACAAGGCCCTACAAGACTTTGCAACTTGCTCTTGTATAAAATAGCCAAGCGATTAGAAAAAATGATAAGGTAAAAAAGCTAAACAGAAGACTTCATAAACCAAATTGAGAAGACAAAGCAAAATATTATAATGAAATATGCAGAAACCTGGAGCTAGAAAACCAAAATGTTTGAGAATGTCTACCATTTCTTAAACTGAAAGAGCTGATGAAAAAAAAATTCCACACTCTAACTGTAATATGTGTCATTGTAAGATAAGCACTTGACCTCAAGGTTGGTTTGAACTGCAAGGTCGACAGTTCAAACTCACCATCAGCCCCTTGGAAACTCTAGGCAGTGTTGTTATTTGTCAAAACTGATACAACAGCACTTAACAACAACATGAGCAAGTTATTGACTAATGCAGGAAACATAAGAAATAATATGGAAGGAATACAAAGAGTCACTGTGCCAAAAATATTGATCTGTGTTCAATCTTTATGGGAGGTAGCATATGATAAGAACCAAAGATACTAAGGTCGAATTGAAGTTATTGATGGAAAATAAGGCTCAGTTAAGATGCTGAGAAAAATATCCATATTTGTTGGCATTCCAAAGGAAGGATATCCAACAAAACGTAGACATTATTTAACAACATCATTGTTAACACATTTTGGTGAAGACAATTAAGGAAGATTGCATTAACAAGGAGCTCTGGTAGCGTAGTGGTTACGAATCGGGCTGCGAACCATAAGGTCAGCAGTTCGAAACTACCAGCTGCTCCGCGAGAGAAAGATGAGGCTTTCTACTCCCGTAAGGATTTACACCCTCGGAAACCCTGTACAGGGTCGCTATGGGTCGGACCCGACTCGAAGGCACTTAACAACAACAACAACAACCAGAAGTTTAATCCATATTAATAAAAGGGCATGAAATGAGGTATTTCCTTGCTGACATCAGATGAATCTTAACTGAAACCAGAGAATATTAAAAGAAGTGTACCTTTATTTTGTTGACTATGCAAAATCATTGTACTGTATGGATCATAATGCATTTTGGACACCAGTGCAAAAGAATGGGAATTCCAGGACATGAATTTCGTTCATACAGAACCTGATCAAGAGACAGTTCTTTTTAACAGAACAAGGAGAAACTGTGCGGTTTAAAATCAGGAAAGTTGTCATCAGGATTGCATCTTTTCATCATACTCATTCACTCTGTATGCTGAGCAAATGATCCCCAAAACTGGAATATATGAAGAAAAGCTTGGCATCAGAATTAACATTACAAGTTGAGATACACAAAAGATACAACCTTGTTTGTTGAATGTGAAGATCAAAGACTGCAGCATTAAGTTTGCACCTCACCTCATCATAAAATTAATTAATTAATTAATAACAAGACTAATAAGCAACATCATGATAAATGAGGAAAATATAATACTTTCAAATATTTCATTTTACATATATTCACAATCATTACAGCACTCCAGAAATCAAATGAAGTATTGCATTGGGCAAATCTGTTGCAAAAGACCCATTGAGCACTAAGGTGTGCCTGATCCAACTTTTGGTACTTTCCATTTTCTCATATGTGTCTTTGAAAGTTGGACAATAATGAAGAAGATTGAAAAAGAATTGATAGATTTGGACTATGGTGTAGGTGAAGAATATAGACTACACAATGGACTGCCAGAAGAACAAGCAAATCTGTTTTGGAGGAGTA
>NW_006408520.1:40281441-40283762 GCF_000296735.1 Chrysochloris asiatica | reverse complement strand
TACACCCTCGGAAACCCTGTACAGGGTCGCTATGGGTCGGAACCGACTCGACGGCACTTAACAACAACAACAACATCAGAAAGGGGAATCCTGCTGTGGCGCTGTGGGTTAATGCGCCAGACTGCAAAGCCGTTTGAAAGGCAAGGTTGGTGGTTCAAGTTCACCAGGGTCGCTATGGGTCGGAATCGACTTAATGGCACTTAACAACAACAAGGGCTACACTTTGACTTACATATTTTGGGCACGCTATCAGAAAGGAGCTCTGGTAGTGTAGTGGTTACGAATCGGACAGCAGTTCGAAACTACCAGCTGTTGTTCAGCGGGAGAAAGATGAGGCATTCTGCTCCCGTAAAGATTTACTGCCTCGGAAACCCTGTACAGGGTCGTTATGAGTCGGAACCGACTCCACGACACACAGCAGCAGCAGCAGAAAGGACTAGTTCCTGGAGAAGGACACCATATTTAGTAAAATGGAGAGAGGGTCAGTGAGAATGAGGAAGATCCTCAATGAGATTGATACTTACACTGCGTTCCACAATGGACTCAACTATAGCAATGATTATGAGGAGGACACCAGACAAAATATTGCTTCATTCTATGTACTTAGATCTAGGTCACTATGAGTCAGAACTAGCTGAATAACACCTAACAAAAACAGCAACAACAAAGCCCATCCTTGGGCATTTATGTTTTAAATTAGTTACCAACTCCAGACACAATATTGTATATGGCAAGTTATAGGAATCTATATCTATAAATATCTCTATCTATCTATCTATCTATCTATCTATCTACCTACCTACCTACCTACCTACCTACCTACCTACCTACCTACCTACATTAAGCTCTGGTCGCTACTGAGTTATAAATTGGATTGCTAAATGTAGGTCAGCAGTTCTAATCTACCAGCCATTCCTCAAGAGAAAAATGAGACTTTCTGCTACTGTTAAGATTTGCAGTCTTAGAAACCCTGTACAGTGTTGCTTGGAGTCAGAACTGACTCTATGGCACATTACACCAACCACAAGCATTTAATCAAGGGTTGGGGAGCATCCAGCCCATGGGCCCAATGTTGTTGTTGTTAAGTGCTGTCAAGTCAGTTCTGATCCATAGTGATCCTGTATAAGGTTTCCAAGGAGCTGTTGGTGGGTTTGAACCACCAACCTTGTGTTTCAATCTGACCTTTTAGTACAATGCACACACCAGTACTCCTGAAGCACTACACCAGGACTCCTATAAGGCCAAGAAAATCATTTGGTCTGGCCCTTGCATGGAAACCACAGTTCCATGCATCACATTTTTATTGTTGTTAAGTGCTACCTATCTAGTCAGTTCTGACCCATAGTGACCCTGTGTAGGGTTTCAAAGGAGCAATTGGTGAGCTTGAACCGATTACCTTGCAGTTCAAACTGACTTTGCAGTCCAGTGCATTAACCCACAGTGCCACACCAGGACCTCCATTCATCACAGCAGGGGTAAGTTAATTAAATGTTTCACCAAATATAACAGGATAATTTTTTTAAAAACATTTTATTGTGGTTTGGGTGAAAGTTTACGGAGCAAATTGGTTTACCACTCAACAATTTACAGACATTTTGTTTTGTGACATTAGTTGCAAGCCTCTCAATATAACTCCACTCTTCTCATTTCCTCTCTGGATTCCCCATTTCCATCGTTCCATCTTTCCTGGCCCCTCCTGTCTTCTGAGTTTTGTTTTTAGGCAAACTTTGCTATTTGGGACTCATATGGTTCATTGTTATAGGGAGTATGCTCCTCCCAGGTATTCTTGTTGCCTTTATAGAACTGTTTGTTTTTTATTGGAATGTGATCTCTGGGTGTGGGTTTAGTTCCAGATTTGAAAGTTTCCTAGGGGCTACTAGTCTCTATCAAACCAGTCAGTCTTTTATGAGTTTGAATTCTGTTCTGCATTTCCCCCCACTCTATTCAGGATCTTCTACAGTGATCCCTGTTATAGTGGTCAGTAGTGGTAGCCGGACACTATCTAGTTCTTGTGGTCTCAGGGTAGTAGCAACTGTTATTCATGTGGTCAATTAGTCCTTTGGACTAATTGCTTCCTTGAATTTTGGTTTTCATTACTTTTCTTTGCTCCAGTTTAGAAGACACCAATAGTTCTATCTTAGATGGCTGCTCACAAACTTTTTTTTTTTTTAACTCTTATTGTGAATTGAGTGATAGTTTATTTGGAGGAACACCAGTTTTACATTCATCATTTCATTGCAATGATTGCAATCTCCTCCTCCATGCATCATCATTCAACTGTATTTTCTTCTGTTCCCTTTCTTTTTTCTTTTTTTTTTTTT
>NW_006408520.1:40276996-40281333 GCF_000296735.1 Chrysochloris asiatica | reverse complement strand
TCATTTAAACAACCAAAGGACACATTCTGTGAGCCTGACTCCTAGCCACCAACACCTGGCTGGCAGCATAGAGCCTTTCCATGAGTCTAGAGTCCTCATCTACTCTATTTCTCTATAACTTCATCTTTGTCTCCATCTCTGATGTCATTGCTTCTCTGGATAGGGTTCCATATTCTAATCGTGCTTGTCTCCCTTGATGGTCCAAGGACCCTCTGTTCCAGGACTGTAAGATTAACAGCTCCCCTCTTTTTGTTATAGAATTTTTACCTGTACAGTTGTGACAGTAGCAATTACTCACCACTGCATCATAAGAATCATATCCCCATCTCTTTTCACCAGACCCATATAGAAAAGATGAATACTACTATCAAGTTGGGGTTCTACCATCCCCCTGATGCTCTGAAGCTAAACTCCTTCTAGAAAATTTGTATACCAGTCACTTCGTGCCTTTATAGCCCCTCCCATTTCAGGTAGCCAATGTCTAAGTCCTGATCAACCCTGTATACAGAAGGGATAGGATCAATCCTTCCTTGTCAGTTGGTATTTTGAGCTACTATGTCCATAAGTATAGGTCAAGTTCAGCAAATTGTAGCAATTTACACTTGTTTCCTTTATAAAAAAATATGTATATATCTTCCTCTGGTTGAGTTCTGATCATTGAGCCATTGAAACTAGGTCCAATGGGTACTATCTTTGGGCATTCTTGTGCATCTCTCCTCACTTTATATCACCTGGGTGCTTCACTCTCAGCTCTAGCGCTCAGTGGCTATGTTCTTCAACATGGGCTCAGCAGTCCCCAGGTCTTACCACTCTTCGGCCCAACCAGACCTTTCTCTTTTCTCTCTCATCTCCAGGTCAATGGGAGTCTATGGAATGTGATGGAACTCAGGCCATATCTTCATTACTGCCTTTCCTCCTCTTCCACTCACCAGGCGACCAACATGATCACCAGCAAGTTTACATGCCCGCTCATGTTATCCTTTTGAGTTTCAGTCTTGGAGGGGGGTTTTCCTGAAGGTACTTGATTGCTTACCTTGATGACTCCCTGGCAAACAACTTGCTTGTTTTTGTAGTAGCCAATCAGACTGCCATTTTTGTTTTGGATTTTTCCTGCTGGTCTTTCTTTCAAGAAGTATCTTCTGTTCTGCTAGCTGTTCCAGGCTGGTCTAGCAGGCTAATTTTTAAGTTGATAATTTTGTATGGCCCACGAATGATGTTATAATATCCAAATGGCCCTTGGCAGAAAAAAAGTCTCCTCACTCCTGATATATTCAATATCAGTATCACAAGTCTTTCTTTTTTTATCTCTCTGTTTTTCCCATTATTCCCTAGATCACAAAGGTTGAGAACATTGCTGTACTAATGATACTCTCTAAAATGCTCTGGAGTTTTCTTATTATATAACCACTGTATTGGTAGAGTCATTCCTTCCATGACATCTCGCTGAGTGTTAAGAACCATGAAAACCATGAGTAGAATGACAAGGAAAGTGACAAGACTGTTTAGGCATTCCTAAAGTCAGTGAGAATTAAAGATTATTTCTTAGTGTAAAAATATTGAAGGAAAAGAAAAAGTTACTGATTCTTCACAATCAACTTACTCAAAGAGATTGCTTTCATTTTCAAATTAAATAAAACAATGGCTACACACACACACACACACACACACACACACACACAGGTGAGTCAAATATTATCTGTACTCGAGTTATCTAAAAATGCCCATCCACGCCCATGATTAATGGCAACATCGAGCATGTATGTGACAGGATTCTGTCAAATAGGTAAGTGACAGTGGATCATGTAGTATATCATTTGCAAATAAGCCATGGTTCTGCCTATGAAATGATCTATGACACATTAAGGTTTTGAAAAATTTGTTCAAGATGGGTACCAAAACACTTACAGAAGAGTATAAACAGAAGCATTTGCATAGCTGCAAACAACATTTGGAGGATACTCAAAGGAAGCTAAAAGTTCCTTAAAAAAATTGTTGCTGGTAACAGAACATGGATTCATTACTATGAGCCTGAGAGTAAATGGCAGAGTATGGGATGGAAACATCCTCAATTGCAGATTAAGAAAAAGTTCAAAAGTCAAACATTAGCTGAAAATTGATACAGTTTTCTGAGATTCTCAAGGGCAATTATTGGAACACTATCAGGAAAAAATGTCAACAATGCTCATTACTGTAAGATGCTGTAAAAAGTTTTTCACTGAAGAGCTGAAACCTAAACTTCAGATTAAACTCAAAGGACTGCTATGCAAGGACATTGTGAATAAGAGAATATGAAGGTTTTTTAACAGATGGACAAAGAGTATTAAAAAGCAAGGAGATTATACTGAAAAGTGATGTATTCATCTTTTCTAAAAGTTTATTAAAATACATTCTGCAGAGAGAGTGCAGATCATTTTTGACTCACCATAGTGTGTGTGTGTGTGTGTGTGTGTGTGTGTGTGTGTATATATATACATATACATACATATAAGGAGCTCTGGTAGCGCAGTGGTTACAAATCGGGCTGCGAACCTTAAGGTCAGCGGTTCAAAACTACCAACTACTCTGCGGGAGAAAGATGAGGCTTTCTACTCCCGTAAAGATTTACACCCTCGGAAACCCTATACAGGGTCGCTATGGGTCGGAACTGACTTGATGGCACATAACAACAACAATACATACATATATTTCAGTTGGTTTGTTCATGAAGTTAAAATTGTTATAAAATAATTTACAACATTTGAAAATGTTTATATGTTGTTGAGTGCCATCGAGTCAGTACCAACTCATAGCAACCTTGTATAGGGTTTCTGAAGAGCAGCTGGTGAGTTTGAATCACTTACCTTGTGATTCAAATGACCTTGCAGTTCACTGCTTATCCTACAGCACCATATATATTGTTGTTAAGTACCATTGACTCCATTCTGACTCATAGTGATCCTGCATAGAGTTTCCAAGGGCACCTAGTGGATTTGAATCTCTGACCTTGCAGTTAGCAGCCGATTGCTTATTCTAGAGCATCCCAGCAGAACCCCGTGTTACATATATACATATATATTCATCCTTGTGAATATTTAGAGTACAGAAGAAGTAGACCCACTTCATATAAATTGGATTACTTGGGCAAACATTTAAATGCATAAATATAGACGTTTATGAACTGTGATTTTAATTTTTATATCATATTTTTGTTCATAAGCCCTTGG
This sequence comes from Chrysochloris asiatica, assembly GCF_000296735.1. Taxonomy (NCBI): domain Eukaryota; kingdom Metazoa; phylum Chordata; class Mammalia; order Afrosoricida; family Chrysochloridae; genus Chrysochloris; species Chrysochloris asiatica. The sequence goes on along the minus strand of NW_006408520.1, from coordinate 40,278,130 downwards.
TCAATAACTTATCCTACAATTATTACACTATTTCTATGAGGAAATACAATCAGCTGTATGGCAGTATACCTTTAACTATAAATTATTAATAAATCACTGTGGAAGAAATTTTAGAAACTGGATTATTAAGACCGACTCTATATTGAAAATATGTATTCTATTCATTGAAAATAGTTTATTCTGATGCTGTGAACACCAAACAGCATCCTATTGTATTGCAACAGCTAATAGAAGAACAATTTACTTACAAAAAGTAATTATTCCATTCCTAAGTTCATTGTATAATAGTGTTTTTAATAAGCTTAATAGGAGAAACCTAACTGTGCCTGATAAAAAAAACTTCAGCTTTAGGATCAGGGAGGGTGTCTTACTGTGGTCCCTTAGTAGCCCAAATTTTCAGGTTCCCCTTAGGAATTCCATTCAGAGAGAACACATATTTCTTTTTACCATTCAAATTGACTACACAAAACCCTTGTAGTAGATATCCATCATACTGGCTGTCAGATACGGAGAAGGATAACTTGGGGAAAATAATCCCTCCTACAAATCTTAAAATTTGATTATGGAGTTGGCATAATTTGTAGATCATACCATGGAGTCCTGGTATGGTGCTGTGGGTTAATGCACTGGACTGCAAAGTCATTTGAACCACAAGGTTGTTGGTTCAAGCTCACCACCCATTCCTTAGAAATCCTATATAGGGTTGCTATAGGTCAGTACTGATTCGATTGCACTAAACAGCAACAACCACTGTTTATATGTGACACTGGTATGTTTAACCAATTATAACCCTATACCTGGGTTAGTATAATTATTTCTTAATGTAGGACTAGACACAGAGCACATTGTCTTTGCAGCATACTATTGTTGTTGTTGTCAGGTGCTATCAAGTCAGAACTGACTCAGCGACCCCATGCACAGCAGAAAGAAACAATGTCTTATCCTGGGCCAACCTTACTACCGCTGCCACACTTGAGTCCATCAATGATGCCACGTGGCCAATCCATCTCGTTAGGGGTCTTCCTCATTTTCTCTGACCCTCCACCTTACCCAGCATGACATCCTTCTCCAGCGACTGTTCCCTCGGGACAATATGTCCAAAGTATGAGAGACGAAGCTTAGCCATCCTGGCCT
>NW_006408520.1:40251798-40276410 GCF_000296735.1 Chrysochloris asiatica | reverse complement strand
AGGTTGAATAAGTATAGTGAAAGAACACAACTTTGTCGCACACCTTTCTCAATTTTAAAACATGCTATTATTATCCCTATAATTATGATAAGGATACTGTCTTAGTTAAAGTTTAGTGTCAACTTGGTTGGGACAGGATTCTCATTGGTTTAGCAGTTTTGATGTAGAGTTATCACCTCCATGATGAGCTATAATATTATACAATGACTCTATTCTGTGATCTACTATGATTGTTTCAAATCTGATATAATTATCTTTTGTGGTGCAAATCCTCATTTATATGATGTTAGTAAGGTCTAATGCAAAATATGCAGTTAGGGTATATGTTGAGTCAATTTCTTTTGACAAATAAAAGGAGTGATAAGTGAACATAGAAATAGGAACCTACTACCATCAATACAGAGCAGCCTGTAGTGGAGTGGGTCATTTGAACCTGGGGTCCCTGCACTTTTCAGCTCCTAGATCCAGAGGTAGATTGATGCCAGGACACATGGAGAACTTCAAGTAATGTTTGGCCTACTGATGCTGAAAGGTGACAAGGACTTTTTCTCTAGAGCTAATGCTCTGAATTCTGACTTCTACTTCCTAAACTGAGAGAAGATAAATTTCTTTGTTAAAGCCATTCACTTGCGGTATTGCTCTTATTGTAGAATTAGATAACTAAAACAGACACTATAACAGAGCAAAGTAAAATATTTAGGCCATTTGTTGTTGTTGTTAAGTGCTGTCAAGTTGGTTCTAACACATTGCTACCCTGTATAGGATTTCCAAAAGGAGCTCTGGTAGTGTAGTGGTTACGAATTGAGCTGCGAACCGCAAGGTCAGTAGTTCAAAACTACCAACTGCTCCACAGGAAAAAGAGGAGGCTTTCTGCTCCCGTAAAGATTTACAGCCTCAGAAACCCTGTTCAGGGTCGATATGGGTCGGAACCAACTTCGACAGCACTTAACAACAACAACATAAGATTTCCAAAGAGCTGTTAGTGGGTTTAATTCACCACTTTGAGTGTGAAATTGACATTGCAGTTCAGTTCTGATAATAACACAAACCCCACACCAGGACTCCACTTTGGCCATAGATCAGATATTTATGTAAGTGCTAGAGCTTGAATTCAAACCCAACTTGACTCCAGAGTCATACTCTGTTGACCCTTCGTGTAATGTAATCCTGCTATACAAATTACCTATATGTGCAAAAAATATAAGACAATGTTTAATCCATGTTTTACATGAAGTTAAAATAAAATTATGTACACCAATACAGAACTACAGGATGGCAGAAATTTGTAAATGAATTTTCAAATTCTTGAGTTTCCCCACATATATAGATCTTAATCTGCAACTTCCAATTTTAGGCTGTGCATCATCGGCAAATGAAGGTCCTGAAGGCTCTACTCGATTCATGCCATCAAAGATTTCATTTTGCTTCATCCACTGTCAACATTCATGAAAGCAGTAGCCAAGAAATCAAATGACATAAGGCAAATCTGCTGCACAAGACCTCTTTAAAGGGTCCAAGAACAAAGGAGTCAGTTTGAGGACTAAAATGCTCCCAACCCAAACCATGATATTTTCAACAACCTCATGTGTACATGAAAATTAGACAATAAATAAGGAAGACAATAGAAGAATTGGTGCATTTGAGTTATGGTATTGGAGAATAATATTAAAGGTACCATGGACTGCTAGAAAAGCAATCAAGTCTGTGTTGGAAGAAAAATAATCAAAATGCTCCTTAGAAGTCAAGATGGCAAGACTTTGTCTCCCATACTATTATCAGAAGGGATCAGTTCCTTGAGATGGACATTATGCTAAAGCAGAGGGATAGTGAAAAAGAGGGAGAACTCCTACAAGATGGATTTGCACAGTGGCAGCAACAATGGAATCAAGCATAGCAGCAACTGTGAGGATGAGGATGGCACAAGATTGGGTGGCTGCTTATATAAAGTCACTATGGGTTGGAGCTAACTGGATGGCACCTAACAACAACAAATCTTAGATTCAATTTTATTGCCAAATTGAATTGAATTATTGCAAGCTAACCGACTCGACGGCACTTAACAACAACAACAACAACAACAACAACAATAGAGAAAGGTTTCTACTGAACAAGACATCCTGAAAAAGTGGTGGTGGTAATGTGCCGTGGAGTTGATTCTGACTCATAGGGACCCTCTATAGGGTTTCCAAGGCTGTAAATCTTTACAGGAGCAGGAAATCTCATCTTTCTCCTGCAGAACAACTAGTAGTTTCAAATTGCTGACCCTGAGGTTAGCAGCTGGATTCATAACTACTACACTGCCAGCACTCTTAAATCTATGAATTATCCCTTTTTCTCCTCCTTTCTCATCATTTCCATCCCTTACTTTTCCATTCAGTAACTTCAGACTTAGTTGTCATCTCTAATTTTTTTAAATGTTATTATTATTATAGCCTCTTTACGCTCCTTTTGGGGGTTATGAGGAAGTGGGTAGGACTTTTCTCAACTCCACTCAATTTATCTAAGAAAGAATTATATCATTGCTATGCCTACACAATGAATTTGTAGCAGCATGACACACTTGATAAGTGTCTTACTCAGGACCTGTTGTTTGTAATGGATTTTGCTGAAAAGTCTGTACATTTTTACGTCTCATGTGTTGTGACTGCATTTTCCCAAATCACTGTGTGATCACATAATGTTGGTATAGAGCTTGAGAATTTATTAGGTATTATTCCTGATCTCAGTTTCAAATACTCAGGAAACAGAGAAGTTATAGTTCAGCTATTATGAGGTAGCAAAGAAGCATGGAAAGGTGGTTTGCAATTTGAAAGAATAAAATTGGAGAAATGAAAGGGATACACAATAAAACTGTGAGCTAAATTTAAGAGGACACTAGTTATAAAAACACCATCATGATCATGCCATTGGCAAACTAGTTAGTGTCCTCACGATACATCTGCCCCATCAAAATATCCCCCCCATGAAAATATCAACTTCATTCACAACACCGCTATCACTAACAATTATATATTCAGGCACCGTTTCTGTGGAGAAATAATGAGATAATACGAAGTGGGTAGAAAATTTGGTAAGAACTGTGGAAATGTCAGTATTCTTAACAAAAGACAGCTCTCATTGCTTCATGTTTAAATAAAACTATTCTGTGAATGGCTTTATTTCCATTCCTTATTCATCAAAAAGTTCTCTATCAATGTATATTGTAGTTGTTGTTAAGTGCCATTGAGCTAATTCCAACTCATAGTGAATCAGTATAGGAGCAGCTGTTGAGCTTGAATCACTGACCTTGTGGTTCAATGCAACTTTGCGGTCCAGTGCATTAACCCACAGCACCATCTATAGTCATTTCATATTAAAATGAGTCAAATATATAGCAAAGTTCTGTGTGTATGTATCATATCAAAATAAATCAATGGTGTGTGTGTGTGTATGTGTGTGTGTGTATAGACACATATACCAAAAGTCCTGGTATGGTGCTGTGGCATGGTAGGCTAATGTCCAGGACTGCAAGGTCATTTTGAACTATAAGGTCAGTGGTTCAACCTTACCAACTGTTCCTTGTTATGAGTTGGAACCAAATCAAAGGCACTTAACAACAACTATATATTATATATATATTAGAACTACTGAATAACTCCATAAGATTTGCAAGGTTGTCATCTTTATGGAAGTAGACTGTAAATAATACATATGCTTTTGATTCATTTTACCATTCAAATTCATTTATAATATCTTATAATTTGTCATAGATAAATATTTATTATAATATTCATAAAGTACAGTTGATAATGATAATTAGTTCATCAGGATACAAAGGGTAAAATACAAAAGGTTTTTATTTTACCATAATTAATTTTCTCAATTACTTTTGCATGATTAAAAATAAAATTATATCCTGGCATATATATCTACATACTAATTTTTTGTTGCCAAATTACTCCTGGTATATTTGTAGAATCTCATTTTTTAAAATTCCAATTCCTCATAAGTGAACTATCATTTTTAACATAAGAAATCTATTTTGTATTTGATCACCATGAGAAATAAATACCATATAGAGTAACTGTAATACACGCACAAGAAACTTTTAGCTGTCAAGTTGACTGTGATGCATAGTAACTCTATAGGAGAGAGGAGAGCTACTCCATAGGGTATTCATAGGCTTTATGGAAGCAGACTGTCATGTCTTCCTTCTGTGAAGCAGATGATAGGTTCAAACCCCTGACCATCCAATTAGCAGCTGAGTACTTAACCACTGTGCCATAAGTGTCCCTTAGAATAACTATGTGAATGCAGTAATTATAATTGGCAATGTGGGTTTCTTATTAATGTAACATTTTTTCTACCAATACACTTTCTTCTCTTTCTTCCTATCTCATATATTTTTAATTATCCTGTTGGATCTCCCAAGCTCTCATACAATATTATCCTTAATTTCTAAGCCATATCGGATAGTTCCATGACTCAATTCTGGAAGAAAAAAGGGCTTTAGGTCTACCATTAGTTGGCATCTTGCCTAGTTTAAGTTTCACATATTAAAAACCAGTCATTCATTCACATGAAACACCATAAATAGAAAGTCTCTAAAATTAAAACATTCTTCTTCTGGTTTTATCTTGATTGGAAAATATTCAGTAGAAAATAAAAAAGGAAGAGTTCTACATTAAGCTCAACTAAGGTGTTGGAAAGTGCCCTTTGAGCATAAGAAACTAACATTTGTTGAAAATTAGCTGTGCGTCAAACATTGGGCAAAGTGCTTTATAGGCACTTAATCCTCACTACAACTATAAAAGAAAGAACAATCACTATGCACACTTGATACACGAGGAAACTGATAGATAGGAAGCTTAAGTAACTTATCCAAATTTACAATGCTAGAATATTATAAAGCTATGGTAAAAACCCATTATAAAGCTATGGTAAAAATTCACTGTGTATATGCTTCACAAAGCAAAAGTATAAGATGTCTTCTTTCTAAATCATTAAGTCTCAATGAAATTGATACCCAATTATCTTTGTAATTATAAAGCTGTTCAAAAGAATACTTGAATTTCATACTTTTGGTAAAACAGTTGAAGAGGCATGACAGACATTATTGTTTGTCTAACCATAAACTCATTTTTTTTTTTTCAGGCATGCATTTTCTCACTTGCCAGTCTTTACTTGATGGACTAACAAGGCTGATTCCTTCTCCCCATTCTTGTTTCGCTTGCAGCAAGAGGAAGCCGTGTGACATAGTTTTGTGTTTTGCTTTCACCAAATATATATAATCAGATGTCTATTGGGGTTTTTAGGAAGTGTTGTGTTTTTTTTTTCTGAAACAAAGAGTCAGAAATTCTAAAATAGTTGTTGTTAGTAGAGCTCAGTAAATCATCTCTACAGAAGGTATTGATAAAACTGGACAAAAGTGTCAAAAAAACATTCAATCATCTAAAAGCTGACCAAAAGCATACAACTATTTGGAAGTTTTAGTTCAAAAAAAACTCTTGAATCTTAGATAACAACTGTGGGACACTAGTGTTTTAGTCTGCATTTGTTCCTGTTCCACAAATATTCAACTTCATTAACTCAGTAGTGGGGTTAGTGGTAAAAACTAGAATTTCTGCTGGCAAAGGAATTGATTGATTTGGACCAGAGCACATCCCCAGAGTGTTGTTGAAAAGATATTAGTGTTCATGCCAAAGAGTTAAGGGAATCTAACATTTAGATATCTGCATGTTGTGAAACTGGTTGTGCCAAGCAACAAACTAACTCTCTAGACCACAATTTAACGACAATAACAAAAATAAGACAACCATATTGAACTTTGATTTTATTTCACATATCCTTGTGGTTGGAACACACACAAGGATACTTACATGCTCAGAAGAAGGCAGAAAGAGTCTGTGCTGTCTATTTATTTCTGATTACATGTCAACTCTTAGTACACATGAGGAGCCTGATAGGAACTGAAAGTCAGGACTCACAAATTCCATGCAGTTTGAATGGATTCCATAATCAGTACAAAAATCTTCTGGAAAAATATGGGTGCTTCATTGTCACAAGGTATTTAAGCACAACTTCTTACCAAGCATTGGGTGACCACTAAGAAATATTAACTGTCTCTAAAAGGTCTGACTTAGAAATTAAAGGAGAGTGTTAAGAAAATAAAACAAAACACAGAGAACAACTGAATAGAGACATACAGAGGGAAATACCACACTACAAAAGTGGTCCATGTAAATCTATTAAACAAAGAAAGAAACAATAGCAATAATTCCTCTGAAGAAGGGAAAATTGGGATGCATACTTGCTACAGTATATATATATATATATACATAGATAGATAGATACTAAACATTTTCCTTTTCAATTGAGTGAAAGTTCACAAAGAAGATCATCAGTTTTACATGTTAAAAATCACATACTTTGCTTCATTACATTGATTATATTCTACTCCATGTACCAGTAGTTAGTAGGTTTTACCTATGTTCACTTTATTTTTAAACTTTTTATTGTGAATTGAGTGAAGGTTTACAGAGAGCAGATCATCAGTTTTACATTCAACAAATCATATACTTTGCTTCATTACATGGTTGCAATCCCCTCCATGCACCAACAGTTAACAGCATTTACCTCTATTCACTTTAACCACTGCATTCCTCCCTGTGTCTCCCACCATCCCCATCTTTCTTCTGGCAACCTGCCTCCAGCTGTGTATTGTATGCCTTGTCACCATGTCAATGCAAGTCTACCCTCTAGCACATGAATCATTTCCTCCCCACCCAAACCATCATAGATTATTTATTTTATCAAGAACAGCCCCTCCCCCTTTTTTGATGTACAAAAAAACAAAAACAAAAACAAAAAGCACACACATGAGAGTATATAATCATTTAAACAACCAAAGGGCACATTCTGCAAGCCAGCTTCCTGACCACCAACACACAGCCTTTCTCTTTCCATGAGTCTAGAGGCCTCAGTTGTTCTAGCACTCCATGCCATCACCTCTACCTTCATCTCTGGTGTTACTGCTTCTCTGGTTAGGGCCCCATGTTCTATTCATGCTCTTCTCTATTGATGGTCCTAGGGTCCTTGGTTCCTGGAATGTAAGATTAAATACTCTCCCCTTTTTGTTACACAATGTCTACCTTTACAGTTGTGACAATCACAATAAGGTATGATAAAAATTATTCACTATTGAATCAAATGAATCCTATCCCATTTTCTTTCACTAGACCCATCTAGACAAGATGAAAACTATTTATCTACCTTATCCCATACATTCTGAAAGTAAACTTCCTCTTGAAAACTTGTAAACCAGCCACTTCATGCCTTTATATTTCTCCACCCCCATCCCGTTTTATGCAGCCAATGTCTAAGTTGCCCATAACTGTCAGCACTATGTACAGAGGGGATAGGTTTGAATATTTATGTGAAGATTCCTTCCCTCTCAGTTGGTATTTTGAGCTACATCCATAAGTATAGGTCAAGTTCATCAAATTGTAGCAATTCACACTTGCTTCCTTTATCAAATTTCTTTATCTTCCTCTACTCTAGTTATGATCATCAAGATATTGAAACTAGGTCAAATGGTACTTCTACAAGTTTGGGGGCTTTCTTGAGCATCTCTCATCACCTCATATCAACTGGATGCTTCATTTTCAGCTCTAGCCCTCCATGGCTAGGTCTTTGTCCTAGCCAAGGCTCAGGAGTCACCAGGTCTTACCACACTTCAGACCAACCAAGATTTCCTCTACTCTCTCTCTCATCTCCAGGTAGACAGTAATCTGTAGAACATAGTCGAACTCAGCCCATATCTTCGTTGCTGCCTTTCTCCACTTCCACTGACAAGTAGATCAACACAGTCGCCAGAAAGCTTACATGCCTACTTGTGGGTTCCCTTTGATTTTAAGTCTCGGAGGGGGTCCAATATATATTTTTAATGTGTCCAGTTTGTAGTATAAAAGTAGGAGAGTTGTAAGAAATAAAAATGTGTGACACAATCTTGGGCCTGGGGAACAGAAAAACAAAATCAAACAAACAAGCAAAAGGCAAACAAAAAATCACTCAGTACAAAAAACTTATTTCTAAATGGGCTTGGATGTTGGAATTAGGAAATGGCTTCTAACAGCTACTATAAATATGTTCTAAAAATGAAAAGAACAACTTTTTAGATTTTTAAAAGAAAGGATGACAATAACAGCATATCAAATGGACTGTACTAGTAAAGAGATACAAATTATAAGAACCAAATATAAACTCTGGAATTGAACAATACAATTGAAATGCTTAAACAGTATCAATAGATGGACTCAACAGCAGATATGAGCTGGCAGAAGAATCAGCAGACTTGAAGATAGTTCAGTAGCAGAAAATTTTAAAAGACAAAAAATGCAGAGTTTCAGTAATCTGTTCAATAATATCAACCACATCAATAAATGCATAATATGAAGGAGAAGAGTCACAGAAGAATAGAAAAGATAGAAAGAGAAAAAACAAAAAAAGTTTTAAAAACAATGCCAAAAAATGTACCAGATTTAATGAAAACCATTAATTTACACATCCAAGGAATTCGGCAAACCCTAATTAGAATGAACAAAAAGAGATTATACTTATATGCAATAATCAAACTGTTGAAAGTCAAAGGCAAAGAGAACATCTTGAAAATAATAGAGGGAAATGACATTGTTTACAACAGAAACTTAATGCATTTAATAATTGGACCCCAAAATGCATGAAGTTAAAACAGATGAAATTGTAGGAAGAAATAAAAATTATAATGATAACATTTGGCGACATGAATATCTTACTCTCAAACGTTGATAGAATAACAAAGATAAGTGTCAATGTTATATAAGACTTGTACAACATCATCAACCAATTGACCCTAACTAATATCTATTGAATATTCTACCCAACACATGAAAAATACACTTTATTTTTATGAACTCACAAAATATCCTCTATATAAACAATATTTTTATTTATTATTATTTTTTTTTGGCCCATCTAGAGACTTTTATTCAGGGTGAGGAAGATAACCTCTGCTGGAGATAGAAGGCAGGAGGCAGAAGGGAGGAGAGAAAGAAGGAAAAGGGAGTCAACGGGAAGGGAGGGGATTTATATAGGTTCAACAGGAAGGAAGTGGTCATTGCTGGGGAGAGTTAGCTCTGGCCTATCAAAAGCCATGTTGTCCTTTGAACTGCCTTGTAGCTTAGGGTGGGAAAACAGACAAAATGGAGTTGGAGGGAGGGGAGAGGGAAGAACCGGAAGGTATTGCAACATTGTAACATTTCCCCCTCTTTGGGTAAATAAGAAAAATGAATGGCCGTGTCTATGATCCAAGCCCATGGGAGAAGGGACGAAGATCATTTTTCCGTAGCTATTTCCTGCTGGCATTGGGGTGACGAGGCTGTCTTTGGTCTTTGGGCTTGGACCACGGTCGGCGATGGGTTTGTCGTTGTTGGCGGTGTTGTCAGTAGCCATTGGACTCTTCAATGGGATACCAAGAAGTGATGGAACCAGGTCAGCAGCTGGACTGGGCTTAGGCCCGCAATTCTAGGTCTTCAGAACCCGAGCCAGAGGGCTGAAGAATAGTCTGTCAGTGATGGGTGCTGAGAAGGCATCAGGGAAGATGATCAGAGGCGCTGGGAGGGCGTGTTGAAATGAGCAGGTTAGGGCGCCGGGAGAATTGGGGTCCTGGGCCTTCTGATGTTAAATCGGGGGCCTCAACCATCCCACTTCTGACACCAATGAAAGGGGAAAAACAACCCCGGTGCCACTCAACAACCACACCTCACCTTCAATGGCCCATCTGGAGACTTTTATTCAGGATGAGAAAGATAACCTCTGCTCCAGAGAGAAGGCAGGAAGCAGAAGGGAGGAGAGAAAGAAGGAAGAGCATAAACAATATTTTTAATCCAAAACAAGTACAACTGTATTCAAAAGGATTGGAGTCATACAAAGTAATTACTTTTCCTACAGCATAGTTATATTAGATATTGCCGAGATAAAAGATAATGTGTAAAGTATAGTTGCTAAACCAAAGTATTCCAATGCCACATGTAGAAATTGAATCCATAACAAATATGCCATCCTAAATTCAGAAAATCTAGTTTTGATTTAAGACATTTTAATACCACTGTAGCATAAGCATGAACACCAGACTGCTAGCCACAAGGTTGGCAGTTCAAGCACACCCACTCTTCAGAAACCCTAAGCCAAGTATGAGTTGCAACTGAGTCGAAGGCACTTATCAACAACGTGCTATAAAGTAAGGAGTCTTGGTGGCCCTGCAGGATAAGCAATGGACTGCTAACCACAAGTTTGGAAGTTCAAACCCACCAGCCCCCCCCATGAGAGAAATATTAGACATTCTTTTTCCATAAAAATTGTTCACCCTCAGAAACCTTATACATGTCCACTCTGAGTCAGGATTAACTCAATGGCAGTGGGTGGATATGATATAAAGTGAAGTATCCACAGATACACTTCAAATATATTCTTGAATTCCTAAGAATGTAACTAATATATGGCACTGTAGGATAAGCACTGGAACCCAAGGTTGGTGTGAACTGCAAGGTAGCAGTTCAAACCCACGAGCCGCACTTAGGAAACCCTATATAGGGTCACTGAGAATTGGAATTGCCTTGAAGGCACTAACAATAACAAAAATATTTTAAAATAAATGTACAAATAATTATCTAAGTGTTCTGTGTAGAATTAAGTTTCAAATTCATGAAATCTACTGTTGTTGTTAGAGTCCATTGAGTCGCTACCGACATAGCAACCTTATGTACAGCAGAATGAAAAACTGCCCGACCTTGGACCAACCTCACTACCATTGCCACACTTGAGTCCATCGATGTTACCACTTGGCCAATCCATCTCGTTGGGGGTCTCCCTCGTTTTCTCTGACCCTCCACATTACCAAACATAATATCCTTCTCCAGCAACTGATCCATCCTGAAAACATGTCTGTAGTATGAGAGACTAAGCCTGGCCAGCCTGACCTCCAAGGAGCACTCTGGCTGCACTTATTCCAAAACGGATCTATTCGTTCTTTTGGCAGTCTGTGGCACTTTCAATATTCTCCTCCAACACCAACACCATAATTTAAATGCTTCAATTCTTCTACAACCTTCCTTATTCACTGTCGAGCTTTCACATGCATAAGAGGTTATTGAAAATATCATGGCTTGGCTCAGGCGCCCCTTAGTCCTCAAGCTGAAAACCTTGCTCTTCAACACTTTAAAAAGGTCCTGTGCAGCAGATTTGCCTAATGCAATCTACTGAGGTGATACTAAAATAAAAAGATGATTTTTCAATGGACAGATTTTTAAAATTATTTAAATGTGAAAATACCCTTTAAAAATTTCCCAAATAATTATTTAAACTTCAAGTTGGGACTTTAAATATACCAGATTTTTAGAAAATGCAATGATGTTTACTATACAATCACTATAAATCAACTTTTGTATTCATTTTGCACAATGGAATGTCATATTAATTGTAGTGCCTTATTATTTGTGCAAAGAGATTAGTTACAATTACTTAGGGAAACATAACTTGGAATTTTCTGACTTGTGCATTTAGAAACTACCCTTAATGTTCTCTTAATATAAGGTTTTACAATTAATTTTCATAGTAAAATGAAAAGAATTATTGAAAGTAGAAAAAAAAAAAAAAAACTCTACAAAAGTTTAAAACTCATAATTCACTTGTAATGGGTTTACTCTGAATGTGTGATTTGAAATTCAGCAAGCAAAATTTTAAATGCCTAATTATGTATCCTTTTACGAATTTGTACTCATTACAATAAATGCAGCTGCCATATTTTTTCTTTCCCAGAATTTGTCACCTGAAATGAAAACAAATTCCTTAATTTAAAGGAAGACTACAGAATTCCTGATGCAGCTCTAAGAATCAGTGAGAGAAAGCATAGAGGCATTATCAGTGAGCTAGGCCTTGAATGTCCTCCCACCTATTTCATGAATTGGCTCCAGGGCCCTCTTTAAATTCCAGTTACTGAATTATGCCTTTCTTGATTTCACTAGCAGGAAGCAATATTTCCCTGTCTTATTCTTTCAGAACTGCATCAGTTCCTCCTTCAAGGCATTTGTCAGTTTGCACTACATAATAAATACCTTCTAGAGTTTAGGTGTTAACTCTGAAATTTCACAGTGTCTAACAAAGTGTTCTGAGTACATGCTCAATAATTTTTGTTTGACCCAAACAAGTAATTTTCTAAATATTACCACCAAAATATGTGTTCTTAAGCATTCTAACAAAATCTTACAACATTTCCCTGAATACCCTGATGCCTTTGCAACCTGTAAGCTCCATGAAGGATGGCACCCTAAATTCACTATTAACCCCAGTTTGTAGAACACCGTCCTTTTTACTTACCAAAAAATAATAAACATATTTTCAATTTGATAATTTTATGTGTGAAGATTTTTCATTATGTCCCCACAAAGAGCAATAATGTCAGTAAAATCCTAGCAAAAGTCCAAATTATATTTTGTTCTTGAAAAATCTGTCAAATTAACATGAAAATTACAAATAGAGAAGGATTCTTAATAACAATGTGGGAGGACTACTGTACTGATTATTAATGACTGGTTCATATATGGACACTTCTGCCTATCATAGATTTTATGTACTCCATCATAACATCTATACAATGAGTATTCACCAGAATGCATGGGCCTTCTCTAATGTTGAACTCTTGACAATGTACTTTCTTACCATGTAAATCAGTATCACACAGGGCAAAGATTTTAAGGGTCTTTGCATGCTTCTCTTCTCTCTTTCCACTCTAACACAAAGATCAGCAATATTCCCTATGGAGACAATGGCAGAAAGACAGAGCCCAACCATGGTAAGTCAAGTGATAGGTTGTTGTTGTTATTGTTATGTGCTGTGGAGTTGGTTCCAACTCATAGCGACCCTGAACAGGGTTTTTGAGACTGTAAATCTTTACGGGAGCAGAAAGCCTAATCTTTCTCTCGCAGAACAGCTGGTAGTTTTGAACTGCTGAACGTGAGATTAACAACCCGATTTGTAACCACTATGCTACCAGAGTTCCTAGCCCACATTTTAAATTAGACTTCCTAAAATCCTGATGCCATGTTTTTCTTCATATAATTTAACTTTTTGGATTATTTTCTCAGAAAACAGATTAAATAAATATGGAGAAAGAATACAACCCTGGTGCACACCTTTCCTATTTTATACCATTTAATATTCTGTTCGAACAGCTGTCTCTTGGTCTATGTACAGGTTCCTCACAAATACAATTCAATGTTACTATTCATTTTCCACAATGCTATCCATAGTTTGTCATGATCTTCACAATTGAAAGCCTTTGTATAGTCAAGAAAGCACAGGTAAACATCTTTCTGATATTCTCTGCTTTCAGTCAAGATCCATTTTATGTCAGCACTGATATCCTTTGTTCTATGTCCTCTTCAGAATCTGGCTTGAACTTCTGGAAGTTTTGCAAAATATTTTAAATATTGGATATCAATGATATTATGCAATGATATCTACATCCTGTTGGGTCAACTCTCTTTCAAATGGGCACAAATATGGATCTCTTCCAGGCAATTGGTCAAGTAGTTGTCTTCCAAATTTCTTGGCATAGATGAGTGAGTGCCTCCAGGGTTCCATCACTTTGTTGAAAGATTTCTATTTGTATTCCATCTATTCCCAGAGCCTTGTTCTTTGTCAATGCATTTAATGTACCGTGGACTTCTTCCTTCATTATCATAGGTTTTGTTTTTTGTTTTTATCATCTACAGCCTCTTCAAGGCTGAACATCAACAATCTCTTTCTGGTACAGTGACTGTGTATTCCTTCCATCTTCTTTTGATGCTTTCTGCATCATTCAATATTTTGTCCATAGAATTCTTCAATATTGCAAGTTGAGGCTTGAATTTTTTCTTCAATTCCCTCCACTTGAGACATATTGAGCGTGTTCTTTCCTTTTGGTTTTCTAACTCTAGGTCTGTGAATATTTTGTTATAATGTTTTATTTCATCTTCTTGAACTGTCTTTTGACATTTTTATTTATTTATTTATTTATTGTGATTTTAGGAGTCCTGGTGTGGCACTGTGAGCTAATGCATCAGACTGCAAAGTTGTTTGAACTGCAAGATCCGTAGTTCAAGCTCACCAGCTGCTCCTTGGAAGCCTTGTACAGGGTTGTTTCATTCTGCTGTGCATGGGGTCGCTATGAGTTGGTTCTGACTCGATGGCACCTGACAACAACAACATGGGTTGAAATCTACTCAATGGCACTTAACAACAGCAACACTGTGATTTGGGTGATAGTTTACACAGAAGAGCATCAGTTTTACACTTATCATTTCATTGCAATAATTACAATATCCTCTGTGAATCATCAGTCAACAATATTTGCTTTTATTCCCTTTGGTTTTTTTTTTTTGTGTGTGTGTGTGTGGAAAAAGGAGAAAGATGTACACAAAAACACTCTGGAATATATAATTATTTAAACAACCAAAGGGCACATTGTGCAACCCTGCTTTCTGGCCACCAGCACATCAGCACATGAGTCTAGAGTCCTCATCTGCTCTACCTCTCCATGTCCTCATCTCTGCCTCCATCTCTGATGTTGCTGCTTCTCTGGATAGGGTCCCACATTCCATTCATACTCTTCTCCCTTGATGGTCCTAGGGTGCTCTGTTCCTGGACTGTAAGATTAACTACTCCCCCTTTATGCTACAAAACTTCTACTTTTACAGTTGTGACAGTTGTAATTAGTCATGATAACAATCACTCAATATTGAATCATAAGACTCTTATCCCCATCTCCTTTCACCTGACCGATCTAGACAAGATGAAAACTATTCAGCGAGGATTCTACCTTCCCAAGCACACTCTGAAACTAAACTCTTTCTTGAGAACTTCTAAGCCAGTCACTTTGTGACTAAAATATCCCCTTTATTTTAGGTAGTCAATGTCTAAGTTGTCTGTCCCTATAAACCCTGTACACAGAGAGGATAGGATTGCTACTTGATATGAAGTCTCCTTCCCTCTCAGTTGGTATTTTAAGCTACTCTATCCTTAAGTATAGGAGCTGTGGTAGCATAGTGGTTACGAATCGGGCTGCTAACTGCAAGGTCAGCAGTTCAAAACTACTGGCTGTTCCGTGGAAGAAAGATGAGACTTTCTGCTCCTATAAAGATTTGCAGCCTCAGAAACCCTGTACAAGGTCACTATGAGTCAGGACCGACTCCACGGTATTTAACAACAACATCCTTAAGTATAGGTCAACTTCATCAAATTGTAGCAATTTACATTTGTTTCCTTTATCAAAAAAAAATTTTTTTTTTAATTCCTCTACTCAAGATCTGACCATCTAGACATCAAAGCTAGGTCGAATAGGTACTATCTGCAAGTTTGAGCATTCTTGTGCATCTCCCCTCCCTTCATATCAGCTGGATGCTTCACTCTCATTTCTAGCCCTCCTGGCTATGTCTTTGTCCATGGGCACAGGAGTATCCAAGTCTCACCACACTTCAGACCAATCAGCTCTTCCTCGTCTAACTCTTATCTCCAGGTCAACAGGAGTCTACAGAACATGACTGAAGTCAACCATATCTTCATTACTGCCTTTTCCCCTTTTCCACTCATCAGTAGACCTACGTGGTCACCATCAAGCTTACATGCCTGCTCATGTGTTCCCTTTGAGTTTCAGTCTTGGAGAGGGGTTTGTCCTGAAGGGACTTGATTGCTAGCCTTGATGACACCCTGGCAAACAACTTGCTTGTTTTCATAGTAGACAATCAGACTGCCATTTTTGTTTTGAATATTTCCTGCTGGTCTTTCTTCATAAAGTATCTTTTGTTCCTCTAGCTGCTCCAGGCTGGTCTGCTTGTCCTTTCTAGTGGGAATGTCCCACCTCAGAATGTTCTGGATGAGGCTCAGAATTCCACCTAAGGTCATATATACTGCTAAGGCTCAATAATAAGCCTATTTCACGGGCAAATTGTAGAACCCCTTTTAGGTATTCCAATCAGTCACAGGCTGAAGACGGATTTACAAGTTTCTGTAATCATGTTTCCCGATATTCCTTTCAATCCCACTTCAAGTGTGTATTTTACAATAGTAGGCAAGGGAAGCCAATATTCTTAAGACAGTCAAACATCTTAAAATCATTTCCCCTCTTTTACCCATTCAGACTATGCCTCAATCCCAGTATCACAGAGTCCTGTAGTTCCAAGATTGAACATACATCACTATTTACCTCTGTCCCATTTAACCCATGCAAACCTGCCTAAGTGTTCCCCTATCTGCCTTGTTCTTACATCCCCTTCACCTCTTCTTGTGTATTGCCCTCCCCAATACCCGAACTATGATGTGTCTATTGCCTACCCTGTGCTCTACCATTCCCTCTGTTCTAACCCTGGTAATAACAAAGATTTTTTTGCTTTTCCTTTTAGTATGGCTATCTTTTCTTAAGTTTCTACAATAATGGTCTTATGCAATATTTGTACTTTTGTGATTGATTAATTTCACTCAGTATAATTTCCTCAATGTTCATCCATGTTATGTGGTGGCTTGCAGTTTCTTTGTTATTCTTGAATGCAGCATAATATTTCATTGTGTATATGTAACAAAATTTGTTTGTCCATTCTTCCATTGATGGACATTTAGGCTGTCTCCATCTTTTTGCTTGCATTTTGAAATTTTTATTTAGCTCTTTTACCACCTCACTTCTTCCATATGCTTTAAAATCTCTATGCTGGAGAGTAGGATTCAGAGTCTCTTCTGACATTCATTTTGGTATTTTCCTTCTTTCTTATCTTCTTAATGATCTTTTGCTTTCTTCCTGTCTGGTATTCTTGATGTCTTTCCACAACTCTTCTGATCGTTGGTCTTTAGTGTCTATTACATCAACTCTGTTCTTCAGATGATCTCTAAATTCAGGTGGGATATGTTCTTCAAGGTTATATTTTGGTTCTCATTGATTTGCTTTAATATTTCAGCTTCAGCCAGAACTTGTTTATGAGCAATTGAGTGTTGTTCCACTGTCTGCCCCTGGCCTTTTTTTTTTTGGCTAATGATAATGGAACTTTTCCACTATCTCTTCCAACAGATATAGTTAATTTGATTTCTGTATATTCCATCTTGTGAGGTCTATGCGTACAGTCATTTTTATGTTGTTTAAAAAGGTATTTCCAATGATGAAATCAGTGGTCCTGCAAAATTGTATCATTCAATCTTCAGCATCATTTCTATTAACAATGCCATATTTTCCAACTATTGATCCCTCTTCTTTGTTTCCTACCTTTGCATTCCAATCGCCAGTGAGTATCAATACATCTTGATTGCATGTTTGACCCATTTCAGACTGAAGAATTTGGTAGAATTATTCATTTTCATCATCATTCTCTTGAGGTCTTGGTACATAAATTTGAATAATAGTCATATTAATTGCTTTTCCTTGTAGGCATATGGATATTATCTGATTACAGACAGCATTTTACTTCAGAACAGATCTTGATATGTTATTTTTGATGATGAATGTGACACCATACCTCCTCGATTTATCATTCCTGCATAATAAACGATGTGATTGGCAGGTTCAAACTGGACAATACCAGTCCATATCAGCTCACTAATGCCTAGGTTATTGGTATTTATGAGTACCATTTCATTTTTGACAAGTGCAATTTCATTTTTGACAACTTCCAGTTTTCTTAGACTCATACTCTGTACATTCCTTGTTCTGATTATTAATGGATACTTATAGCTGTTTGTCCTCGTTTTAAGTTGTGCCCCTTCAGCACATGAAGGTCTCTAAGACTTTTACTCCAGTCTCATCATCATAGTGAATTCTACTTTGGGGAAGTAGCTCTTCCCCAGTTGTATTTTGAGTGCTTTCCAACCTGAGGGTCTCATCTTCTGACAATATTCTAATGCTCCTACTCGTGTTTCAGCATTTAATATTCTAGTTTGTCAGCATAAGGTTTATTCATAAGGTTTTCAGTGACTAAATATTTGGAAGTAGTCCGACTCTCCTTCTTCCTAGTCTGTCTTCATCTGAAGCTCAGTTGAAACCTATCCACTGTATTTGATCCTGCTGGTATTTAAAGTATCGGTGGCATAGCTTCCAGCACCACAGCAACACACAAGACACCACAGTATGACAAACTCACAGACGAGTGGTAGGAATGACTACTGCTAAGCATTAGTTATGCTTTACAAAACTGTTTCATTTTATTTGGATCCACAATCAACTTTCATGGAAGCAGAAATAAAGAAATCAAACTATATATTGCATTAAGCAAATATGCTGCAGAAAAACCTCTCTAAAGTGTGCAAGAACAAAGATGTCTCTTTGAGGACCAACATGCACCTGATTAAAGCCTTCGTATTTTCAATTGCCTCACATACATGAGAAAACTGGTTATTGAATAAGGGATATAATGGAAGAATTAATGCATTTGAATTATGGTGCTGGAAAAGAATATTAAAGATAAGCATGAACTTCCAGAAGACCAAACATATCTGTCTTAGAGGTACAAACAGAATGCTCTTTAGATGAAAGTGTGGTTTCAGATATGTTATCAGAAGAGACTGATCCCTGAAAAAGGACATTATGCTTTGCAAAGTATAGGGTCATTTAAAAAAAAGAAGACCCCAAGAAGATAGATTAACACAGTGGCTGTAACAATGGCCTCAAACATGACAAGAATTGTGATGATGACGCAGGACAGGGCAGTGTTTCATTGTGTAGTGCAAATGGTAGCCATGTGTTAGAACTACTTGATGGCATCTAACAGCAATAACAACAACAGAAAGATAATAAAACTCTAGTTTGAGGCCTTGAATTTGAGGCCTTAGTCAAACAATTTCATCAAAGAACAAAACTTCTGTTCTTTAACATAATCAATTGTGTTATAGTTTGTTATTCTTGTTTTAGGAAATTAATACAGGGTTAGTACATCCTACAGGAAGCAATTAGGTGCAAGTCTACCAACCGTACAGCTAGCAAAATTTCATTGCAGAGTCAGAATTTAGTAAATGTTTGTCTACTTTAATTCAATTATTTTTACACACTAGGTATCCCCTGAGTAAGGCTTAGCTTCTAATTTGACAGAATCAATAGGAAGAAGGGTCAGACTAGTAAGGTGTCATTATAAACAATTAATTGTATATTCCAATGGACTTAGTGACAAAAATAGGTAATACCATGGGAATTTCAAACAGTGGAGAGAATTCGGAATTTCCAAATTCAGTAAGAGACATAAAAATTTCACTTTCATTGAAAGGCAGTTGGGTGCAATAGAAAGCTACTTAGACCTGTAGTCAGATGATCACATTCTAGTTCTTGATCTGCCATAATGAGGTTGTACTGGCTTAGGCTACTTATTTTGACTTTCTTTTGCTTTCTCTTATCAAGGATATTGCTAACATCCAATGGGGTAATTCACATAAATCCTAATACACACACTCTCTCTCTCTCTCTCTCTCACACACACACACACATGCTATCAAGTTATTTCTGACTTATGGTTACAGAGTGGAACTGCTCCGTAGGATTTGTGCTATCTAGGCACCTTAAGTCACCTTTCAGTCTTACAGAAACATGAGCATCTTAGGAGACTATGTTCTCCAATTGGTTAATCATAGTATCTTATGCTATTGTTGTTGTTGTTGTTAGGTGCCATCAAGTCGGTACTGACTCATAATGACCTTATGCACAGCAGAATGAAACACTGCCTGATCCAGGGCCAACCTCACTACTGTTGCCACGCTTGTGTCCATTGATACTGCCACTTGGCCAATCCATCTCGGGGGTCTTCCTCTTCTTCTCTGGCCCTCCACCTTACCAAACATGATATCCTTCTCCAACACCTGGTCCCTCCTGACAGTATGCCCTAAGTATGAGAGACAAAGTTTGGTCATTTTGGTTTCCAAAATTAAGTTCCTTTAGGTTTTTATAGTGTATTTCTATTGATGCATAAAAGTATGGCAATAAAAAATAGTTTAAGTATCTCAAGCATGTTACATATATTAATTAAATAATCCTTGCAAAAACACTCAGATCTCTATTTTTGTTATTTCTGTTTCACATAGAAAAATATTACAGATGTTATATACTTAGTCACAAAGTTTCATAACTGTAAGTAGTAGAGAAAAAAATTAGGATGGTATCCATATCACTTCCACCATGTAATATTTATTCCATTTGATATATAACTCTCTCTGGGTCTCTAGAATATTTTCAGGACAGAAAACAGGCCTACTAGAGACTCACAATTGCTCAATCTGTTTTATTAAAGGTGAACATTGCATACATTCATGCACACATATACACACAAGCATGGCTTACATTTCTCCACATTATTTATGAATGACGGAAGAATAATGTATACCTCTGTTTAAATCTATGTTAATGGAGCTATTTCTTATTTTATATTTTCTTTGATTTACATAATTATTCTCCCTTGCAAAAATGAATATAATTTGATGTTTTTTAGCTAGAAAACTTCCTATTAATTTAAAGAATGTTCTGCTTGCAATATCATTAAGATAATCAGAACTGTTAGCCTAAAGGAATAACATTGTTAACAAGCTACCTTTCCCTTCATAATACCATTCCCGAAGCAGCTCTTCAAAAAAAAATCAAAAAGTTTTATTCAGACAGCAATATTTATTTAAAATAGAAATATAAATATGTGCTGAACTCTTCAGAAGAGGTCTGATTACCTGTGAACCCCAGAGGCAGCCATCTATACATTAGCATAGATGATAATTGCCTGCTTTTTGATGATGTGTACGAATTTGAATTTCCAGCTACCTGTTTCTATGAGAAACTATAAAATATTTACCACTTCTGGCATCTGACCAACTAGTTACCTTCAAAAATTCAGCTAGAGTCTGCATAAAATATAAAATTAAAACTTTCAAAATAGTTTCTTTATAATCTTTAACTTTATATTTGCTTTTAATTCTAAGTAATACTAAGGGCTAAATTCTCTGGGTGCTGAAAAAGTTATTCAGTGGTCCTAAAAAAAAATAACTAAGGTCATACCAGTGGTTTTTAAACACATTTTTATGTATTTAATTGAAAATCACATTTTCTTTAACTCCTTCCAGCATATATTGTACTTAAAGCTCTGAACATTAGGCTTCAGAATAAAGAATGAATAATATATGAGTTGCTCTTTATTATGATTTTAAAACCTAATTTAAAATTAATTTTCAAGACTATTATGGAAAACCAAATGTTGTAGTCACTGGTACCTGTACGCTGCTTCCCAATTGCAATGTGCTGTTTGCCACAGCCATCTGTTCATATTTTCTCTCTTCCAACTTGAATGAATACTGACGGAACCCCCTTCCAAAGGGAAAGAATTAGGGAATTGAAGTTATCCATGCTTTTTGTAGAAAGTTTATATAATATTTGTACTCTGTAGCTTGGAATTATACAATTATAGCAATTCACATAAAGTTATTTGTGATCTGCATAAATATTTCAGAAAACTTTGGTATTGTATTTAAGTAATAGATTTTGTTACACCAATGTTCATAGCACATGAAATATAATGAAGACTAGTGGATATGGCTGCAATGAATAACTATGGGTTATAGCATACTCTACATACACATTGGAAAAGAGGATTTCCATGCAAATATATGCTAAAAGCTCAAGCTAAAACCTTCAGCATATCATAATTATCCTCATTAAACAGGAAGAACTTCTTAATGTTTAAATAAGTATTTCTTGACTGCTAGATGTATCACTAATAAAGTGCAGTCCCTTATAAGCATTTGTCAGTTTTATACTTAAAAGTTATATTTATCTACACAGAGTAGATTCACAGAGTCAATGACTTTATACAAACTTATCTGTAAGGATCACCATACTAGATTTGTAAAATTAAAGGAAAGGATAGAGAACACAAAGAAAATTACTGATACTGTTTATCTTCAAATTTCTATTATATTCAATAAAATATACAGGCTAACATATTGTCAGTACAAACAGAATTAAAAACTATGAATTTTGAAATAAATAAACTGTACCTGTCCTGGTGTGGCACTGTGGGCTAATGCGTCAGACAGCAAAGTCGCTGAAACTGCAAGGTCAGTGGTTCAAGTCCACCAGCTGCTCCTTGGAAACCCTATACAGGGTTGCTATGGGTCGGAATCAACTCAATGACACTTAACAACAACAACATAGCTACCTCCATCAATATTCTTAAACTGGATGTATTTTATGAAGAAACTCTCCTTTAGAACAATTGGTGGTGGTGGTTGTGTACCATTGAGTCACTTCCGACTCAGTGTCCCTGCCTACTATTTCTGAGACTGTAAATCTTTACACGAGCAAAAAGACTCATCTTTCTCTCACAGAATGGCTGGTAATTTCAAACTGCTGAGCTTGAGGCTAGCAACCAAACTCATAACCACTACAGTACCACAGCTCCTAAAAAATAACACATGAATATGCCAATGTGTTGAACTTAGGTGCCTTCAACTAGGTTCTGACTCATAGCAGCCCTATTTACAATAGAAATAAACAATGCCCTGTCCTGCACCTCCTCACAATTGCTGCTAGGTTTAAACCCTTTGCTGCTGCTACTGTGCCATCCCATTTTATCAGGCTTCTCCCTTTTTTTTCCTGAACCTCCACTTTATCAAGTATGATGTTCTTCTCCAAGGAATGGTGCCTCCTGATAATATGTCTGAAGTATGAGTTTCAAAGTCTGGCCATTTTGACTTCAAAGAACATTCTAGTTATACTTCTTCCAACACTGATTTGTTATTCTTCTGGCAGCCCTTGGTAACATTAATATTCTTTTCTGACACCATAACTCAAATGTATCGATGCTTCCACAGTCTTCGTTATTCATTTCCAACTTTCACATCCATTCCAGGCTGTTGAAAATACCATGGCTTATATCAGGTGCACTTTAGTGCTCAAACTAATGTCCTTCTCTTGAACACTTTACAGAGGCCTTGTGCACCAGGTTTGCCTTAAGCAATATATTGTTGATTTCTTGACTGCTGCTTCCATAAGTGTTGCTGATGGATCTATTAAAATGAAGTCTTTGACAACTTCAGTCTTTTCGCCATTTATCATGATGTTGTTGATTGGCCCAATTGTTAGGATTTTTGTTTTCTTTACATTGGGGTGAAACCTGTACTGAAGTTGTGGTCTTTGATCTTCATCAGTAGGTATTTTAAGTCCTCTTCGCATACAGCAAACAAAGTTGTATCATTTGGATATCACAGGTTGTTAATGAGCCATCCTCCAATCCTGATGCCACATTCGTTATATAATCCAGCTTCTCAGATTAATTGCTCAGCATACAGATTGAATAAGTATGATGAAAGAATACAGTCCTGGCACACACCTTTCCTGATTTTAAGCCACGCAGTGTCCCAGTGTTCTGTTTAAATGACTACTTTGGTCTATGTACAGGTTACTCATGAAGACTATTAAATGTTCCAGAATACTCATGATCAATATGATCAACACAGTTGAGAGTCATTGCAAAGTCAATAAAGGACAGCTAAACAAATTTCTGATATTCTCTGCTTTTAGCCAAGATCCATCTGATGTCATCAATGATATCCCTCATTCCATGTCCTTGTCTGACTCAAGCTTGAACTTCTGGCAATTCCCTGTCAATGTACTGTTGCTGTCATTTTTGAATCATCTTTAACAAAATTTACATTGCATGTAATATTAATGATATTGTCTGATAATTTCCACATTCTGTTGGGTTACCTCTTTTTGGAATGGGCATAAATATGAATCTGTTCCAGTCAGTTGTCCAGGTAGTTGTCTCCCAAGTTTCTTGACATAGATGAGTGAGTAACTCTAGTGTTCATCAGCTTCTTAAAACATTTCAATAGGTACTCCAACATTTCCCTGATACTTGTTCTTTGCCAATATCTTCTGTTAATCTAGCACTTTTTCCTTTAGTATCATCAGTTATTGACAATATGCTACCTCTTGAAATGAACATCAACCCCCTTTTATTTATTTATTTTTTTGGTACAATGACTTTGTGTATTCTATTCATCTTTTTTTGTTTTTTGTGCCAGTTAATATTTTGCCCAAAGGACCCTTCAGTATAGCAAGTTGAGGTTTGAATCTTTTCTCCAATTCTTTCAGCTTGAGAAATGTTGAGCGTGTTTGTAACTTTTGTTTTTCTAACTCTAGGTCTTTGCACATTTCATTATAGTATTTGACTTTGTAGTCTTGAACTGTAATTTTAAATTTCTACTTAGCTCTTTTAACCTCTCAATTCTTCCATTTGCTTTAACATCTCTATGAAAGACAGCACATTTCAGAGTTTCTTCTGACATCCACTCTGCTCTTTTCTTTCTTCCTTGCATAAATAATGACAGTTTTCTTTTACCTATAGGATGTTGTTGATGTCCTTCCACAACTTTTCTCGTTTTGGGACATTAAGGTCTAAAGAATCAAATATGCTATTGAGATGATCTGTAAATTCATGTGGGATTCAAGTCTCGATTGCATTATTGAAGGATTCTCAGGGTAAATTATTGAATGATCAAGAAAGCAACACAAGAAGATGGAAAGAATACACAGAGTCACTGTACCAAAAATAAATG
>NW_006408520.1:40227658-40247533 GCF_000296735.1 Chrysochloris asiatica | reverse complement strand
ACAGATTCCTCATGAGCACAATTAAGTGTTCCAGAATACTCATACTTCACAATGTTGTCCATAGCTTGTCATGATACACACAATCAAAAGCATTTGCTGAGTCAAAAAAGCATCTGATATTTTCTGCTTTGAGCCAAGATCCATTGGACATGAATAATGATATTCCTCATTCCTTGGCCTTTTCTCAATCCAGCTTGAACCTCTGGAAATTCTCTGTCAATGTATTCTTGTAGCTGTTTCTGTATTACTTTTAGTAAAGCTTTACTAACATGGGATATCAAAGAAATTGTCCGATGATTTCCACATTCCGTTGGGTCACCTCCCTTTGGAATGGGCACAAATATGAATCTCTCTCAATTAGTGGGCCAGATAGTTGCCTTCCAAATTTCTTGGCATAAATGAGTGAGTGCCTCCTGTGTCACTTCACTTTCTTGAAATACCTCAATCTTTATTCCATAAATTCCTGGTGTCTTGTTCTTTGCCAATTCCTTTAATGCATCTTGGACTTCTTCCTTCGGTATCATTGGCTCTTGATTATATGCTACCTCTTGAAATGGTTGAACATAAACCATTTCCTTTTGGTACAGTGACTCTATGTATTCCTTCCATCTTCTTGTGATGCTTTCCACATCATTCAATAATTTGCCCAGAGAATCTTTCAATAACAAAAGTCGAGACTAATTTTTTCTTCGGTTCCCCCCCTTGTGAGATATTGAGCATAGTTTTACTGTTTGGTTTTCTGATTCCAGATCTTTCCACATCTTTTTGTAATATTTGGCTTTATCTTCTCAAGCTGACCTTTGACATTTTCTGTTTAGCTCTTGTACCTCCTCATTTCTTCCATTTGCTTTAACATCTCTGTTCTGGGGAGCAAGTTTCAGTGTCTTTTTTGACATATGTTTCAACCTTTTCCTTCTTTCTTGTCTTCTTAATAACTTTTTTTTTTTCATGTATGATGTTCTTGATGTCATCCCACAACTCTTCTGGTCTTCTGTCTTTAGTGTTTAATGCAACAAATCTGTTCTTCAAATGATCTCTAAATTCATGTGGGATATACTCAAAGTTATATTTTGGCTCTTGTGGACTTGTTTTCATTTTCTTCAGCTTAGGTTTTAATTTGCATATGAGAAATTGATGGTCTGTTCTACAAGCTGCCCCTGGCCTTGTTTTCACTGATGATATGGAGCTTTTCCATCATCTTTCCACAGATGTAGTCAATTTGATTTCTATGTATCCCATCTGGCGAGGTCCATTTGTAAAGTTGTCTCTTATGCTGTCTAAAGAAGTTATTTGAAATGAAAAAAAACATTGATTTTGCAGAATTCTCTCATGCATTTCCAGCATCATTTCTATCACCAAGACAATATTTGATCCAACCTTTGCATTCCAATCACCTGTAATGATCAATACATCTTTATTGCATGTTTGATCAATTTCAGTTTGAAGAAGTTTGTAGAATCCTTCTGTTTCATCATCTCTGGCTTTAGTGGTTGGTGTGTAAATTTGAATAATACTGGTATTAACTGGTCTTTCCTGTAGGCCCATAGATATTATGTTTTAACAGATAGCATTGTATTTTATGGTTGATCTGGATATGCTCTTCTTGACAATGAATGATAAACGTTTCCTCTTCAATTTGTCATTCCTGGCAGAGTAAACCATGTGGTTGTCTGATTCAAAATGGCCAATACCAGTCCATTTCAGCTCATTAATGCCTAAGATATCGATGTTTATATGTGCCATTACATTTTTGACAATTTCTAATTTTCCTAGATTCATACTTAGTACATTCCATGTTCTGATTATTAATGGATGCTTACAGCTGTTTCTTTTCATTTTGAGTTGTGCCTCATCAGCAAATGAAGGTCCCATTTTATTTATGCCCACAGGCTTTGTATTTTAAATACTGATGGCATTCCTTCCAGAATCACGGCAACTCATAAGCCACCACAGTACAACAAACTGACAGACGTGTGGTGGACTGCATTGATTTGTTGGTGTTAGGTGCCATCCTGTCAGCACTAACTCATAGCTACCTATACACAGCAGACCGAAACACTACCCAATCCTGGGCCAACCTTACTACTTGTAGAAGTGTAACTAAAAGAGAGAAGTAATTAGTCTCTCATTTCAGGAGCAAACATTCCCAGGAACATCAAGTAGCAATAGCATGCAAGGAGCATGGGATCTTACCTAGAAAAGTGATGAAGCACAGACAGTGGCAGAGACAATGGCATTGAGAGATAGAGCAGCTGTGGGCTCAAGTCACAGGTGCTATGTGCCTGTGGGTAGGAGGCTGGTTTGTAGCATATACTCTTAGGACATTTAAATGGAATATATATATATTGATTTTATGTTTACATAAAAAATTAAATAAAATGCATTTTTTCATTTAAAAAATTCTATCAGGGTATCTACAGCATCATTTCTATCACAAGGCCGTATTTTCCAACTATTGATCTGTTCTCTTTGTTTCCAAACTTTGCATTCCAATCACCGGTAATTATCAAAACATTGATAGCTTGTTTGATCAATTTCAGATTGAGAAATCTAGGAGAATGCTTCAATTTAGTCATCACTCTTTTTTAGTTTTTGTGCACAAATTTGAATAATAGTGGTATTAACTGGTCTTCATTGTATGTGCATGGATATTATCCTATCACACATAAGTATACTTAAAGATATCTTGAAATGTTCTTTTTAATGATGAATGTGACACCATTCCTCTTCAATCTGTCATTCTTGGCGTAGTAAACTATATGATTTTCAGATTCAAAATGGCCAATACCAGTCTATTTCAGCTCATTGATGCCTAGGATATCAATGTTTATGCGTTCCATTTCATTTTTGACAACTTCCAATTTCCTAAATTCATACTTCATACATTCCATGTTCCAATTATGGATGGTTGTTTGCAGCTGTTTCTACTCATTTTGACATGCACCTCATCATCAAATGAAAGTTCTGAAAGCTTTACTCCATTTGCTTCATCACGGTTAACTCTACTTTGAGGAGGCAGCTCTTCCTCTGTTGTATTTTGAGTTCCTTCCAGCTTGAGGAACTTATCTTCTGGCATTATATCAAGCAATATACCGGTGTTTTTCATCATGCTTCAGTATTCAATACTCTGGTGCTATCTAACAATTTCACAGCTGAACATAAAGTTTTTAGTGACTAGCCATTTGGAAGTAGTATACTTCTCCTTTTGAATCTATCTTAGCCTGGAAGCTCAGCTAAACCTTTACACCTCGGTTACCCTGATGACATTCAAAATATCAGCGGCATAACCTCCAGCATTACAGCAACATGCAAGTGATCAAAGTGTGATAAACTCAAAGACAAGTAGTGGAATATGACGTGTAATCTTTTCTATAATTGCAAAGCAGATTGGGGAGATTCTTTTGGCACTGTTTCTTATGTGAAGATGTCAGACTTGGTACACTTTCTCTTTCCTTGCTGATAGTATGAATGGTGTTTAGCTTCCTTCTGATTTCAATTATTCAATGCTTGGACAATTTTAGAAGTTGAAATGATCTGCTTGAACATCTTAGCCCCATTTATCACCATGGTTGTTATAACTGAGCAGGCCAACTCCTTAAGCATACCTTTTCTCTTTAATCACTGTATGTACGTCATATTAAAGGGATAATGTTCAGTTCAATTACAGATAAAGGGAAGACCTCATTAAAGTAAAGCTATATAAGTGGATGGAGCCCTGGTGTGATGCTGTGGGCTAATGAGCCAGACTGCAAAGCTGTTTGAACTGCAAGGTCGGCAGTTCAAACTTACCAGCTGCTCCTTAGAAACCCTATACAGGGTCACTATGGGTCAGAATTGACTCGACAGTACTTCACAACAACATATAAGTGGATAAGGAGCTCTGGTAGCATAGTGGTTACGAATCAGGCTGTTAACCTCAGGGTCAGCAATTTGAAACTACCAGCTGTTCAGTGGGAGAAAGAAGAGGCTTTCTGCTCCTATAAAGACTTACAGCCTCGGATACCCTGTACAAGGTCACTATGCATTGGAACTGACTTCACGGCACATAACAACAACAACGATATAAGAGGATGAACTCCTAGTGTGGTGCTGTGGGATAAGCACTATACTGTGAACCATAAGGCAGGGATTCAAACTCACCAGCTACTCCTCAGAAACCCTGTATGGGATAGTTTCGAGTTAGAACCAACTGGACAACACTCAACAGCAACAACAACATGTAAGGGGTTGGGTTTTATTATTCAAATGGCTCTATTATTATTAGTCATGTGTATGAAATCACTGAATAATATTGTATAATATCTCTGACAGTCATGTACCAGATTTTCACAATAGAATGAATCTGATTCAATGTTGTCATGATCCTCAACAATTCCATATTTCATTTGACTGAGTGGCAGTTTAATTGATTCTGCTTTATGTATTCAACATTATTTAATATTTATTTTATGCAAGAAACAACTTGAATTACTAAAACTCTACAAAGAAGCAGTTCTGGGCAATACAAGACTGGCAAAAGACAGAGATTTTGCCAGTGTGGAAATGGAGCACATACAAAGTGCAAAAGATTTAGGAATGATAGTAACCAGATATTGCTATGTTGTTATTAAGTGCCATTGAGTTGGTTTGACTCATAGAGATCCTATAAAGGGTTTCTGAGGAGTAGCTGGTGAATTTAAACCACTAATCTTGCAGTTCAAATCAACATTGAGGTCTAGTACTTATCCTACAGTGCCACACCAGGATTCCAATTAATTGGATAGTCCCTAGGGAAGTTTTCAAAGACAGAAATGGAATTTGTGTGAATAAAATTAACTATATACATGTATATTAAAGAAAAATGCACTGATGTTGAATCATCATGATGACCATATAGGACACAATAGCATTGCCTCATAGGGCTTCCTGCTACCTTCGTGGAAGTAGACAGTTTCACTGGTTGCCCTTTCAGTGGCTAGTGGGTTTGAACAACCATTTTTTTAGTTAGCAGCTGAGCTCTTTAATCACTGTGCCATTAGGCTTTCTCTATATAAATTTTTCTGTCCTTTATTGAAAAGAGATTGCTCAAAAAGGTATCCAAGTGAGTGAAAAATGAGACACTAATGTCGTTTTTCCTTTCTCAGACCATCAAGTAAGCCAAAATAAAGAGCTTGATCTATCAGGCAGAGTTTTAGCTGAATGTGTCAGCATGAGTTACAAGCACTGTAGCAAAGGAGAATTGGATTATATGTTTTCAAAACCAATGTACATTATATAATCTACCCTCTGGTAGTCATGGGGTGAGACACATCAGGTGGGGATAATCAAACAAGCTTTACCAATAAACACATTCATGTAGATTTTTTTTTTTCACATTAGAAACCACATTTCCAAGGAAAGCTTTTATTCAACTCAAAAAACTCCTGTTTATTTTAATAGTACATTTCAAACTTTTTTAACAATTCATTACAGACTGCAAAAGGTTTCTGTGTTGTATTTTGAAATAGGCTTTGCACTAATGTGATAAGAGATATCTTTTGTAAAATAAAAACCAACAAGCATATGGTGCTTACCACTCAGGCATTTCTGCTTTTCTTTCATACAAAATTCATCGAAGAACAATGGGACTTTCAGGAAACAAACAAAAATATTGCAGGGATACTCCTGCTTCTCTAATATTTTAATTACTATTAAAAACTACATCATTACATCTCTTAGAAACAAGTGTAAGAGTTAAGTAAGAAGGAAACTAATGTTTACTGCAAACCTACTGTTATGTATATTTTGTATTATGTATATGATATCTCATTATAGTCTTGCAACCACCTTTCAGTATAGGTAATATTATCCCAGTTCACTGATGACGATATTGGAAATTCAACACCACACAATTTTGATAAGTCACAGTATATATATATATGTGTGTGTGTGTGTGTGTGTGTGTGTGTGTGTGTTGTTAAGTTGTTAAGTGCTTTTGAGTTGGTTCAGACTCATAGTGACCCTGTATAGGGTTTTCGAGGAGCAGCTAGTGGGTTTGATCCACCCATCTTGTGGTTCAAATTGACCTTGCTATCCAGTGCTTTATCCGAGAGTGACACAGCAAGACTCCTATGTGTGTGTGTGTGTATATATATATATGAGAAAGATGAGGAGTTCTGCTCCCGTAAAGATTTACAGCCTTGGAAACCCTGTACAGGGTCGCTATGAGTTGGAACCGACTCCACGGCACATAACAACAACAACAAAATATATATATATTTGTTGTTGTTAAGTGCTGTCAAGTCGTTTCTGGCCCATAGCGACCCTGTACAGTGTTTCCAAGAAGAAGTTGGTGAGCTTGAACCACCGACCTTGCAGTTCAAATGATTTTACAGTCTGGCGCATTAGCCCACAGCGCCACACCAGGACTCCCCTATGTATATATAGACTCCTCTTAATTCATGAAAATAAAATCATATGCTAAGCAAACTGTGCCAGAAAAACCATGGTCAACAGGACAACATGTCCCCTCTTTCATGGAATTGACAGAATGACTGAACATAACAATGAACAAGCTTATCTTGGAATTTTTTTTTTACTGATGAAAATCAAAGTCTTCAGTATGGATTATACCTCCATGTAAATAAAAATAAAATCTTCATAACCGGATCAATATATTGTATCACCACTCTTTCTGAAGAATGAAGAGACAAATTTTCTTTGGCAACTATATAGTTTTCCCAGGAATTGTTTTTGATATTTTGGAAGTGTAACATGAAGTTCTAAAGCTTACACACACACACACACACACATACAAATTATGATCTATCTCTACTTCAATATTTCATTCTTAATCTTTAAGATGAAGGGATCAAAAGTTTTAGATTTGGGGAAATATTTATTAAAAAATAACATGACAATCATCTGATGGTATCGCTCTTATGGTGCTTCCTTTTTATTGTTGTTGGCATTTGCCCTTAATCTTTTCAGTAAAAGCCTTGGAGAAATATTCAGATGCAAGTTGCAAGCATGTATAAGTAGAGTAAACAGCAAGCAAAACCACAGTTTACCTTTAGGGCCAGCAATTAGGATTTTGAGAAGTCAGCAGTTGCTCAAGGGCATCAACAATCTCCATTAGGGTGCCACTCAGTTCTGAGAACTGAATTGCATTGCCTGGAGCAAACTATCCAAGGGTGGTATTTGGAATTGGGGCAAAGTATCACATTTTTCCTTTCATAAATTATAAGGAAACTGAACATGAAAATGAATTGTTTCATCAAATGTTCAGCTTTTATTCTACCAGTGATGGATTTACTGGATAGAATAGCATTTGCGAAAACTTGAAGTTTGTTGGATAACAAAAGTAGTTGCCGATTCAAGCTGCTTATCTCAAGAAACCTTGAGAAGACTCATGAAGCTGCTAGAAATGTTTCAGTGTGGTCTCAAAATCTACTACACAGCTACAGTTGTCAAACAGCCTGGCACTGGTATAATGAAAGATACATAGATCTGTGGAACAGAAATGTGAATGCAGAATGAATCATTCTACATTCACTCCAGTGATCATAGACAAGTGACCAAAACACATTAAAACGTGAAAATATATTTTCTTCAAAAAATGGTACTGGCAAAATTGGAAATCCATTGACAGAAGATGAAAAGAGATCCATACCTCATACTAATACAAAAACGAACTCATTGTGAATTAATGACATAAAACTTAAAACTATAAAGATCACCAATGAAAAGGCAGGGATAAACTTAGGGTCTCCATGACATAAAGACACTATCAAACATAACTAAAAATACAAACAGCATATGGCAAAATTGATCACTGGGATCTCCTAAAAATTAGACACTTACATGGATCAGAAGATTTCACAAGAAGAATAAAAATACCATAGACTGGGAAACATTTTTTTTTTTTTTTGGTAGACATATAAAATAAGGAAACAATCTCTAAAATTTGTAGAAAGCTACAACATCTTTACAAAAATAAGATGAATAATCCATTTAAGAAATGAAAAAAAGACATGAGCAGATACTTCATCAAAGAATTCAGGCAGATAACAAACATATGAAGAAATGTTCATGATTATTAGTCATTGCTATTGTTGTTAAATGCCATCGAGTACTGACTTATGACTCCTAATTCCTTTCCATGGAACAGCTGGTAGGTTTTAACCACTGAGCTTGAAGTCAGCAGTCCAGTGCTTATACCACAGTGCCACTGTACAATTCCTCATTAACTATTAAAGAGATGCAAATCAAAACAACAGTGAGATATCATCTCAACCTAATAAAAAAATTTTAACACAAACAAAATATGCAGTTTAGGGAGTAGAGAGACTGTTCTGTCTTACTGGTGAGACAGTAAAATGGTGTTACCACACAGGAATATGATATGGCGTTTTCTCAAAAATTTAGAATTAGCAATCTCATGTGACCAAACAACTCCTCTACTTGGTCTGTATCCCCAAGAAAACAGAGCCATGATTAAAGTAGATATATGTGCACCCATTGTCCTCGCAGCACTATTCACAATAGCAAAAAGATGGAGACAGCCTAAAGGATTGTCAGTGTAAAAATGGATACAAAGCTTGGTACATACACACAATGGAAAACTACACAATGGTAAAGAATAACGATGAATTAGTGAAATACTTCATAACTTTAATGGACCTGGAGGACATTATGCTGAGTAAATTAGTCAATCACAGAAACACAAATATTGTAGGACATCACTATTTTAAAACTCAAGATAAGATTTCATGCTAAAACAAACATTCTTTTATGGTTACTAAAGTGAGAGGCAATAGCGACTAATTCACTGGCTACAGAGTAGATGTGTTAATGTGAATGATATGGAAGTTAATACACAGCAAGAGGAAGGTTGGCAGAACAATGATGATGACAGGTGAAGACACAGGGAAGATTTCAAAGGTTAAAGGGGATAGAGGTAAATAGTGTTATATACACAGCCTTGGAACAACAGTGTTCTGTAGGTAGACATATGGGCAGATATCTAGGCTAAATAGGCGTGGGAGGTAAAGTGCAAGTATGTTGTTGTTGTTGTTGTTAAGTACCGTGGAGTCTGTTCTAACACATAGTGACCTTACACAGGGTTTCCAAGGCTACAAATCTTTATGGGCACATAAAGCTTCATCTTTCTCCTGTGGAACAGCTGGTAGTTTCAAACTGCCAACCTTGAGATTAGCAGCCTGATTCATAACCACTACGCTACCAGAGCTACTAAGTGCAAGTATATCCACATATATATATAATGTTTCACAGAGGATATTTGTAACATGGGTATTTATGTTTGCTGCAAACACACCTATGAATACGGTGAAGTATACAGGGAGCAAAATAATGAACACTTATACATTACTAAACACCTTCAGACAATCAGCTACTGCACCTAGGGCACAGGACCAGAGTCACAAAGGACATACATCGTGGCCAATTGGAATAATATAGTTCACAAAGACAGTGCTCTATATCCTACTTTGGTTGAGTTGTGACTGGGATCTTAAAAGCTCATGAAGTGGCCACCTAAGCTGAAACAACTTGTCTCTTCATATGTGGAAGAAAGAAGAGTGATAAAAATTGAAAATGTTGCAATAGACTTATTCAATGAACCAACAGACCAGGTGAACATTAGACATCATATCTCTGAGACCAGAGGGACTAGATGGTGCCCAGCTACCACTAGCAAGAACTCTGAAAGAGATCACATCAGAAGTCTAGGATAGAGTGGGAGATAGTGGGGTACAAAACTCAAAATTATATATAAAAAATCAGGCTTACTAGTCAGAAACCTAAGACTATGGCTCTTGGCCACCTTTAAGGTCTGAAATGGAACCTATCCTTGTGGGCTAATTTTCAATTAAGTTATACATAAGTATAGCTGGAACAACAGCACTAGTAAGCTATGCTCATATTGGAATGATCAACCACTCAAAATCAAAAGGGCAATATTTACCTTATGACAAAATTCAGAGGGGTTGGGAATGAGCATAGCATAGAATTAAGAATCACAATAATGGAAATGGGATTACTGTTGTTACATGGAGGGTATAATGGTTAGGGTTTTTTGTCAACTTGACTGGGCCAGGATTTCCAATGGTTTAGTGATGAAGACATGCTTATCCCCATGGTTATGAAACCTAATATAGGCATAGTTAACTCTATGATGAGTGGCTATAAGTAGTCAATCAATTAAAGGCATGCTTCCTTGGGGATGTGTCCTGCAGCCAGTATAATGCATATGTGTGAAGGACTCTTTCTCCTTCCACTGGGGACCTGGGACTCTACAAGTGTAGGATCTATATCACAGTAGTTGCTACATCTGAGCCCATTGCTGCCACCACTGTGACAGTCCATCTTGTTAGGGGTCTTCCTCTTTTTCTCTGATCCTCCACTTAACCAAACATGACATTGTTCTCCAGGGGCGGGTCTCTCCTGATAATATGTCTGAAGTATGAAAGATAAAGTATAGACATCTGGCTTCCAAGGAGAATCTGGCTGTACTTCAACACAGATCTCTCTGTTCTTTTGACAGTCCATGGTACTTTCAGTGTTCTTCACCAACACCATAACTCAAATGAATCAATTGTTCTATGGTCTTCCTTATTCACTGTCCAACTTTCACATGCATATGAAGTTATTGAAAATACCATGGCTTGAATGAGGTGAATCTTAAGTTCTCAGACTGATAGCTTTGCTCTTCAACACTTTAAAGAGGTCTTGTGCAGCAGATTTGCCTAATGCAATATGTAATTTGATTTCTTGATTGGCATTATTGTTGTTGTTAAGTGCTGTTGAGTTGACTCTGACTCATAGTGAACCTGTATAGAGTTTCCCAGGAGCAGCTGGTGAGTTTGAACTGCCAAACTTGCGATCAAACCAACTTTTCAGTCCAACACATTAACCAGCAGTGTCCCTCCAGGACTCCAATAAATGTATTACTCTGCATTAAATAAGCATTCTTGCAGGACTTTAATGAGAGAAATGTCATTATCTGACTTACATTTTTAAAAGATCCATTTGGCTGCTGTGTTGTGAATTGATTCAGTGTGAGCAATCATAGGTGCTTGTAAGGAGACTATTGTGTTAATCAATGGTGATGCCTTGACCCACAATTTTAGCAGTGGAAGTAGTGGTGAAAAGTAATGATCAGATAATGAATACATTATGAACATTGAGAAAAATTGTTTCATTGAAAAATTATGTGTGATCTAAGAGAGAGAAAGTAATCATGTGTGATTCTATAATTTTTGGCTTGAGCAAGTGAAAGGAAGGACCTGCTGAGTTTGACTTGCCTACTAAATAGCCATGTGACACTGTAGGATAAGCACAGGATGGCTAATGACAAGGTTAGCAGCTCCAGTGCAATTTATGCTCCGATAAAGATTTACAACCTTGGGAAAAAATACCAATTAATTTGAATTTTCTGCATGGTGTTGGGCTTAGGTTTTGTTTGTTTTTATTTTTTGTGTAGTTTTTTTTTTTGGTATTAGATAGCCAAATGGAGAAATCATGTAGGCACAGTTGTGTAGGAGTCTGGCTTTTAGGAGACAGGTCTGGGGTGAAGGTTTAAATTTAGTTACCATCCACATATAGATTTTACTTGGAGCTTTGTGTCTTAGTCAGTAACAGAGTGACATAGGTAGAGAAGATGATCACGTGCAATTTATTCTTATAATAAAAGAAACCATCAGTGCATTCTAATAATAAGAGATTTAGGGGGTTAAAAACAAAAAAACAGAAATGATAGCGAAGATGTGAGGTAGGAGGAAGCCCTAGAAAATGTGGTATACTGAAAACCAAAAGAAGAGAGTATATCAAGGAAGAAACAATTGACTATGTTAAATGCCCCTGATGATTCCATTTAGAGCTAAGAATTGCCCATATAATTTGTTCCCGTACAGTCATTAGCAGCATGTTGTTGTTGTTAGGGGCCATCAAGTTGGTAGCGACTCATAGTGACCTTATGCACAGCAGAACGAAACCCTGCCTGATCCTGGGCCAATCTCACTATTGTAGCCATGCTTGAATCCATCGATGCTGCCACATGGCCAATCCATCTCACTGGGGGGTCTTATTCTTTTTCTCTGACCCTCCAACTTACCAAACATGATAACAACAATTTTAGTGCCCTAGTGGAGTCCAATGCCTAATTCAGTTGCACCTATGATAGAATAGAATGAAGAGTAGATGACAGAAAATAGAGGCAATTCTTGAGTTTTATGCAAAAGAGTAAAAGAAATAGGATGGTATCTGGTGGTAAAGAAGAATAAAGGGAATGCATTTTTGTTTCTGTTTATTAATGGCAGTAATAATTTTATGCATATATTCTCAAGGGAAGTAATCAATACAGTGCGTGTGGGGTAAATAGGATGATGTAGGAGCTAAGAGAGAAAATTACTGGTGCTATTTGAGTAAGTATGTGAGGATTTAATCTAGAACAAAAGGAGAGGTATTGGCTTAAGTAGGAACAATAGTATTCACTTATAGAAACAAGGAGGAAACTGAGCAAGCGCAGTAACAGTATAAGATGTTGGTTTAGGTGGGTGGTAATTATCTTCTGAATACATCAAGGACATAAGATCCTTAATTTGGCTAAAACTCCTTAGCCAAAATATGGGCACAGGAGTAGATTGTGGTTGGAGAAGAAAAATGGGAAATAGTTATGAATGGTAACATGGAGAAGCATGGAACATCTAATACTTGACTGTATTAAGTACTCTCTTGAGGATCATGGTTTTGAATTTATAATGAGACTAGTCATCATGCTTGTGTGTTTTCCTCCCACTATGTTTAGCTGCATATGTATAAGCACAGAGTGTGGAAAGTTGGATTTAAATAGGGTTTTAGTTTTATCAAATGAGTTTAAAATTCCCAGGACACAAAGAATATATTTAAATTGTCTAAATCATGTGAATCTAAAGGAATACTAAATCTTTTGGCTATCATATTAGGAAACAAAAGTGTCTTATTCCCAAGGACTTACTTACCTAGAGATTCCTAAGCCTCTGACATATCTGGCAAGAATTCAGCAATTAATTGTGAGCTTGAGCTCTAAAAAGTTCGTGAATTAGCCAACTAATTGAAAGTTATTTACAAGGGAAAAAAGAAAAAAAAATCTATTGAGATGAGATAGTAAATTTTATGATGACAAATAATTCAACAGTATAGTCTATCAGCATAAAATGTAGTTACATATGCAGCTGTCTTTTTCATTTATTGTTAGAAATATCTGTTTTCTATTTCAACTAGACTACATGTTTATTTTAGGCAGAGACCATGTTTTATTCTGTATATTTTTGCTTGATTCTTTGTATTCCCTAATGAATTTATCATATTACAAAGCACAAAGAAAATTCTAAGAAATCAAGAAAGCTTTATTGATTGATCAAGTCTACTGGTTTAGTTACTATATTCCTATCTTGAAATAAACTACGCAATGTCATTTAAACATGAATTCATCTCCACATTGCAGATTTTAAATGATTTTTAAAACATATTCTTCTATTGGAGTCATTTCTAAATATCAAGTAAACAAAATATTTTCTAGTCAAATTCCATTACTACCTTGTTTCAATAATTTAAATATAATTAAAATAATTTCCCACATACAAGAAATACCTAGTTGGCAAAAAAGAAACATTACCAAGCAAGGACCATATCTCCCACTGCAGACCTAAGACAGGTTTTAGACCTTAAATATAAATCCCTGAAAAAGAGTGTTTCTAATGGAAATGCTGACAGATCCATAACAATAGAAGTGCTAGCAGGCGCCTCTATAATACCAACATCATCAGCCAATTTACCTCTTCATTCATGTCTGTTGCTAAGTGTCTAGTTACTGTAAATGCTTTAGATTTTGCATAATTTATGTAAATTATTAAACACCTGTTCTCTTCCCAGAAAACAAAGATATGGAAGAGTCTCCTTAGTTTAATTGATTCCTGGCTTGAGTTCTGTCATTGTTTCCCCAGCAACTACAAGGAAGTTGTAGCTCCCTAATGGTCAGATATTGTGGAAACACACAGATGTTAGAAATTGATCTTTCATGCACATATAACTATATAGTTTTATGTGCGGTTGAGTGAGCATATAACTGCACAAACATCATTGTTTCTTCTAAATACATTTAGAACAGAATTTGTACACTATTAATAATACTTCATTTTGAATCACTTTTGCCAGTTTTTCCTACACCACAGTTTCAGCACAATTAAATTTAAAAAATAAAAATGAGTCATGCTTTTCTTAATGAGACGATTCATATTCTATTTTGAATTCTCAGTGCAAATTATTTTCTTCACAGGTTTCCAAATACCACTTCACGATCATTGTGTTTAAGGTATAGAGAAAATCCAATGTGGTCACTTGAAGTCTATTAAAAATTACATCCTTGTGAAAACCATTAACTGCTACTATTACTCATCCTTACTGAAATGATGAAAAGTTCCTGGATCAAATAATACTGAAAATACCTACACAGCTTAGAAAGTGTCTTAAATCAGCTCTTCAACAAATGAAAATCCATTATAACCTAAAATTATTTAGTTATGTTCAGTTATAGATATGAATACATTATTTTTATATGAAATCTTTCCATTAAATTATGTTCTTTAATTTATTTAATTATGGAAATTGTTTTATTTAAAGAAGCACTTTAAAATGTATTTATAAAGCATGAGATTAGTGGATCAACTGTTGCACTGATGGATCAAATGTCAATACATTTCTGGCTACTACGCTAATATGAGTGAACTTCTGAAGCAAGTCATATAAAAGAATAAAGAAAGAAAAAGCACAAAAGATATGTTTAAATTTTCTCTACCTACCATATATCTGGTTTTTGGCAGTATTTACAAACTTTTCACATAACTATACAAAAATGTTCATTACTTATAATCTGTATGGAAAAATGAACCGCAAATTTTTAAAATAAAAGTTGAATTTATGTTCAGCTATGAAATAAAGTAGCGTAGTACATACAATACATTATTTTCAGTAACCTCATTAATACATGCGAAAGCTGAACAGTGAATAAGGAAGACCGTAGAAGAATTGAGGCTTTTGAGTTATGGTGTTGAAGGAGAATATTGAAAGTGTCATGGGGCATGGGCATGGGCTTCCAAAAGAACCAATAGATCTGTTTTGGAAGATGTGTACCCAGACTGCTCCTAGAAGGTCAAGATGGCTAAACTTTGTCTCTCATACTTCAGACATATTGTCAGGAGGGACCAGTTGCTGAAGAAGGTTATCATGTTTGGTAAGGTGGAGGGTCAGAGGAAAAGAGGAAGACCCTCATCAAGATGGATTGGCAAAGTGGCAGCATTGATGGACTCAAGCTTGGCAACAGTAGTGAGGTTAGCCCAGGATCGGGCGGTGTTTTATTATGCTGTGCATAAAGTCGCTATGAGTTGGTCCCGACTCCATGGCACCTAACAACAACAACAACAAAGATACATTAAAACATAATCTCATAGAAAAATTGAAGCATTTGAGTGATGGTGTTGGAGGAGAATATTAAAAGTACCATGCTCTGCCAAAAGAGCAAACAGATCTGTATTGGGAGAAGTGTAGCCAGAGTGCTCCTTGGAGGCCAGGATGGCCAAACTTGGTCTCTCATACTTCAGACATATTGTCAGTCGCTGGAGAAGTGTATCATGTTTGGTAGGGTAGAAGATCAGAGAAAAAGAGGAAGATCCCCCAGCGTGATGGATTGGCAAAGTGGCAGCATCAATGGGCTCAAGTGTGGCAACAATTGTGAAGTTGGCCCAGGACCAGGCAATGTTTCATTCTGTTGTGCATAGGTTGCTATGAGTCGGTACTGATTCAATGGCACCTAACAACAACAACACAATGGATAGCAAATAAAATTAAATATTGTTCCTAGAACATCCCATGCAAGCTATGTAGCAGCAAGTTTTATTTTTTTTCTTTCTGAACCTCAGTAGCATTCAACAGACATATATTTCTTGCTCACATTTCATTATTCATTGCTTGAGTTTGGCTAATCTAAAGTGGACTCATCTAAACTTGCTTCCAAGGTGTGGGAATTGGTCCAAATATTTTCTACATGCCCATCCTCCTTGAAATAATGGCTTCCAAAAACATGAACATCTTCAGTCAAAGACAGGAGAACACAAGTGAGAAAATCCCTTAGTACACCTGTATTTCAAGACCTTGCTCACATGTTGTCAGGTAAAATCCCATTGAAAACCAAGTCACACAGAGAAGCCTACCACAATGGGATAGGAAAACATGCCTTTCCATTGTTGTTGTTAGGTGCTAGTGACCCTTTGCACAACTG
Organism: Chrysochloris asiatica; assembly: GCF_000296735.1. Lineage (NCBI taxonomy): Eukaryota > Metazoa > Chordata > Mammalia > Afrosoricida > Chrysochloridae > Chrysochloris > Chrysochloris asiatica. The sequence continues at coordinate 40,231,242 of NW_006408520.1, read as the reverse complement.
AATGAAACACTGCCCGGTTCTGAACCATCCTCACAATGGGTGCTACACTTGAGCCCACTGTTGAATCCACTGTGTCAATTCATCTTCTTGGGGGGTCTTCACTGACCATCTACTCTACCAAGTATGTTGTCCTTCTCCAGGGACTTGTCTCTTCTGATAATATGTCCAAAATATGATTGACGAAGTCTCACCATCCTGACTTCTAAAGGGCATTCTGGCTGTACTTTTTCACCACAAATTTAATTGTTTTTCTGGCAGCCAATGGTACTTTTAATATTCTTATTCAACACCATAGCTCAAATGCATCAATTCTTCTACAGTCTTCCGTATTTACTGTCCAACTTACATATGCATATGAGGTTATTGAAAATACCATGGCTTGGGTCAGGCACACCTTAATCCTCACACTAATATTTTTGATCTTGAATACTTTAAACAGGTATTGTGCAAAAAATTTGCATAATGCAATATGTGTTTTGATTTATTTGCTGCTGCTTCCATGAGTATTATAGTAGATTAAAGCAAGAAGAAGTCTTTGACAACTACAATCTCATCTCCATTTAACATGGCATTGTTTATTGGTCCACTGGTGAGGATATTTGTGTTTTTTTGTTTGTTTGTTTGTTTTGTTTTTTTTCTATATTAAGGTACAATCCATACTGAAGACTATATGTGCACTTTGATATTCATTAGGAAGTATTTGGAATCTTCTTCACTTTCAGCAAGCAAGGTTATATCATTTGCATATTGCGGTTTGTAAATGAATCTTCCTCCAATCATGATGCCATGTTCTTCTTCAAGTAAGCCAGCTTCTCAGAATATTTCCTCAGCACACAGGTTGAATAATTATACTGAAAGAATACAACCCTGATGCATTCATTTCCTGATTTAAAACCATTCTATTCCCCCTTGTTCTATTTAAACAACTGCCTCTTAATCTATGTATAGGTTCCTCATGAGCACAATTAAGTTTTCTGGAATACCTCATTCTTTGCAATTTTACCCATGTCTTGTCATGATCTACAGGGTTAAAAATCTTTGCACAACAGAGTACAAGTGAACATCTTTCTGCTATTATCTGCTTTCAGCCAAGATTCATCTGATGTCAGAATGGTATCCCTTATTCTATGTCCTTGTCTGAATCCAGCTTAAATCTCAGTATATTGATAGGGCTCTGCCAGAGGTTCAAGCCTCTCTCATAGAGGTGAAGAATATTAAGAAGATGGCCTTTGTCTTCAAAATGCTTAGAAACCTCTCCTACCTCTGCCAATCTATGGTAATGTGGGTATAGAAGATAGGAACCTAAGCAGCTATCCTCTATATTCACATTTCTTTATCTGTCAGGTAAGTATATTAAAAGTATCTACATTAACTCATTACTTACAATTGCCTCAAGTGTTCCTGGCATAGAAAAACAATGTTTATTTGTCATTATTATTATTATTCACATACATTGCTCCATGTCAGTGTCTTGTGGGTTCAAGTAACTTCATCAGATTTGCTCAAACAACAATGATATCCATTACTACTAAGTGGCATTAGTCCCATCCATGGGTTAAGGAAGCAAAGCATAAAAGGAGCGGTTCCTGATCAATGACCTCACCCTGTGTCTCTGGTCTGTTATTCCTTTAACAAATGAAATGATTGAAGTAAGCACATATATCAAAATTAGATGTTAACTTATCTTTCAGCTACAGCCTAAATCCATATTCAGAAGGGAAAACTTTTTTTTTTTTTCCAATTAGCAAGGAGCCTGTCTGCTGTAGGAGTCAATGGACCCAATTAGTGTGTAAGAAGCATTTGGTTTCTTTCCTGTCCAGTCCCAGTAGACCTACCTGAATCATAAAAGAGCTATATTAGATTTTAATGTGTGTTCTCATTTCTATCATGGAAGGGTATGAAGCTCACTTCTTCAGGCCCAGTTCTGAAAGAAAGAGAAATGGATGTGAAGAGGTTTTCAATTCCTTTAGGTCCATCTAGAACATACATAACCATTTAGAAATCCCAGATGTTTGAATTCTCAAAGGATTAATTTTCCTTTATTCATACAAGCCACACAAGTTTTGTCAAGTAATTTTGCACATGAATGTGGTCACTGGAAATGACAGCCTGTCTTGAACTAGAACCTAGACTTCTCAAGTACTGTCATTTTATAATCACTAGGAATTTTTATATCCATGAAACTGCTTTAGTTTATTTTTAAGAAATCTCTTTATTTAATTCAATATAAATTTAATTTTCTGCTTAAATTAATAATACACTTATTAATTGGAACATATCAAAATAGAAATTCGCAACACTTCCTACACTGATAAAGGCAATTTGAAGAGGTTATATTAACTCAATATAGCCTCTTTCAGTAGAAACTTTCTACAAGATACCTATTGTCTTTGTTGTTAGCTGTGGTTGAATCCATTTTGCCTCACAGTGACCCCATGTGACACAGTAGAGTAGAACAACCCATTGGGTTCCCTAACTGCATTCTTTACAGAAATAGGTCATTCTCTCAGAAAGACAATGGATGGATTCAAACTGCACCTAAAGTTATATTACCATGTGTTGCTGGGAAATCAAGTAAAAATATTGGCACAAGTAAATTATAAATATTAATTGCAATAGCTTAAAAAATTTCTCTCTTCTAATTCCATCATTACAAAAATGTTAAGATTTAATTTTGCTTAAGCAAATGCTATAGAAATTTTCAGTTACCCAAGAATACATTCTGGGGAAATGAAACTAGAAGTTATTTGTTCTGAGATGTAAGTATGCCTTAGAGGGATGCTTTAAAATCTACTTGGGCTTGCCAGGTGTTCTAACTCAGATATACTCTTGACTAATATGTCATCGAACCACACTGCCAAATGAGGTCTCTTATATTAGTGGTTCTCCATGGTGCATTGCAGCATGGTACGAATGGTTGAATATACAAAGAAAATAGGCCTTATTAGTATGATTCTCATCTACACTAATAGTAATATATTTTGTAATACAATTTCCTGAGTACTATCATCAGAAAACATGCAAAAGCTTATGCCAGACTTAAGAAATGTTTCCTTCCAATAACTTAGCAAGAATAGTAAATTTCATTGAATATTCATTGGATTTTCCAATTTCTCTGCAGACTATAAGTCCTTTCTGTTTTGACATAACAAATTTACATATCAAAACCATGATAATCAAGAAGTAATGTAAAGTTAAAAATATTTTTTGATTGTTAACACTATCTGGCTCACATTTTATTTGGTTTTAGTTAAAAGAGCTAAATGTTATATATGTAGTATTGTCAGAAAGCCCTGATTCTACGATTAATTCCCCTACAAACTGTCTTGTTATCTTCTGGAAGACAATTAATATCCCTTTATCACAGTCATTTTATTCTTCAAGTGGGAATAATCAATCTGACATTTCTATTGTGCATCAAAGCAAATGAGTATATTTGGAAGAACTTCAATATGCTGTTCTTCTTAGTTGCCATTGAGACAATTCTGACTCATAACAACCTTTTGTGTTACAAAGTAGACTTGTTTCATGGAGTTTTTGTTTACTTATTTTTGGCTGCAATCTTAGACCCTGTGGACATAAAG
>NW_006408520.1:40193603-40226816 GCF_000296735.1 Chrysochloris asiatica | reverse complement strand
AAAACTGTAGTATTTGATATCATCAGTAAGTATTTTAAGTTCTATTCATTTTCAGTAAGCAAGGTTATATATCATCTACATATCCCACATTATTAATAAATCTTCCTCTTATCCTGACACCATGGTCTTCTTCATATAATTCAGTTTCTCAGATTATTTGCTCAGTATAACAATTGAAAAAGTGAAAAAGAGGAAGACCCCAGTGAGATGGATTGGCACAGTGGCAGCATCAATGGGCTTAAACGTAGCAATGATTGTGAGGTTGGTCCAGGATTGGGCAGTGTTTCATGCTGTTGTGCATAGGGTCATTACCATTTGGTGCCAACTCAATGGTACTAACAATTGAATAAGTATGGTGAAAGAATAAAACCTTGGCACACACCTTTCTTGATTTTAAACCATTCAGTGTCACCTTGTTATGTTCAAACAACTGACTCTTGGTCTACATACAAGCTTGTCATGAGCACAATTAAATATTCTCGAGTATTTATACACTGTAGTGTGCTCCAAATTTTTGACATGACCCACACAATCGAAAGCCTTTACATGGTCAATAAAGACAGGCAACATTTTTCTGGTATTCTCTGCTTTCATCAAGATCCATCAGAAGTCAGTAATGATATTCCTTATTCCATGTCCACATCTGAATTCTGCTTGAACTTCTGACAGTTCCTTGTCAATGTACTCTTGCAGCGATTTTTCAATTAACTTTAGCAAAATTTTACTTGCATGGGATATCAGTGATACTGTCCTATGATTTCTGTTTTCCATTGTTCAATTCTCTTTTGAATGGGTACAAATACAGATTTCTCCATTCAGTTGCCCAGTTAGTTGTCTTCCAAATTTCTTGGCATAGATGAGTGAGTGCCTCTATGCTTCATCAGTTTGTTGAAACATTTCAATTTGCCGGTGCATTATTCTTTGCCATGTCTTCAATGTATCTTGGACTTCTTCCTTCAGGATCATTGGCTCTTAATCATATGCTACCTCTTGAAATAGTTGAACACTAACTATTTCTTTTTTTGTACAGTGACTCTGTGTATTCCTTTCATCTTCTTTTGATGATTTCTGCATCATTCAATATTTTGCCCATAGAATCCTTCAATATTTCAAGTCGAGGTTTGAATTTTTCCTTCAGTTCTCTTACCTTGAGAAATGCTGAACGTGTTCTTCTTTTTTGGTTTTCTAACTCCAGGTCTTTGTATATTTCATTACAATATTTTACGTTGTCTTCTTGAGCTGCTCCCTTTGAAATTTTCTGTTCAGCTCTTATACCTCCTTGTTTCTTCCATTTGCCTTAGCATCTCTATGCTGGAGTACAAGACTCAAAAATCTCTTTTGACATCCATTTTTGTTTTTTTCTTCTTTCTCATCTTCTTAATGACTTTTTCCTTTCTTCCTGTATGATGTTCTTGATGTCATCCCACAACTCTTCTGGTCTGTGATCTTTAGTATCTAAATATATCAAATTTGTTCTTCACATGATCTCTAAATTCAGATGGGATAAATTTAAGGTCATATTTTGGGTTACATGGACTTTTCGTAATTTTTTTCAGCTTCTGCCTGAATTTGCATAGGAGCAACTGTCTGTACATGGCCTTGTTTTGGCTGATGATGAGCTTTTCCACCATCTCTTTCCACCACAGATGTAGTTAATTTGATTTCTGTGCATTCCATCTAGTGAGATCCATGTGGATAGTCATCTTTTATGTTGTTTTAAAAATGTGTAAGCAATGAAGAAATCATTAGTCTTGGAAAATCGTATCATGCAATCTTCAGCATCGTTTCAACCACCAAGGCCATATTATCCAACTACTAATCCTTCCTCTTTGTTTCTAACCTTTGCATTCCAATCACCAGTAATTATCAACACATTTTAATTGCATGTTTGGTCAATTTCAGACTGAAAAAGATGGTAGAAATTTTTTATTTCATCATCAATGGCTATTGGTTGATGTGTCAATTTGAAAAATAGTGGTATTAACTAGTCTTCTTAGTAGGCATATGGATATTATCCTATCACAGACAGCATTGTACTTCATGACGGATATGTTCTTTTTGAAGATGATTGTGACATCATTCCTCTTCAATTTGTCATTACCGGCATACTAAACCTTGTGATTGTCAGATTCAAAATGGCAAATACCAGTCCATTTCAGCTCACTAATGCATAAGGTATCGATGTTTATATGTTCCATTTCATTTTTGACTATTTCCAATTTTCCTAGATTAATACTTAATGAAGCAAACCTGCATTTGGTGATGGGGAATGATTCAAAAATGAAGAGAAAGAACTGTAGACATCCATGAACCTGGGCAGTAACAACCTGAAATGGACTGGGATCTTGAAGTAGACTGATAAATAGTTCAAGATAGTTCTTCCAATGTTCTTTTGTATGATGACTGTAATGCCATTACACTTTAATTTGTTATTCCTGACATAGTAAGGCATGTGATGTCAGATACAAAATGGCAACTACCATTCTATTTCAACTCTCTACTGCCAAGGATATCATTATTTGAGCATTCCATTTCATTTTTACAACTTCTAATTTTCCTAGATTAAAACGTCATGAATTCCATGTTCTGATTATTAATGAATGTTTACAGCTGTTTCTCCTCATTTAGAGTTGTAATCCATCAGCAAATGGAGGTCCTGAAAGCTTTATTCTATCCATGTCATCATTGTCTACTCTACTTTGAGACAGTAGCTCTTTTCCAGTTATATTTTTAGTGCCTTCCAATGTGAAGGGCTAATTTTTGGGTACTGTATCTGACAATATTCTAGTGCTCTTCATAATGTTTCAATATTCCATATTTTGGTTCTAGTTGACATTTTCCTACTGCTATTCATAAGGTTTTCAGTGACTAAATATTCAGAAGTAGTCTTTCTCTCCTCCTTCCTCTAGGTGAGTTTAGATCATCAACTTCGAGGTTAGCAGTCAAGAAGAAGCCATTTGTGCCACCTGTATAAATGTAGACAAACAAGGTATATAGAATACTAACAATTATAAGTCATGATCTTCAAGCTATACAGAGTTTGCATTTGTGAGTCATTGTAAATTTTGGCTTTTGATTTGTTCATTACTTTTAAAATGAAAGAGATGCTAATTGTTATTAAATAGAGCCTCTGATGATTAAAGTTTTCCTAAATTAGTTTAAATAAAGGAGTGTAAAGCAAAGAGGATACATTTCTAACAATTAATCTACTTTAAGGATAGAAAATTATTTGTGCACAATAGCTTTACCAAGTCATTTTCATGAATTCTTACTTCCTTTTGCTTCTAAAAAGCAACAAGTGCAGTGATAAACTCTTGTTGCTATCTAAATTTCACCCTACATTGCTGTATGTCTTTATGGCAGTTAACAACAACTACCTGGATACTTCTGAAAACTATTACTTGTAAGCCTGTGGTTTGTCAAAGGCATCTTGGTGATACAGTGGTTTAGTACTCAACTGTTATCCAAAAGGGTGGCTGTTCTAGGCCCCCAGTTGATTCATGGAAGAAAGATGTGGCAGTCTGTTTCCATAAAGATTTAAAGCCTTGGAAATACTGTGAGGAAGTTCTGCTCTGTCCTAGAGAGTTGCTCTGAGTTCGAATCAACTCCACAGCAATGAATTGTTTTTGCCAGTGAAGGTTCAAGGGTGGGAAGTGTAGAAATACAAAGGAGTGGGAAGAGTAAGGAGGGAAGGAAGAAGGTAAGGATTAAACTGTAGGAAAATGGGACTCTCCAGTAGGTAATTGTAATGCTTTTACATGTTTTCCTTAAAATGCAAAATGTCTTTGCCATCATGTAAATCATCCCTTTGAAGACTATGAAGGTTCTAAATCCTTTGAATCTTTCTCCATGAATGAAATATATACCCCTTTTCAATTATACTCAGTAGACCAGGTGTCCTTAATGCCATTCATTGACTCTAATTATATGCATAACTTATGTCTTGCATACTTTATCATTTACACAATGTGAAAGAGAATTAGTTTTGGCTATCCATACTGTGTACATAGTAAAGCGAAACACAAAATTATTGAAAAAAATGTGGTCCCCAAAATAATTAGAGAAACAATTCTTCCTCTAACACTTCTGGTAAATTTCATTAGTTTGAATAGATTCAGATTATCATATGGCTTTCATAAATCAAAATGATACAATTGAATGGAATGGACTCAATAATGACTTGGAAGGAAGTTCTTGCAGTTTCAAATTTAACAGTAGTCTTGGTACAGTTCCGTCATACTCTCTTGAGCCAAAAGGATAATTTTATCTACATTGTAACACAATGTTTTAATTTATAAACAATCTGCCTCTACAACTCTCTCTGTCTCTTATTTTTCTCCAGCTCTCTTTGAAAGAATGAAAGGTCCTTAGCATCAGTTCCTACTTTCCTCCTAAAAACCCAGTAGATAGATACTGGCTAGATTCTTTCCAGAACAAATTTGTCTTCTCTAAAAATGTTACCTTGGAAGTTATTATTGACACTTCAGTGTTGCAGGACCAAAACATAGCCAAAACACTTGGAAACAATATTAGTGCTAAGCCATTTGAGTGTCTTTGATTGCTTGCCTTTTAATAAATGTATTTTGTGATTACTTTAATTGTGCTGGTGTACATTAGCTGACTAACTGTAGAATGATTTCAACTCTATTCGTGTTTAGAATAGCTAGACTTGGAACTAGAACCTCTCTGGAGTTCTTGCAGTTTCAGAAAATGTATAAAAAAGATAGTAATTTAGCACCACACTCCTTATAATTAGCTTAATCGTTATCAGCATGTAGCTATAAACCAAATACCAATTAGCTCTATTTGTATATCCATGGGCTTTTCTGGTTGTCTTTGAGTTAAATTTTCTTATTTGTACAACTTAGAGCCCCCCCAGTGTGCAAGGGAAAATGTTTTTTTTAATACATTTTTAAATGTGCAAATTAACTGCATATTTAGCTTCACTATGCAAATGAACTGAGCTGATAAGTTCTTATTAGCAAAAGACAGGTTTTGTAACGCTTAAAATTCAACAAATGTAGAAAAGCAATCTGTGAAATGCTTCATCAGTCCACAAATGGTAGTGAGGTATTATTTGAGATTCTGTTACTGTTTAACAATTATTTAATCTTCATAGCTTCCTGTATTTAACAAAAGCTTGTTTTGCAAATTGAAGAACACATATATATCAAAATAAACTGTGTTCACATATTAAGACAGACACAGATTAACAGCAGTGCACACACGTTGAGAAAACACAATATCCTGTAGTAGGCACAATCATACACTACTGATAATGTGATCCATAAGCAGAGTAAGTCATACATATACAGGAAATCCCACATATATTCAGTAAAACAATCATACCCAGATATGAAAAATGGATTATGGAGCTTGAAGAAATGTTCATCAAAGTTTCTAATATCACAATTAGACTATTTTTCCAGCCTCCCTTGAAGAGTTGACTATGTGACTAAATTCTAGACAACAGATGAGAGAGAAGATAATGAGTTTCACTGCCACTCCTTGCCCATAATAATGTGTCATCCCTCTTCTGTGGATAATGGAGACCAAACTATTAAACGCTATAGTCACCCCAGAAGCTCTATGTTGAAGATGACCAAGGTGCTGCCAGCCTGGATTCCTGACATGGAGTCTCTCTTCTGCTTCCTTCTCTCTCACTTTGCTATCCAGGACTAACACCTTGGACTGCAAAATGAAAAGAAGGAAATTCCTGTTGTGTCTGCTCCATTATATGTTTTAATTTATTTTGTACATTAGTCTAGAATACTCCAACTAATACAGCTGAAGAGACATCAACTTAAATACCACCTGCAACACCTCCCAACTGCTAGTCATTTACTCTATTTTCCTTCAGGATTATGAGAGTTTGGTGAATTGAAGAAAGTGCTTAGATAGGTATGACTTCAACTACCATGAAGCCTTTGCATCTGAGATCAAATTCTAGGACTTAATGAAATAGAAAGGATAGTGTATAAATAGCACTTGGAAATTTAGCATTAGAAAATGCTAAAGTATTATTTGTGATTCTGCTGCTTCCTAGTTGATGAAATAAATGAGTGGCATTTCATTACTAGAACTCTCTCTCTATTTCTACAACTGCAAAATGTGAGTACTTAAATCAAATAGTCATCAATGTTAATCATAGCTAAAACATTCTAGAATCATTCTGAGATTCAATAGTTCCAAGGAACTTAAAATGGGGGTGGCATATTTTATTCTTCTTTGTAATACAAAGAATATAATTAAGGAAAGTAGAAAATTATTGCATATGTTTTATTTTGTTTTATGTAAGAATCATGATAGTTGAGCTCCAGCCATGGCCTAGCCCTAAACTAGTACCCACATGTAGTTTCTTTATCACAACTCTAAACTCATAGCACAGTTGGACACTTTCTAAAATTCTTTCCAAATCTAGTACATGATGCATTGGGAAATATAAATTGTTCACCTTCAGGTATAATTTGTTTATTAAAGGGTTTATTAAGCACATCTTAGTTCTGTGAATATAAGAAAACTGTAGAAAACAATCTGAGTTTTGTAATAGGATCTGTATAGTGATGAGTAAATTGCACAGCCTCTGAAATTTACTGTCCTCAGTTGTAGATTAGATTAGGATTACCATTGGTATTCTATTGGTGTTACAAGAACTAAATGAGATTAGAAATGTGGAAGTTCATAGTGTAGCACTTGTCACACTGTTAACATATGTATTAGTTTATTTCTTGGTTTACCACACAGTGTAGAGAGCATATGACCAAATCTGGCCCATATACTTCAGATCTGCTCTGAAACCTCCTGAATGGCTAACAGGGACTTACATATTGACAAAAAAATGAAAATGGTGGCTGAGAGGCAAAATGGAGATATGTTATATTTAAATTAATAATTATTATTTGTGATTACTTTTGAGTAACATACTTTTAGTATTCAGTTTATAGAAAATTAAATTAATAGTTTTTATCATTACTGTTTAATAGTAAGCAACTCTTTTTTGTTTTTGTTCCCCCCCCCCCCAAAGCCATCAGTGCAATTAATATTTCTTGATTACCTAGTAAATGGTATGAGCCCAGGTAACTCAGTGGTTAGAAATGGGCTGCTAACAACAATGTCAGTTGTTCAAATCCACCAGTGCTTCAAAGCAGAAAGACTAGGCAGTCTGTTCTTGTAGAGATTTACAGACTTGGAAATGCTACAGAGCAGTTCTACTCTGCCTTATTGTTGTTGTTGTTAAGTGCCGTTGAGTCAGTTCCAACTCTGTATAGGGTTTCTGAAGAGTCACTGATGAGTTAGAACCACCAATCTTACAGTTCATACAGACCTTGCAGCTCAGTCCATTATCCGGCAGTGCCACACCACTCAATGTGAGTCCAAATAAACCTGATGGCAGTAAGTTTGTTCTTATTGATTTTACTAAAAACATGAGGTATTTTTTGTTATAAAATTTAATCTTTACAATAAAAATTTTAAAGCAGATGTCTCCCTTTTCTCTTCCAAATATTTAGGTATAAAATAGAGCCCCAAAGAACTTAAGTCACCTGCTCAGAACTCCACACTGAGCTCAATCTAGAACTAAAACCCACATGTAGAGGCTAATCCCAAGTGTGTCTGGCTCATTGACTCAACAATAAAACCCACAACACCTCCAAATCATTGTGCTTTAATTACTAGCATTTTAGGTTAAGCACTGGACTGCTGACCGCAGGTTGGCAGCTCACACCCACCAATCACTCCTTTGAAACACTTTATGAGTCAGAACCAACTTGATAACACTTCACAACAATAATGTTTATATATATGAGTCCTGGCATGGTGCTGTAAAATAAGTATTCTACTGGTAATCCCAAAATCCATGGCTCAAACCCACCAGTCACTCCTTGGAAACCCTATACAGGGGTGCTGAGTCAGAATTCACATGACAGTACTTAACAACAATGTATATAGAGAGCCCTGGTGTGACACTGTAGAATAAGCACCAGACTGGTAGCCATAAGGTTGGTAGTTTAAAAACCCATGAGGTACTCTCAGATCTCTAAACAATACCACTATTAGTCAGAACCAACTTGGCAATACAGAACAACAACAGCAATCAATTTATATATAATATTTTATATTGTTTCCAAGACAAAATCCAGAGTCTACTCATCTTTACAATGAAGCAAATTTGTGTACTAAGATTCAAAAATAAAAATCTCTTGGTAGACATGTGTGTAATAAGTACATGGGCATAATAATCCTTTCTAAATGGTGTTTTGCATTGTGAAGGACACAATTGTAACTTAATATTTAAATATGTGTCTTTATTGATAGAAAAAGGGTAGTATGAGCATCCTGATATGCGGTTAAGTCAAATATAATACAGTAGTTTTTGTTATTGTTAAGTTCCATGGAGTTAGCTCTGATTCATAGTGACCCTGTATAAGGTTTCCAAGGAGCGACTGGTGAATTTGAACCACCAACCTTGCTGTTCAAATCGAACTTGTGGTCCAGTGCATTATCCTACAGCACCACGCCAGGACTCCAAAATAAAGCTATTGTTGTTCTTGCTAAGTGCCACTGAGTCAATTCCAACCCATAATGACCCTGTATAGGGTTTCCAAGGAGCAGCTGGTGAGCTTGAACCACCGACTTTGCAGTTCAAATGGTTTTTCAGTCTGGTGCATTAACCCACAGAGCCACACCAGGAGTAGCATAGAAGGGATGCTTTATGGAGACAGTTCCTTTGCATGATGTCATTTGTTTTTTGTTAGTGAAAAATCTATAAATGACATCTGTTTATCCATTTATGAACAAGACAGCCAAATTTTGCACAGGTCTCTCTGCACAGTCCCCTGAAGAAAGGCCCCACTGTAAGTGATGATGTGTCAAAAGTCACAAAAACTGTTAAAATTCTATGTCTGCTGAGAAAATAGTGCACTTGATGGATTTGTGTGTGAAATGTATTAAATCCAGATGAGAGTGGTATTTCTGTCTCCATTAGCAACAAACACCCAAGAGAATGAAATGTTTGACTTAAAGAAAAGATTGTTTGTGATCAGAATGGCAATTTTCTTGAGAGGCCAAAATACAGACAACTATACCACCTGGATGTGTCTAAAACTTTTAGTTCCCACCATCCTTCTGATTCATTTTATGTACATAAGTAGATGACTTGAGGAAAAGTTTTACTATATGTCTGGAAAAAATTTTGCTTCAGCAGTGTACTTTCAAGAATCACTATTCATAAAACTTTCAGGAATTTTTGCTTATAGAACTTAAAATTAATCATTTTTGTAGGTATTTTATATGCAGAAGAACCTAACATCAGGATTGGAGAATGACTCATTAACAACCTACAATATACAAATGACACAACTTTGCTTTCTGAAAGCAAAGAAGACTTGAAACATTTACTGATGAGCATCAAAGACTACATTCTTCAGTATGGATTGCATCTCAATGTAAAGAAAACAAAAATCCTTACAACTGGACCAATAAATAAAGTGATAAATAGAGAAAATATGGAAGTTGTTATAGACTTTGTTTTGCTTGGATCCACAATCAACACTCATAGAAGCAGAAATAAAAAAATCAAATGACATACTGCATTAGACACATCAGCTGCAAAAGATATTTTTAAAATGTTAAAGAGCAAAGATGTCAGTGTGAGGACTGACATGCTACAGACTCAAACCATTATATTTTCAATAGCCTCATATGCATGTGAAAGCTGGATAATTAATAGGAAAGATAGTTCAAAAATCAATGCAATTGAATTATAGTGCTGGCAAAGAATATTGAAAGTACCATAGACAGTCAGTAGAACAAACTGTTGGAAAAAGTACAGCCAGAATGCTGATTAGCAAGGATGGTGAGACTTTGCCTCTCATTCTCTGGAAATGTTGTCAGTAGGGATCAGTCCCTAGAGGAGGACAGTATACTTGGTAAAATGTAGAGCCAGGGAAAAAGAAAAACTCCAAACCGATGGAATCACACAATTGTGCTCAAACATATAAATTCTGAGGCTGGTGTAGGACTAGGCAGTGTCTTTTTCTGCTGTACATATGGTCTCTATGAAATGGAACCCATGTGGCACTGTGGGCTCATGTGTCTGACTGCAAAGTCATTTGAACTGCAGGGTCGGTGGTTCAAGCTCACCAGCTTCTCCTTGGAAACCCTATACAGGGTTGCTATGGGTTGGAATCAACTTGACGGCACTCAACAACAACAAGAAACAAGTTTTTAAAAATACTGTTGTATCTCTGACTCACCTTAATAGAGTTCCTGTCTACATATCATTTGTGTACCAGTGGACTCCATACTCAAATTAGGAAAAATGCTCCTGTGGAAAACCCAACGGGAAACTCCTCCTGGAAAAGATAGGCATCATATTTTGAATGAGTGATTGTGACTACATTCAGAGCCAATAATTATTGGGTTTTTTTTTTTTTTTTTGCAACTTGCTGAAACAAAGAGTTTAAGAACAATAATAATGTTATGAGAAAACCATATACTAGTTTGTTCAGTCACCATATGCTGTGCAAATAAATGAATACATAATTTAGTAACTTAAAATCATTTTATTTACTCACAATTTATAAAAGACAGCAATATGGGCTGGTTTCAGCTGAAAAAATTCTTCTGCGTGTCTCCCTGAGGTTGCTTGTTGCTGTTAGGAGCCACCCCGTTGGTTCCTACTCATGGCGACACTATGCACAGAAGAATGGAACACTTGCATTAATCCGTCTTCTTGTCAGTCTTCCTCTTTTTCACTGACCCTCCACTTTACCAAGTATGCTATGCTCCAGGACTATTCCCTCCTGATAATATGTCTGAAGTATGAAAGACAAAACCTCAGCATCCTGGCTTCTAAGGAGCATTTTGGCTGTACTGCCTCCAATACAGACCTCTTTTTTCTTCTGGTAATTCATAGTATTTTCAATATTCTCCAAAATGGTTACTCAAGTGCATCAATTCTTCTACAGACTTCTTTATATATTATCCAACCTTCACACACATGTGAGGCTATTGAAAATATCCTGGCTTGGGTCAGGCACATCTTAGTCTTCAAACCAATGTCTTTGGACGCAACACTTCAAAGAGCTTTGGCATTGCAGAGTTATCTATGCAATACACCATTTGATATCTTGACAACTGCTTCTATGAGTGTTGATTGTGGATCCAAGAAAAATGAAGTATTTGACAATTTCAATCTTTTTTCCAATGGTTGTTGTTGTTAAGTGCTGTAGAATCTGTCCCGACACATAGCCACCTTGTACAGAGTTTCTGAAGAGAAGCTGGTTATCTTGAACTGCTGAACTTGTGGTTCAAACCAACTTTGTAGTTCAGCACATTAACCCACAGCACTAAATATCACAATGTTATTTATTGGTCTAGTTTTAAGAATTTTGGTTAACTTTACACTGAGATGCAATCCATACTGAAGACTGTAAGTTTTTATCTGCATCAGTAAATATACTAAGTCGTCTTCACTTTGAGAAATCAAGATTGCATCTTCTGCTTATTGTATGTTGTCAATGAGTATTTTTCCAATCCTGATGCCATGTTCTTCTTCACATACTTCAGCTTCCTGGCTTATTTGCTCAGCATACAGGCTGGATAAGTATGGTGACAGAATACAACCCTAGCATACACCTTTCTTTGCTGATTTTAAACCATTTCAATATACCTTTGTACAATGCAAATGACTGTCTCTTGGTCTATGTACAGATTACACATGAACACAACTAAGTATTATGAAATACAAACTTGTCATAACCCACAATGTTGAAAGCTTTTGAAAGTCCATAAAGTACTAGTAAAATTCTTTCTGGTATTCTCTGCTTCCAGCCAATGTCCATCTCACACCAGCAATGGCATACCTTGTTCCATATCATCTTGTGAACCTGGCTTGTATGTGTGGCAGTTCTGTATCAATGGACTCTTGCAGCCATTTTTGAATTATCTTCAGAAAAATTTGCTTGCATGTGGTAATAAAGAAATTGTTTGATGATTTCTTCTTTCCGTTAAGTTACCTCTCTGTGGCAGCCCATGGTACTTTCAAAATTCTTTTCCAACACCAAAGCTCAAATGTATTGATTCTACAGTTTTCCTTATTCATTGTCCAAGTTTCACAGCATATGACACTACTGAAAATACCATGGTTTGGGTCAGGTGCATCTTAGTCCACAAACTGGTATCTTTGCTCTTAAACACTTTAAAGAGTGACACCTTACTTTGAAATAATTGTTCTTGTAATAAAATGGCACCTTGACATCTAGGATAAGTCACTGCAGCAGTTATTACATTGAGTGTGTTCCTTGAAAAATGGTAGGACTTGACTGTTTTTTGTACAGTCTGCTCTGACTTACAGGAACCTTGACCTAGCAAACTTTGGTGTAGTAGCTAATATTTATATATATTGTTGTTCTTAAGCACCTACAAGATGTTCATACGCATAGTGACCCAATGCACAATGAAATGAAACACCAGCCACTCCTGAGCCATTTTCACAACTGCTAAGTTTGAGCCTACAGCTGCTGCCACTGTGTAAATTCATATCTTTGGGGTGTCCCTCTTTTCTGCTGACCCTCCACTTTACCAACATGATGTCCTTCTCCAGGGACTGGTCCTCCTAATAATAAATCTGAAGTATGAGAAATGAAGTCTTGTAACCTTGGTTTTTAAGGAGCATTCTGGTTGTATTTCTTCCAATTCCAGATTTGTTTGTCCTTTTGGCTGTTCCTGGTACCTTTAATATTCTTTCCCAACATCTTAACTCAAATGCATCAATTCTTTTATGGTTTTCTTTATTCATTATCCAACTTTCACATGCCTACGAGGCTATGGAATATACCAGGGCTTGGGTCAGGTGCGCTTTAGTCAGCAAACCGACGTCTTTGCTTTTAAACATTTAAAAGAGGTTGTGTGCTACAGATTTGCCTAATGCAATACGTCGTTTGATTTCTTAACTGCTGCTTCCATGAGTGTTGTTGGTGATTCCAAGAAAAATGAAGTCTGTGACAACTCCAATCCTTTTTTAATCTATCATGATGTCATTTATTGGTCCAGTGGTGAGGATTTGTGTTTTCTTCACATTGATATGCAACCCAAACAGAAAATTGTGGTCTTTGGTGTTAATATTTTAAGTCATTTTCATTTTAAACAAACAAGGTTGTATCATCTACATATGACATACAACACATAAAGTTGAATACTCTAGGCAATAGTGAATTGAAATTGATTGGTATTAGCCATTTTGAATGTGAAAATCACATGGTTTACTCTGAAGAGAACGACAAATTAAAGAGGAATTGTATCATATTCATCATCAAAAAAAACATTTCAAAACATTTCTTAAAATAAATAACTGTTTGTGATAAGATAATTAGGATAATTAATGAATCTTCATCTAATCCTGATGCCATGTTCTTCATATAATCCAGATTCTCATATGATTTGTTAAGTATACAAACTGAATAAGTATGGTGAAAGAATACAATTCTGGAGCAAATTTCCTGATTTTAACTCATTCAGTGTCCTCTTGTTCTGTTTGAAAGTCTGCTTCTTGTTCTATGTACAAGATATATATCCCTCGCTAAGCTCTCAGTTTGTTAGACTGTGGTGGCTTGTGTGTTGCTATTGCTATAATAATGAATACTATGACAACAGTATTTTAAATATCAGCAGGGTCTTCCATGGAGGACAGATTTCAGCTGAGATTTCAGACTAAGACAGACTAGGAAGATGGAGAGGCAGACTAATTCTGAATGTTTACTCAATGAAAAATTTATATTAGTGGAACGCTGTCAGGTAGCATCAGAATATTGAATATTGAAACATAATGAAAAGCACAAGAATAGTCTCAGATAGAATACCAGAAGATGAACTCCTCAGGTTATAAGGTACTCAGAATACAACTGGGAAGAGCTGCTTCCTCAAAATAGAATTAATCACAATGACATGGATGGAATAAAGCTTTCAGGACCTTCATTGCTGATGGAGCACAACACAAAATGAAGAGAAATGGATTGATATTTGACATTTTGAATGTGACAAGCATGACATCCTTCTCCAGCGACTGTTCTCTCCGGACAATGTGTCCAGAGTATGAGAGACAAAGCCTAGTCATCTTGGCCTCCAAGGAGCACTCTGGTTGCTGTTCTTCCAAAACAGATCTATAAAGTATAAGGTAGCATCTAGTATATTGTGGTGTTTCTCCAATAGCTAGGATTCACATGTCCTGGAACCAGTGGGTGGAAATGGGAGTGCTACCACTCGCTATTGCTCCTAGTGATCCACTCACAAAATTTTTGCTTACTGTCCATGAGACCCTCTGCTCTTAGCATTTCAATGATTTGGTTCTAAAGGGAGAAATGCTCCCACATGCAGACATAATACTGATTCCATTGAACTGGAGGTTTAAAATGACTCCTGGACACATAGGGGTTCTCATGGCTCTAGATCAACACACAAAGAAGAGAGTTATGATTGGTCCTAATTACCAAGGGGATATTGGATTGAGATTATATAATGGTGGCAAAGAAAAATATGTGTGGAATCTAAGAGATTCTTTAGAAAGCGTCTTAGTACTTCCATGCACTATGACTATAGATGATGGCAAATTAGGCAACCCAATTCTGATATGACAACTAATGACTCAGACCCTTCAAGAATGAAGATTTGGTCACTCCAACAGGCAAAGTGCCATGACTAGCTGAGTTGCTTGCCCAGGGCAAATGGAATACTGAATGGGTATTGAAAGAAGATAGCTTTAAATACCGTTATGGCCACATGACAAATTGTAGAAACAGGAATGTATTGTCATGAGTATTTTTGCCTTGTATGTGTGCACCAAATATTCCTGTTTTGTTACTTGTCAAATATAAGATGTAAATGGGGTTAATCCATTTTTGGTTGTGTGCATGTTAGTTGTATCACATTAGGCATGAGTATGAGTTTATAATTGTCTTTGAAATTATAAGGTTTAAGGAGACAATTACAGATGACACATTAACAAGGAGTGGACTATGATAGCTGAAGTTTTGTGTCATCATGATTGGGCCAGGATTCTAAGTTCTTTGGTAGTTATGACACAGTGATTCCTCATGGTGAGATGTGCTATGTGCATAATAGAAGAAAGCAAGTTTCCTCAGGAGAGGTCTATTTCAAATATACTGGACACTAGGACAAAGCTTGCTTGTTTTTTATGGGTCTGGATCATGCATCTGGCTTGTCATCAAAACTCTGGTTCTTTGGACTCAAGCCAGTGACCTATGGCCTGCTGATCCTGGGAGTCATCAGTAACTTGCCATCTTACCTGCCAATCTTGGATTTGCTTATCTTTGCAGCCAAAGCCTGCCATCAACTTACCATCTTGGGTTCATTAGCTCCTTCATCTACATGAGTAAGGAGAAGCCTCCAGCCTGACATCTGACCCCAAGCTGACATATGACCCCCAGACTTCACTGATTTAGATTCTCTAGAGAACCCAGACTAAGATATCTGGGAATGTACACCATCCCCGTTGTCTTCAGTGGCAACTTCAGCCAGACTTTTTCCTTCAATGTTTATCTAGTACGAGTCAAGAAGCAATATCTGTGTGTTAATGCTAATGCGCTGGACTGCAATGTTGGTTTGAAATGCAAGGTTGGAGGTTCAAGCTGACCAGCCACTCCTTAGAAACCCTATGCAGGGTCACTGTGAGACAGAACTGACTCAACAGCATGTGACAACAACAAACTTTAGAAAAAAATCAACTTTTCCCAAAGTCTCTTTAACAATGTCTTGCTTTGATAGTACCACAGAAGGTGTACTATGAGTTTCCGAAGAATGAAAAACTTCATAGTAGAGTAAAAGCTTAATCTTCCCTTCTGGTAAGCATTTTACTATCTTTAGAGTGGTTTTGTACCATCTTCTCTGCTTTGATTTGTATAGAAGTACCTCCTTGTTCTCTAAGGAGAGAACATGGGAAACGTCTCAGTGTTCTCCCTGGGAAAAGACAATTAAACAGCCTCTTGCTTAAATATTTATTTATTTAGCCTTTTCCTCTCACATATTTAAATTTGATTTTTTTCAGTGTTGTAGGTTTTCTGAAGTAACTATCACCACTGTTCCTTACTTATCACTTGTCTATTCTATGTGGATTGAAGATTTGTATGTGCAAGACCGTACAGACCAGGAGACACTGTTCTTAGCCTAATCAAAATGCACAGGACTCTTCTATTTAGTCTGTCGTGCTTTGGTATTGGTGCTGCTAGTATTAATCTCCACTGGACTTGCTTTTTCTTTGCTGTATTAATTGAGGCTCCACATTTAACTCTGCTTTTCTGTGATGCTTCTCTTTGCCTTAATTCCTCAAAAAATATTTTCCTCCTAAGACCACGGAGTCTGTATACCCAGAACTCAACAAGCCCCTTGGCCTGTAATGAACCTCAACATTAGGCAAGAACACAGATTAGTAATCTCAGTTTTGACATAATCTTTCTGGTTTTGCCTTGCACTTTAGCTTTTATCTACATTTTCCTTCTCCAATAATTAAAAGGTAAAGGATAGAAAAGTCATATTCAATATCCAAAAGTTCCAACTGCCAGTCACTAATAAAAACTAAGCAAACAAATCAAGAAGATCAAATTTCAGTTTTAATTTAGTCTGTCCCTACAATGTATGGATTATGTTACTATTCTCCTAGATGAGAATGAGCTCTTACTTTTCTATTTTAGATGCCAATCAGCAGGGAGTATTGATTGTATTAAGCTCTACCACTTATCACTTCTGCATTTTTCTAGTCTTAACTTTATAGAAATTATCCAAATGTTTTCATGGAAGTACTGTGATAAGATTAAAGGAAATACAAATATAATTCTAAAGAAACAATCAAAGTTGCTGCAGGCTCAACTTCTCTGGACATTTTCCTCTTCTTAGAATAGTGGTGGTGGTGGTTATGTGCTGAGGAGTCATCCGACTCATAGTATAGGGTTTCTTAAGCTGTAATTTTTTATGGGAGCAGAAAGCCTCATCTTTCTCCTGTAGAACTACTGGTAGTTTCAAATGGCTGATCATGAGATCAGCAGCCTGATTCAAAACCACTATGCAATACACTTTTTAAAAAGTCTTCGATGGAAATAGAGCTGTTTAACAATTTAAATAAAATTTCAGGATTTATCAAAAATTTTGAATTACATTGAATCTTCTACTAAACATAACATTACACTACTAGAAGTCGTTATCCATTGCTGGTTGGCATTCAAAATAATACAGTCTGTGGAAAATAGCCTGGAGCATCCTCAAAATGCTAGGGGTAGAGCTGCCATGTTGTTGTTGCTAAGTGCTGCTGAGTCAGTTCTGACTCATAGCCACTCTATAGAGTTTCCAAGGCACAACTGGTAGATTTGAACTACCAACCTTGAGGTTACCGACCTTGAAGTTAGCAGTCCAGTGTTTATCCTACAGTGCCACACCAAAGCTGCCATATGATACAGTAGTTCCACATTTAGGCATAAACCCTAGGAATCTAATAGAACTGGCACATGTGCACAGATAGAAATATTCACACATATATTGGAGCCCTGGTGTGGCACTGTAAGATAGGCACTGAACTGCTAACCATAAGGTCAGTGGTTCAAACACACCAGTCCTTTGTTGGAAATCCTATGCAGTGTTGCTATGAGTCAAAGCTGGCTCTAAGGCACTTAGCGTTCATTGTAGCACTATTTATGACAAGAACACGTTGGAAACAATCGATGTGCCTATCAATGTCAATGGGTGAATGGATAAGTAATATGTGACACCTACGTATAATGGAATACTACTCAGCAATAATGAAAAATCAGCTTCTTAAACATTACATTCACATACATAAACCTGGGGTAAATTATGTTGTACAAAATAAATCACTTTCCAAAAATACTATATAGTCTTACTTTTATCAAATAACATCAGTAAGTAAATATACAGAAGCTAATGTTCATTAGCTCTGATAGCATAGTGGTTATGAATTGGGCTGCAAACCTCAAGGTCAGCAGTTTGAAACTACCAGCTATTCTGCAGGAGAAAGATGAGACTTTCTGCTCCCATAAAGATTTATTTTACAGCCTCAGAAAACCTATACAGGGTTGCTATTAGTTGGAACCAACTCTACAGCACATAACCACCATATCTTAGTTAACTAATGCTGCTATAACAGAAATACCCCAAATGGTTGCCTGTGGTGGTAGTGGTGGTGGTGGTATGTACAGAAATCCTCATCTTTCTCCCATGGAATGGCTGATAATTTCAAACTGCTGACCTTGAGGTTAGCAGCCTGACTTGTAACCACTATGCTACCAAATGGTTGGTTGGCTTTAAGAGTCATAAATCTATTCTTCCACAATTTAGTTGCCTAGAAGTCCTAATTAAGAGAACTAGCTCTGGAGAAAGGTCCTTGTCCCTTTTCAGCATCTGTGGGTCCAGCATCCCTTAGAATTTTTCCTGTGTCTTAGTATTGAACTTCCTCTGGATCTAGGAGCTTCGCAGTGAAGGGATCCAAGGCTCAAAGCCCACACTCCTCTCTCTGCTGTTCAATCTTGATGGTAGTAGGTCCCTCCTTCCCTGTTCAAAAACCTCTCCATTTTTTCTCTAGTAAAAGAAAAGGTGTTGCATGCCACACAGTTGAGAATCTCCATATATTGTATAAATATAGTGATATAATTAAGGTGGTGTCCTCCTTTGGTGCTGTAGTTTAAGAACTGGGCTGCAAACCCAGTCAGCTGTTCAAACCCCCCAACTACTCCTCAGAAACCCTATACACAGTCTCTATGAGTCAGAACTCACTCAACTGCACTTAACAACTTAACAGTAACATTCTTTCTTGTCTCCTTATTGACCTTTTGCTTTTTTTCCTGTATGGTGTTCTTGATGTCATCTCACCACACTTCCGGTCTTTGGTTTTTAGTGTCCAATTTGTAGTGGTTACGAATCGATTTGTAATCTGCAAGGTCAGCAGTTTGAAACTACCGACTGCTCCATGGGAGAAAGATTAGGCTTTCTGTTCCTGTAAAGATTTGCAGTCTTGGAAACCCTGTTCAGGGTCGCTATGGTTCGGAACCGAGTCGACGGCACTTAACAACAACAACAAAGCATTAAACCTGTTCTTCAAATGATGTCTAAATTCAGGTGAGATATATTCAAGGCCATATTTTTGTTTTTGAGGATTTGTTTTAGTTTTCTTCAGCTTCAGCCTGAATCTGCATATGAACAATTGATGGTCTGTTCCACAATCTGCCCATGGCCTTGTTTTGGATGATGATATGAATCTTTTCCATTGTCTTTTTCCACAGATGTAGTCAATTTGATTTTTGTTTCATTTGATGATGTCCATGTGGATAGTCATTGTTTACAGTGTTTATATAAAAAAGTACTTGATATGAAGAAGTCATTGGTCTTGCAAAGTTCTGTTATGTGATCTCCAGCATCATTTCTATCACCAAGGCCATATTTTCCAACTACTGATCCTTCCTCTTTGTTTTCAACCTTTGCATTCCAGTCACTAGTAGTTATCAATATATCTTGATTGCATGTGTGATTAATTTCAGACTCAAGATTTGGAAAAATTATTTTAATTTCATCATCACTGCTTAATGGTTTGTACGTAAATTTGAATAATAGTTGTATTAACTGTTCTTCCTTGTTATTGTTGTTAAGTGCTATTGAGTCAGTTCTGAGCCATAGTAACCTTGTACAGGGTTTCCAAGGAACAGCTGGTGAATTTGAACCACCGACATTACAGTTCAAACTAACTTTGCAGTTCATTGCATTAACCCACAGCACCACACCAGGACTCTGGTCTTCCTTGTAGGTGTTTGGATATTATCCTATCACAGACAGCATTGTACTTCAAGACTGCTTTTGATACGGTTTTTTTGATGAGGAATGCAACACCATTCCTTTTCAATTTGTAATTCCCGCTTAGTAAACCATGTGATTGTCAGATTCAAAATGTGCAATACCAGTCCATTTCAGCTCACTAATGCCTAGGGTATTGATATTTATGTGATCCATTTCATTTTTGACAATTTTCTAGATTCATACTTTGTACATTCTAAGGTTTGATTACTAATGGATGTTTACAGCTATTACTCTTCATTTTGCATTGTGCTCCATCAGAAAGTGCAGGTCCTAAGGACTTTGTTCCATTTGTGTCATCATTGTCAATTCTACTTTAAGAAGGCAGGTCTTCCCCAGTTGTATTTTGAGTGCCTTCCTTCCTGAGGGGCCTATCTTCTGGCACTACATTTGACGATATTCTGATTCTCCTTATCATGTTTCAATATTCAGTATTCTTGTGCTTACAGTTTTCCACTGCTATTCATAAGGTTTTCAGTGACTAAATATTTGGAAGTAGTCTGTCTCTCTTTCTTCCTAGTCTGTCTTAGTCTTGAAGCTCAGCTGAAACTTGTCCACTGTGGATGACCCTGTTGTTATTTAAAATACCTGTGCCTTTGCTTCCAGAATCAAAGCAACACACAATACGACAAACTGACAGATGAGTGTTGGCGATAGCATATCTAATTCTCAACAATAGCAACAAATAAAACAAAACCACATGTGTGACTATTTATGCATGTATGTAAGCATAATGTTATAGGCATGTGTGAATATATATGTGTGTATGTACAAGTAGAAGTCCTGGTGTGGAGCTGTGAGTTAATGATGCATTGGACTGCAAAATTGGCTTGAACCGCACTATTGGCAGTTCAGGTTCACCAGCTGTTCCTAGGAAACCCTATACAGGGTCACTATGGGTTGTAACTGATATTGAATTAAAATATAATTGAAAATTTCCACAAATGTTTTGAAGTCCCCTCATATAGGTGTGCATGTGTATATATATATATTCATTATATATTCATTTGTATAATAAAGAACATAGGGGCACAATTATGAGTACTTCTTAGACATTGTCAGACAATTCATGGAATGGAATTGTTTTTTTGGGTTTGAAGGCTTAGGATCTTAGTGTGAGACAACATGAACAATTATTATCATAATCTGACGCCGTGAAGCCCTTAACATCTAATCCTTCATTATTATTATCATTAAAATATCTTAAAGCTGCCTGGAGACATTCTTCTGTGACTTCTGAACTGCTGTCATAATCATCACTGCCTTCAGTGTCTTCATCTTCATTATCTATATCTTGTTAGCATACATCACAGTCTTTCTAAAGTCATTGCAGATGGTTTCTAGGGTTATTTCCTCCAAGCAGAAGCCATCCACTTATAGACTTTTGTAAACATCATTTGATTCAGTCATCAAGGTGGTGTGAATTCATGAATCCCAAGCTGCATTTATTCATTCCACTCTCGACTCATGGAAGTCTTGAATTGGTGGTTTACACTATGCTTAGCAGCTTCAGCTTGCATGTAAGACTACCAGGTATGACTGCTACATTACACCAGTTATAATTTTGAATGTTGTTTTCTTTGTGAATAACTATGGCATTAAGATTTAATTAAGACATTTGTAAAGAATCCCCCTACCTGGTCTATTTTGTTGTTAGGCGTCGCAAAGTAGTCCTAACTCATAGTGACCCTATACCCAACAGAACAAAACACTGCCTGATCCTGTGCCATCATTACAATTGTTGTTACGTTTCAGCCCATTGTTGTAGCCACTATGTCAATCCATTTCATTGGAAATCTTCCTCTTTTTTGCTGACCCTCTATATGATGTCCTTTTTCATGTCCCTCCTTATAACATGTACAAAGTATATGAGATGAAGTCTTGCCATCCTCAATTCTAAGCAATATTCTGGCTGCACTTAACAGGCAGAGTCATTTGTTCAATTGGCAGTCCATGGTACTTTTAATATTCTTCACCAGCAATGTAATTCAAATGTACTGATTTTTATATGGTCTTCAATAGTCATTGTCTAGTTTTCCCGCGTATATGCGGCAATTGAAAATACCATGGCTTGGATCAGATGCACCTTATTTCTCAAAGGTATTTCTTTTTTCTTTAACACTTTTAAGAGGTCTTTTGCAGAAAATATGCCTAATGCAATACCTCATTTGATTTCTTGACTGCTGCTTTCAAGAGTATTGATTGTGGATCTAGTAAAATTAATCAGCTTCTGTTTTTCTCCATTTATCAGGATGTTATTTATTAGTCTACTTGTGAGAATTTTTTTTTTCTTTACATTGAGGTGCGATCCATAATGAAGACTGTGTAGTATTATGATCTTCATCAGTAGTATTTCAATTCCTCTTAATGTCCACAATGCCAGATGTGTCATCTGCACATGACAGGTTGTTAATCAGTTTTCCTCCAATCCTTATGCCACATATTTCTTATAATCTAGTTTCTCAGATTACTTGCTCAGCATACATATTGAATGTTGTTGTTGTTAAGTGTAGACACATAATTACCTCCATATGATTTCTGAGGCTTTAAATCTTTGAGGAACAGAAAATCTCCTCTTTCTCCTGCAGAGCAACTGGCAGGCTCGAACTACAGATCTTGTGGCTTGTTTATCATATGGAGTCACTGCCCTCCCCAGCATATTGAATAAATGTGATGGCAGGATACAACCCTGGTGGACAACTTTCCTGATTTTAAACCATTCAGTATCCATTTGTTCTGTTCTATATACAGGTTTCTCATGAGCCCAATTAAGTGTTCTGGAATTCCCATAATTTGCAATGTTATCTATAATTTGTTATGATCTAAACAGTCAAATGTCTTTGCATACTCAATGAAATACAAGTGAACATCTTTCTGGTGTTCTCTGTTTTCAGTCAAGATCTTTGGTTCCGTGTCCTGTTCTGAATCCAACTTAAAGTTCTCATAGTTCCCTGTCTATGTACTACTACAACCATTCTGAATTATCTTCAGTCAAGTTTTACTTGAATCTGGGCCATTTGCATGTACTTATTCTGATGTTGCACTATGGGCTAATGCTCTGGATTGCAAAGTCAGTTTGAAACACAAGGTTGGCAGTTCATGCTCACCAGCTGGTCCTTGGAAACCCTACACAGGGCCACTAAGGGTCAGAACTGACTCAATGGCACTTAACA
Source organism: Chrysochloris asiatica (assembly GCF_000296735.1). NCBI lineage: Eukaryota > Metazoa > Chordata > Mammalia > Afrosoricida > Chrysochloridae > Chrysochloris > Chrysochloris asiatica. Next base: position 40,203,780 of record NW_006408520.1, on the reverse strand, counting down.
ATAACAACATTCATACTTTCATAGCTCACATTTTATTCATCTCTTCTTACTACTATGAAAAGCCACACTGGTGTACATTTTTTTCCAGGGCTTGGTAAATTTGTCAAAATAATCATCAGTTTTTAATTTCATCCCACTCACAGTGTAACCAAGGACTTCAGTGAAGCACACCATCTTGTGCCTAGTGTCTTTGTAATGAGGTAGCAATAGTCTTGGCAGCTAGAATGTCAAAAGGCATTGGAACCTTGTCCATTGCAGATATCCTGAAATCAGAGATTTCTTTGGTGATGAATTCATGTAAGTTGACCATATTTTGTTTCCAGTCATCTGGAAGTTGTAGCCCTAAATGGTTTTCATTCTCATGGAAAGGTCATTCTTTTTCAAGAATTAAAAAAATCCAAGTGAAACTCCCGTTGAAATCTTGGATTCTTCTTTCATTTCAGAAGCTTCACCTTGGTCTGAATTGTGAAAGCATAGATAACTTGATTTTTCCCTTCAAGAAATAATTCACTCTTTTCATATCATTCTATAACTCACACTGTTTCACTTTGGACCCATTATATGCACATTTTTGTAGATTCATTTTCTCCAGCTCTTTTCCTTTCTCTATTTGTGGACCTTGAACATTCTTGCTACTGCTTTGTTACTTGTTTCTTTAGTTTGAAATTAAAACTTGCTTTTATAATCCTAAAGGATTGTAAGATTCAGATTTATAAAATAAAAGAAAATGTACAATATACATAGTCAGTAACTGGCTGGTTCTAGTAGAGATTTCAAAATTCCATTGTGATCTGTACAAGAAGCAAGAGTCTTATTTGCTTGAAAGCATATGACTGAGGTGACTCGCAATCATTGGTCAGAGACATTGGCTTTAATAAGACATAATTAGATCATGAAATGAGCAGACCTAGCATAGTTTCATGATTTCACTTAAAATGCTCTGATAAGGTTTCCACATCCAACCGTTGAGCTATTGTGCATCAGTTTTGCTTTATTTCTTCTCCAGTTGAAAGCCAGCATCAAAGATGACTGTGAAAATTATGACAATGCAGAGAGAATTCATATTTCAGTTAATTGCTACTTGAATGTCATTTCTGCCAGTGCAAGTTTTGCTTAACCAATCTGTGACTATTGGTTAATGAGTTTACCCTTCTAACTGATGTTGTCAAGTGTCATTGTGTTAGTTCCAAAGCTTTAAGTCTTCATGGGAGCAGAAAGCTTCATCTTTCTGCTGTGGAGCAGTCAGTGGGCTCAAACCATGTGGTGGTTTGCAGTCCAGCGCTTATGTTATAAAGCTGTTACAGCAGTTTTAGGTTTGAGAGTGTCACAGCAGCTCTTGATCCATCGTCAAAGAAACTGAGGTCACTAGGAGAGTGAAGCAGAGTTTCATATTTTATTAAGCTAGCTGGCTCAAAGGAGCTAATTAGTCCAGATTCTGAGCGCCAAATATAGGACATTACAGACTTACATGGGGTTAGAATCCTGGAGGGTTAGGTTGCGGACCTATCTGAAGACAGGAGGGAAACCGGAGGATTGATTCTGCTCAATAACCTGATTAACATTCTAGCTTGACTCCTGAGCAGAGAGGGCAGTGAATGTTTTTACCTTTTCCTGTTCAGAGCCACCACACATGATTTATGGAAACGAGTTAGTAGGTTCAAGATTCTGACTGATGACTAAAAAGTGAATGGGATATAATCATCAACTGAAATTAATAGAAACAAATAAATCCATTGTTTCAATTGTTTATTTTCTGATTACCAGAGTATGACCAAACTCAGTTTATGACTTCTTGGTCATGCTTTCTACAAAGGGGCTTCAACAAATTCCTGGGAAAATGGAAATAAAAGATTATAGGAATTTTGCACAAACTTCTTGAAGTCCCATCTTAACTTTATGATACAGACATAATCAAAAGCAACATTTCCCAATGTTGAGTGAGGAAGAATGTAACTTAAATTCACTTGTGAAAATGTTGCAAGGCATATATATTATACAGGGGCAGGATGCCAGAACTTTATCATATCTTTTTGTCATTTGCATGCATTATATGAGGGTGCTTCAAAAGTTTATGGACAAATGCAACGAAAAGATAATGAAAATTTCCCATGAACTTATCGAATCTCTTTTTTACGTGTTCGTGTTGTTTATATGGGCACACTATTTGCAAATACATATGGTATTTCCAGCCATTCATGCAGATGCAGAAATGACTACAGGAATATACACCTAATGTTGACCAACAGGGACTTTTACTAAAAGGTCAGAGGTCAGATAGCCACGTGACCATATACTCTGATATTTGACATCATCAGTATGTGGTTACTTGCTAATGAATTTACTTTAAAAAGTAATTAAAATTAGTGACTGAATAGAAGCACTTGAATTCCCATCAATCTTAGCACTGAAAAATGGATGAATATTGGGGAACATTTTTTTCAAATACGATAGTAATCCCAAAAATATGTTAGACATGACCAGTAATATGGTGTGAAGTTGAAAGCATTAAAAAGAAAAAAAAAGAACTACCAAAAATAAAGCATTTTGTCTTAGGGTGGATTTTCTAGAAAAGTAAAGCCATGGAGTCATATGTATACATAAATATATATAAAGAATTATTTTTCAAGAAAGCAGCTCCAAAATTATGGAGGCTGATAAACCCCAAATCCATGGGTAGGGCTGCATCAGGAGGCTTATCCTGACCTACATGGTTTGGGGAACTGGCAAATTCAAAATCTGCTGGTCAAGCAGTAAGCTGAAGTTATCGCAATTCCCAAGAACTAGAGGTCAGAAGATGATGAGACAAATGCAGGATAGAGAGAGAGATGATTGCCAAGAACATCCACTTGTATCATGGATGCAGGCCACACCTCCAAGGAAACTCCTTTTGCAACTTATTGGCTGCTAATGGGTAGTCATTACATACTGTCTGCCAAACCACTGAGAATCATGGTCTAGCTAAGCTGATGTAGAACATTAGCCATCTTATATTTTAATCAGTCTAAATTTGACTTACTTGAAAAAAAGATTGAATAGTCTTTTTATCATTTCCAAGAAAATTGCAGTATAACATTTTTGTTATTTGAAGAGGTGATCAAACAGGAAAATTTGAGGGGAAATGTGGGAAAATATGTAGAACAGAGGTCTTTCAGGTAATTAAAAAAATATGATTCTTTCTTTGGATTTTGTGGTATTTCTGGTTATCTTTTTTGTAAAAGTTTATAGTGCTTTGGTATTCTCTGAGTGACACAAATGATTAAGCGCTAGCTGAAAGCTTGGCTGTTTGAACCCACCCTTTGATGACAGTCCCAGTGATCTGCTTCTGAAAAGTCAAGCCTTGAAAACTCAATGGAGTTTTTTGTTTGTTTGTTTGTTTGTTTTTCTCTGCACACATGGGGTCACTATGAATTGGAATCAATTCCATAGCAAATAACAACAACAACAGAAGCTATTTGAATATAAACACATATTTTAAATTATAGTTTATTATTTCTTTTATCTTTTGAAGAAATAAACAATTTATACATCATTTGTATTATAGTCATATTTTCTTTTAAATAGAGCCCCACAAAATCTCTCCCCACCCCTAAGCCATTAATTTAGAGACGTGACTAGCTCTTTCTAGTTCACTTCAGCTTGGAGAAAATAAAATAAGTGAAGGCAGACAGTACCCAAACCATACAAGACTTTATGGATTAAAATCAATATTTCAGAACAACAAGCTTGCACTTAGGAGCTAACTAGGAGCCAGTGCAAAATATATAGATAGCTCACATAAATAAAGCAAACCTCTTAATGGAGTGCATGTGCAAATTAAGAGAACAACAACAACAACAACAACAATAACACGATCCCATTTAAGAAAATGATCTGAAGAAGCATTCGCTTATGTAGAGATGGTAGCTTCTCCGCAAAACCCTGGGACACATTAACAGATGGTCTATCTGCCCTTTCCCGTAATTGACTCTTTGTGCTCTTAGTAAAGGGGAGATGGATTTAGGAGTCATTTGGATTTGGAGAGGATTTTGTTCAAGGATGGATTTATGATTAGGTAACACTTTTTCAAACTGTGTATCATACTATTTTTGGCACTCACTACAAATCTCATTTATTTTAATAGGCATCTCGGTTCTGGTTTTTGTTGCTGTTTTAAGACTTTCTGTGATTTCTGGGTTATCACTGGCTATGATGTTTGAATGAGGCATCGTCATTGTCTCTCAGTATTTCAGACATGTACAGCCATTTCAGGAGCACCATGCTTTTGGATAAAACCTGATTTGCAAAGATGTACATAAGAGGCTTTTCTTTAATATTATTGAGGAAGAAAATTTCAGATGCTAGTAAGTCCTAGATAATATTTAATATTTTTAAATTAAGCATGAGCTTTCTTATTTTTCCTTTTAAACAAACAAATCTATGAAACAAAATTCTTTAAAATTATGACTGCACAGTATAAGATTGAAAAAGCTCTAAATGTGTATTTCTATGCCAGCATTAGCACTTCACAGATGAGAGACTCTGGGCAAGTGGCTTAAACTTTCTGAGCCTCTGTCTTCATATCTAAAATGAACATCAAATAGTGCCTGATTCCTTGTCTGGCAGTGAGGGTTAAATGAGATCTCAGGTGAAAACACTTTAACACAAGTTATTTGACAAATAATCAAAGATATCTTAAACTTTTCACTTTATATTTTAAAGCCAATTAAAGTTAACCTGCTCATATGGGGCTAATCCCAAAGTGTTGCTAAAATGTTCTTAAAAGATTAAGGAAGAGTGACTAAAATAACTATGAGAACATATCATACACAAATAAAAGCAGAAAGCCTGATAATTCATATGAATTTTTTTTCGAACAAAGATGATGAAGAGTAAGTCAAAAGTATTTTTTCATTATAGGATCTACCTTTCCAGATCAAATCAATACTCTTCTGAAAGGGTGACATTGAAGATAATTTAAAGAAATGGGAGCCTCTTCTGTGTTATAGATGATTCAGTGCATTGGACATGAAAATTAACAGTTTATTCCATTATCATTGGTTTGGGGGGTTTGCAATTCATATACTCCAATAAGGAAACAAATACTGTAACCTGCTTTCTAGAGCTTGAAGAAGATTTCTTTGACTTAAAATAGATTACATACACACATTATAATCTGATTCTTCCTTTTTCCCCATAAGAGCAGAGAGGAGATGAGGCTTAAAATTTGGAGTTATTGAAGAAAATAATATTAATAGACAGAGTTTTTCTAAATTGTTCTTTTCAATTACTATCAATAATTGTGAACTTGCCTTCCTTTTATCAAAGGAAACAACATAAATGAATTACTATCATCAAAATTGTCAAGTGGAGTCCTGGTGTGGCAAGGTAGAGTAAGCACTGGAAGGCAAGGTCAGTTTGAACTGCAAGGTTGGCTATTCAAGTTCACCAGCTACTCCTTGGGAATCCTATACAGTATCACTATCGGAACAACTCTGGCACTCAACAACAACAACAATGGCAAATGATTATCTAGGAATAGGGTAAGCACAAGGTCCTTAGAGTCTATCAATTGTTTCATGTGAGGATGATGTTTTCTTCCTCTGCAAAGATTTACAGCCTTGGAAATCCTATGAGCCACTATGAGACCGAGTTGAAGGAACTAAATAACACCTTATGTATGTGCATTTTAAAACTTAATTGGTAGCATGCCCCTTACACCTATTAAAATATATATTCAAAATTTTAAATAAAGTATTTTTAAAATCCTGAATTTGGCTAATAGTAGCAGCAGTCATATGAGAACAATGCTAATAACTATTTTAATTACATGAGTTCTGAAACACTCGATTAAATGATTCTCTATTATTTTCTTTATTCCTTAAAATAGCCCTCACAGATGTTATTTTTACCAAGATGAGGAAACTAAAATGAAGATGAGGTATAAATACCTCGCCATAGAGATATAGGCAAGAATTTGTTGTTGTTGTTAAGAGTCGTAGAGTTGGTTCCAACCCTTAGCAACACTGTATAGGGTTTCTGATTGGTGGCTGGTAAACTTGAATCACTGACTTTGTTCAAACCGATTTTGCAGTCCAGCATATTAGTCCACAGCGCCACACCAAGACTTCTATCCAACAACAGATCAAATTAAATTTTGAACCTGAAATCAAGCAGGTATTATATTTCATTCTCCTTAATTATATTTCATTACCCAGAGACAGCCATGCTCCTGGCCATTTTTACCATAATAATAATATTAATAGTTGATCTTTTCGAAAACTTACTATGCCTAAAGATGAGGCTATCTGCTCCCAAGAAGATGTACCATCTTTGAAACCCTGTAAAGACAGGCTTGCTGTGAACCAGAATTGAATTGATGACGCTGAGTTTAAGGTTTTTAACTTTTCTGTTTTGTCATTTGAGTTTTATATCAAATCCTTGACATGCACCATTTAATTAACAAAAAAACTCTATGATTCTAATACTTTTATTATTTCCATTTTGTTGTTGTTAAGTGCCGTGGAGTCGATTTTGGCTCATAGGTCACTATGATTTAGAACTGACTCCAAGGCACTTAACAACAACAATCCATGATGTAGTTTAAGCTATCCTAAAGCATCCAGAGATATTATTGACTAAGAAAAACAGAAGACTGCAGGGCAGGGTTAACAAGACTTTTTATATGGAACAGGTCAAGTGGAGCAAAGAAATCAGGCTTTGATATCAATTTTGTGACAATATAGGAAAAGAGCAAGTTTCATATCTTAGAAAAATTATATTTCAAAAGAAAACCAAAAAGAGCAGGACTTTGGATTACAATGTGTTAATAAACATATTCAATTAAATAAATATATATATTGACTTCTTTAAATTCAATATACTTTAACAGCAAGAAAACTAGAGACTGTTGCTTGCAATTTCTCAACTGGTATCATTTTCATTATCACTTTGATGCCATTATTTCTTACCATGATTTTTCAAAGTGTAGTGATAAAGCAAGTATGTTTGATGTGAGATTTGTAAACTAGTATAGTTGTTGATTTTCTTTCTGCTAAGAGCAATAAAGACCTCTACATATGCAAAAGAAATGAGCTCCAGAAGGGTTGTCCTTAAACATGAAACAAATCTATATTAAGACACAAGGTCTATTTTCCCTCAGAAATGTTTGCTGGAAGAAAGACATCAAACATTAGTTGCCACTTGAATGAGCATTGTTGTGGTCCATCTAGGGTATGTCTTCATGATTCTTCGGAGTCATAACCCCAGATTTTCACGACAACACTGTCTTCTTACATCAAAGAAAAACAGCCTTGTTCATTAATCCTACTTTTCATTTTACAGATAGAGTCTCAATGTAATGTTCCACTTTCACTCCAGCTGGGATAGATTCTCAACATTCTCAAGTGGGAAATGAATGATGGTCTTTGAGATTTGGAGTACCAGGAGGTATCATAAGAAAGTGTGGTTGTTGCTGTGTGTTGTCAAGTCGTTTCTGACTGAGCTTGACCAGATATGGCAGAGTCCCATAGGGTTTCCTAGGCTCTGATCTTTATAGCTATAGATTACCAGTTCTCTTCTCAAACAGTAAACACAACAGTCTTTCTTACTTGTTTTCAGGCTCCTTACCTCTCTCCCTAACTTCTATCCCTGTTTCCCCTTCCCTTTCCTTCCACATGATCCAAAGGAAGGCGATCTAAGGCAAGTATCCTAAATGGCACACTTCTCTCTTCCCTCAGGAAAGGCTAATCACTAGAAAAGGACATTATGCTTGGTGAAGTAGAGGGTCAGTGAAAATGAGATGGGTTGGAAATAGCTGCAATTAAGAATTCAAATATAACAAGGATCATAAAGATGGTGTAGGACATTTCATTCTTTTATACATACAGGCACCATGAGTCAAAGTTGACTCAATGGCAATTAACACTATAAGCTTGGCACTGGTGAAGAAGATGAGGTCTTTGCCCTTGTATTGGCCAGCCTAATGAAGATGGACAATTACGAATTATGTGGTATGTGGGAAAGTGTAGTAAACTCCTGTGATGTCCCCATCTTTATATCTCTTGTGGCAACATCTGATTTCAGCCTCAGCTATCTCTGCTAGGTCCATGTGACCTCAGAATCACATTGCCACAGTAGAAATCCACTTTCTGTTCTTGCCACACATCTTCCTGGTTTTTACCTTGGAAATTTTCTAACACATGCCCCACACGTAACCATATGCTAATAGAATAAATCAAGTAATAAATAAGTACTCAGAGGACAATTCTATGAGACATTCTCCATGCTTCTTAGAGGGTCCAAGAGAATTGAACATGTTGCCTCCTGTGGTAATCTCAATAATGTACACTTATGTTGTTTTTATTTTGTGTGTGACTCCCTGTCCCACTCTAAATTACCTGCTTCAAGTCTTGTCTCAGTCTCTGCTTTTGGGTGAGATAAAAACCAAACAATGAACAAAATGTTCTCAGAGCCTAGAGAAAGGGCCCCTAATACTGGAATAAGCTAACAAGTTGCTTTTGAATCAACAATATGACCAGCAGACCAGATGTCGATTGGCTGATTGATTAAAAGAAGGAGTTATCATCTTTCTAATTGGAACACTAGATATTTGATTACTTTAAACCTACAGTACTTAAATTCTGGTTTTCCTTGTCTATTTAGAAAGGGAGAGAAAATCAGAGAGGATAAATGGTTGAGAATCAAATGGATAAATGCAGTTGCCAGATGTTCATTCTAAATTTAAAATTAATGTGGTAAAAAGTATATACTTTGTCAAGAGAGTCTATGGAATGGAAAACATTAATAACAAGAATGTCTTATAAATAATATACTTCCCAAACAGCTGAATATACAAGAGAAATTCAGTTCAAAGCCTTTGCGTCATTAACGAACTATTCATGCTCTTTAACCAGGCATATAGATTCTTCAGCACTTTCTGTACATTGCCTCAAAAGGTAAAGATTCATTAATTCTATTTCCACATTTTGCTATTGTTTGACTTTTGAATTAGTCTGTCTCTATAGAATTCCCATCACCATTGTTTATATTTTCCCACACCATATTAAAAAAAGAGTTATTCAGTTTGAGTGAAAAGTTTTGTACAGCTTCTCACTACTTCCAGTATCACTTGGAGTTTCTTGTAGGTCAAAAAAAGTAGCAAGGGACAAAGCTTTCCATTTGACATATAGTTTTCATGTTTGAATGGAGAGTTGCTTTATTGGTGTAGAAGAAGTGATCCAGGTGCTAATTATTAATTTCAAATTTAAGTAAAGATAAATTAAATGTGATAAGTTTGGAAGACAGTAGCATAGGGTAGAAATGAGCCCTTCTGAAAAAAAAGAAAAAGCAGTTTGCTTCCCTTGTGTCACTTACAGCAGGTCTGAGAGAAAGACATAAAAGTTCATTTTCTTAATTTCACTTAAATTAGATTTATTCATACAGTAAAGTGTGAAGAATCATGTTTGCGAATGTGTGAAGGGAATCAGAAACATACATGGGCCATGTGCATCTTCAAAAGTGCGATTAGGTTGGCAGGATTTGCATTTGTGAGGATTTTGATCTTGCAGTGATTCTCAGCACAAGTACTATTTACAGATACATTTTCAAGATTCATGCTAATTGTTATATTACATAAAAATCAAATATGTGATTTGGACCACATATTTGAAATTTAATCTGCTCATATGTATGTATTTGATTTATACATATATTATAAATTATGTAGTAATCTGCTTTATAATGTTTTCATTAGAATTTCTTAACAAGTGATTTGAAACGTAGCAGTCTGGTTTATAAATGCTGCTTTTACATTTTAGCATATTTTTGTCTGTTTTCTTCTTTAAAGACAAATATTAAGTAAGTTTGGAAGATAGTAGCATAGGGTAGAAATGAGCCCTTCTGAAAAAAAAACAAAAAAACAGTTTGCTTTCCCTTGTGTCACTTACAGCAGGTCTGAGAGAAAGACATAAAAGTTCATGGTATTTTCAATAACCTCATATGGATGTGAAAGCTGGACAGTGAATAAGGAAGATCATAGAAAAATTGAACAGGTCCAAGAGCTGAACAGAAAATTTCAAAGATCAGCTCAAGAAGATAAAACCAAATACTATAATAAAATATGCAAAGATTTAGAGTTAGAAAACCAAAAGGGAAGAACACAGTCAGAATTTCTCAAGCTGGGGGAACTGAAGAAAAAATT
>NW_006408520.1:40184360-40192358 GCF_000296735.1 Chrysochloris asiatica | reverse complement strand
AGAAGAATTGATGCCTTTGAGTTGTGGTGTTGGAGGAGAATACTGAAAATGCCATGGACTGCCAAAAGACCAATAGATCTGTTTTAGAAGAAGTGTAGCCAGAGTGTTCCTTGGAGGCCAGGATGGCTAAGCTGTGTCTCTCATACTTTGGACATATCGTCCAGAGGGAACAGTCACTGGAGAAGGATGTTATGCTGGGTAAGGTGGAGGGTCAGAGAAAAAGAGGAAGACCCTTAAGGAGATGGATTGTCCAGGAGGCATCATTGATGGCGTCAAGTAGCAGTAGTGAGGTTGGTCCAGGATCGGACATTGTTTCGTTCTGCTGTGCATGTGGTCTGCTGTGCTCCAGGGTAGAGATGCTAAAACAAATGGAGGAAATGATGGGATAAAACATCTGAACAGAAAATTTCAAAGAGCAGTGTGAAAAGACAAAGTCAAGTATTATAACAAAATGGTCAAAGACCTGGAGTTTGAAAATCAAAAAGAAAGAACACACTCAGCATTTCTCAAGCTGAGGGAACTGAAGAAAAAGGTCAAGTCTTGATTTGAAATATTGAATGCTTCTATGGGCAAAATATTGAATGATGCAGAAATAATCCAAAGAAGATGGAAGAAATACAGAGCCAAAAATAAATATTAGATATTCAAACTTTTCAAGAAGTAGCATATAATGAGCCAATGATACTGAAGGAAGAAATGCAATGAAGGCATTGGCAAAGAACAAGGTTCTAGGAATTGATGGAATACAAATTGAAATCTTTCAACAAAACTGATGAAGCACTGGAGACACTCACTCATCTATGCCAAGAAATGTGGAAGACAACTATCTGGTCAGCTGACTGGAAGAGATCCATATATGTGCCCATTCCAAAGAAAACTCATTCAACAGGATTCCAAAATCATCAGAGAAAATCATTAATATCTCAGGCAAGCAAAGTTTTGTTAAAGATACTACAAAAATGGCTGCAAATGTACACTGACAGACAATTGTCAGAGGTTTAAGCCATATTAACATGAGGATATGGAATAATGGATATCATTGCTGATGTCAGGTGAGTGTTGGCTGAAAGCAAAGAATACTAGAAAGATGTTTACCAGTGTTTTATTGACTATGTCAAGGATTTTGATTGTGTCGATCATAAATGAACAACATTGCAGAGTATGAGTATTCTGGAACATTTAATTTTGCCCATGAGGAATCTATACATAAACCAAGAGGCAGTTGTTCAATCAGGACAAGGAAACACTTAATTGTTTAAAATTAGGAGAGATGTATGCCAGGGTTGTATTCTTTCATCATATTTATTTAACTTGTATTCTGGGCACATAATCTGAGAAACTGAATTTTATAAAGAAAAATGTGACATCAGGATTGGAGAAAGACTTATTAACAACCTGTGATATACAGATGATACAACCTTGCTTGCCAAAAGCAAAGAGGACTTTAAATATTGATGAAGATAAAAGGTCACAGCCTTTACTATGGATTGTACCTCAATAAATAGAAGACAAAAATCCTCACCACTGGATCAGTAAACAGCATCTATACAAATGGAGAAAAGATTGACATTGTTGAAGGCTTCATTTTGCTTGGATCAACCGTCAACGCTGATGGAAGCTACAGTCAAGAAACAAATGAAAATCTGCTGTACAAAACCTCTTTAAAGTGTTCAAGAGCAAAGATGTCAGTTTGAGGACTAAAGTTCCCTTGACCCAATCCATGGTGTTTTCAATAACCTTATATTTATGTGAAAGTTGGACATTGAATAAGAAGACCATAGAAGAATTGATGCATTTGAGTTATGGTGTTGGAGGAGAACATTAAAAGTACCATGGACTGTCAAAAGAACAAATAAATCTGATTTGGAAGATGTATAGCCAGAGTTCTCCATAGAAGCAAGGATGGCCAGACTTCATCCCTCATGCTACAGACATATTGTAAGTAGAGACCAGTTCCTGGAGAAAGAAATCCACTTGGTAAAATAGACAGGAAGAGAAAAAGAGGAAGACGCCAATGAGTTGGAGTGTCACAGTGGCAGCAGCAATGGGCTCAAATGTAGAAATGATTGTGAGGGTGGAGAAAGACTGAGCAATGTTTTGTTCTGTTGTGCATAGGGTCACTATTGGTGGGCAGTGACTCGATGATACCTACAATACCACCAACTATGCTATATAGGAGAGTATTGCTTCTAGGGTTCCAGTTCATACATGCATGGTTTTCTTCTAAACAAGACATGTTTAAACATGTCTCTGAAATCAGTGAGTAGCTGCAGATAAATTCTGTCAGTAATACAATTGTCTTAGTCTCATTAGAGTGTCTTCTGTAAAACAGACCGATTTATAAGACTAGCTTTCCAGGGGATCTACTGGGCTAAATTCAAGGCAGAGAGGTCAGCTGAGAAATTTATGGTGGCTGTTGCTTTGGATTTCAAAGGGGGAAATCTAGATAAATTTTCTCAAAGGAATGGGACTATGGGAGTTATTATGTAGAAGTTCTACGAAAACTGAAAATGCATGAGAAAAAGGCAAGGAAATTTATGCAAAGGCAAGTTTTTATGTCATGGTCATGCACTTGCTCATTTTTCAGGGGTAGTAAGGGCTGTTCTTTAACAGTTTGTTGTGAAATCTTACTCCAGCTACCCTACATGCCTTCAGATTTCACTCTACTCCCAAAACTCAAAGAACATTTAAAAGGAACATGATTTGAGTCCATTGACATTGTCCAAACTGCCATATTGACATGGTGTAAATCACAGCACATATAATTCTTTAGGGAATAGTTAGAGAGATGCAAACACATCCTCCAGAAGTAAACATAAATGGAGGAAATAGCAAATAAATGTAAATGGGGGAAATATCAAGAAACAATACATTGATATTTTTATTTAATAAATGTTTCTATGATTTTGTAACAATTTGAGAGAGATTCAAAAATGTGTGGGAACATTCCAATATATTTTTATTCCATTTTTCCATGAACTAATATTGCCATAATCCAATATTGTCAATAATCATCATTTTTTTAATTTATGAAAAATACTCTATAAGAAAGTAAAACATTTCCATTTTAACATTTTTTTCAGACTCACAACCAACAGAGGGACTTTGCCTTTTGTGAAACAGTTTTGTAACTTCACAAATTCTAAAGTAAAGCAGGCTGGCTGAGTTTGGCTAAACTGACCAAGTCTGAGCTTATTATTATGCATATCTTCATAGAGCCCTCAGAGTAACCAGTGTGGTGGCCAGCTATTTGGGACATTTCTGACAAATTGTCATCATTCCTGAGCATACATGTTTATGTTACCACCTTCCATCTCCCTAGTTTCCATCCTGGATTAAGAATCTGATCTTTTCATAGAGTCTAATGGGCTGTGTCTCCAAACATTTCGCCACTATAAATGACATGGATATACATGGGAGATGCTGCTGTTGATCTTGAGTCCCTCTTTATCATGGAGTAAGTGATAGTGATCAATCATTTTGACTATGGAAGAAACTCTGTCCTGGTCTGAATGAGACAGCATCCCCTGAATGTGAAAAGCATATTAAAATAAAAAAAGCAAACCTATCACTTTTAGCTCAGTTTGACTCATAGGACAGAGTAGAACTTCCCCAAATGTTCTCCAAGACTGTAAATCTTTACAGAAGCTGACTGCCATATCTTTCTCCTGTGGAGTGACTGGTGAGTACCAACTGTACACCTTTGTTAGCATCTGAATGCTTAGACCACTGTGACATTAAGACTCCTTAGTAAGGGTGATGTTGGTAAGTACCATCTAGTCGGTTCCAACTCCTAGCAACCCTGTATAGGGTTTGCAAAGAACAGCTAGTGAGTTTGAACTGCTGACCTTGTGGTTTAAACTGACCTTGCCGTCCACTGCTTTATCCCACAGCATCACACCAGTACTCTTAATAAGGGTAATTTTGTTGTTATTGTTGTGAAGTGCCACTGAATTGGTTCCGACCCATAGCGACCCTGTATAGGGTTTCTGAGGAGCAGTTCGTGAGCTTGAACTACCAACCTTGCAATTCAAACGGCTTCGCAGTCTGGCGCATTAAACCACAGCATCACACCAGGACTCCAGTAAGGGTAACAGTAGTATATAAAAACTCTTTCAGTGGAAATGACATCTAAATTAGGGTAGGTTAGATTGTAGTTTCAAGTAGAACAAAACTGTATATTGATATAAACATAAATGAAGTTGATTTCTCATTTAAAATCAGTCTAATGGTTAGACTACCTTGCTCCATGTATCATCTTGACACTCTACACTCCATTATGACTGAGGTTGCATTGTTTCTTTCTATCCCAATCACACTTAATAGGAAAATAGAATGAATGACCTTTAGGGGGACATTCTTATTAGCCATACCTGGATTTTGCACATTTCACCAGTCAAAAGTACCTAACTACAAAAAAGGCAGAGAAATATTGTATAGCTATAATAAACTCATGAAGAAGTAGCAGGTTTGGGTGGCCATGAAATCCCATTATTGATTATAGTCTCCAGCTGCTGTTTCTGTGAATTCACCACTACATGTATACTGAGACAACAGTTCCTAGCCAACAACTGAGCCTGTCAGGCCCATCTCTACGAGAGGAGTCCTGATAGCATAATGGATTACAAATCACACTGCTAACTGCAAGGTCAATAGTTTAGATTTACCAGTCATTCACTGGGAGAAAGATGAGGTTTTCTGCTCCTGTAAAGATTTAGCTTCAGAAACCCTATTAAGAGTCACTATGAGTCAGAATCAACTCTGTGGCATACAACCACCACGACCACCATCCCTATGAGACATAGAACTCCTTGTACAAACAGCTTTGGCTCAAGGACTCCCCTTTGGCCTGGCTGAACTGCACTGCTTTTCAAGGCTCTTCCTATCCAAACATGCATCCTTCTCCTCTCATTCATAGGGATCAGAACTGCAGAACAATCTGCAGGCTCTATTGCATTCTCTGGTTTCTTCTCTTTTCCAGGTGTTTTCTTAAATAAATCTCTAATTGTATCTTGGTGTCTTCTTCTCAGAGGACTCAAATTAGCACAAAGATTTTTGTGAATACCTAATCTAATAGTCTTCGTCACAACCCATTTCTGTTTATCATTTGTATATAGTCTATACATAGGGAACAAACATCTATCTCTTCATAAGAGAGATTACTCAAACGTTCTATTGACTTGCTACATCCAGCTAAAACTTGGCAATATCTTAGTGACATGTAGCCATTCCATTAAGGCCATGATTTAGCATTTCATTTTCATTAATACTTAAACAGTAGTTAGTTTAACCATCATTCCTATGCATATATCCAATGCTAAAGCAGAGAAAATATATAAATTTTAAGTGTAAAATACAAAAAAATTGACCTTTTAATTTGCTCCTTGAAAAAAAAAAAATTGTTCACCTTGGTCTGCTCTATTCCGCTGGGAGGTTCAGTGTGGTGTTTTATGATCCATGAATTTTAATGATCAGATCTCAAATGGACATTGAGGAAGGTTTACATTGATATCACAGTCTGCTTTCTGATGATAAGGTTTGGAGACCAACAAATTGTTTTTACAGTTAGGCATTTCCAGCTTGCTTTAAAAATTCAATCTCTTCAGACATGCTGAACAATCTCTTCTACTTGCTTCTTGTCATTTCCATGTATCAATAACCAATCTAAAATGTTTTGTTTGTTTTTCTATCCTTTTATTTTTTTCCCTCTTGTTGTTTCCTTGTTAGGTGCCATTGCATAAATACTGACTCATATTGACCCTATGTACAACAGAACAAAACACTACCTGGTCCTGTGCCAACCTCACAGTCATTGCCACAATTAAGCCCATTGCTGCTGCCGCCGTGTCAATCCATCTTCTTGGGAGTCTTCCTCTTTTTAACTGACCCTCCACTTTACTAAGCATGATATCCTTCTCCAGGAAATGGACCCTACTGATAATATGTCAAAGTATGAGATATGAAGTATGGCCATCCTGACTTCTAAGGAGCACTCTGGCTGGACTTCTTCCAACACAGATTTACTTCTTCTTTTTTTTTATTAAGTTTTTATTGTGAACTGAGTGAAAGTTTATAGAGCAAAACATCAGTTTTACAGTCAACAAATCATACACCTTGTTTCATTACAATGATTATAACCCCCTCCATGTACCATCAGATAACAGTATTTCTCTGTATTCACTTGAGCTCTCTCTTTTTTCTTTAAACACTCAAGAATATATAATAATTTATACCACCAAAGGGCACATCATACAAGTCTGCCTCCTGGCCACCAGCTCTTAGTCCCTCTCTTCCCATGAATCTATAGTCCTCAGCTGCTCCTTCTTCCCATGTCCCCATTTCTGCTTCCATCTCTGGTGTCACTGCTTCTCTGGATAAGGTCTTGAATTCTGCTTGTGCTCTTCTCCCTTGATGATCCTAGGGTCCTTTGTCTCTGGACTGTAAGATTAACTATTCCCCCATTTTTGTTACAAAACTTCTACCTTTACAATTGTGACAGTCACAGTTAGTCATGATAACTATTACACACTATTGAATCATAAGAATCTTATCCCCATCTCTTTTAACCAGACCCATCTAGACAAGATGAAAACTCTTCAGTGGGAAGTCTTTCTTACCTCACACACTCTTAAACTAAACTCCCTCTTGAAATCTTGTAAGCCAGACACTTCTTGCATTCATCGCCCCCTCCTTTTAGGTAGCCAATAACTAAGTTGCCCGTCCCTATCTATCCTGTGTACAGAAGGGATAACATTGATACCTGATGTGAAGACTCCTTCCCTTTCTGTTGGTATGTAGATTTACTAACTCTATGAGTATAGGTCAAGTTCATCCAATTGTAGCAATTTATCCTCGTTTCCTTTAGCAAAAATTGTGTTTTTTTGGTTTATCTTCCTCTAGTCAAGTTCACTATGAGTTGGAACCAACTCCACGGCACATAACCACCAACAACAGTCAAGTTCTGATTATCAAGCCTTCGAGGCTAGGTCAGATAGGTACTATCTGCAAGTTTGGGTGTTCTTGTTCATCTCCCCTCATTTCACGTCAGCTGGATGCTGCACTTTCAGATCTAGCCCTCTGTGGCTGTCTTTGTCCATGGGCCCAATTGTCCCCAGGTCTTACCACACTTTGGACCATCCAGTCATTCCTCTTTTCTCTCCCATCTCCAGGTCAGCGGGAGTCTATGGAACATGGTTAAACTCAACCCATTTCTTCATTGTTGCCTTTCCCCACTTCCACTCACCAGTAAGATTCATTTGGTCTTTTGGTAATCGATGGTACTTTTAATATTCTCCTCCAACACCATAACTCAAATTTTATATGGTCTTTCTTATTCATTGTCCAACTTTCACATGCATATGAGGTTATAAAAACTACAATGGCTTGGGTCAGGGGAATCTTAGTCCTTAAACTGAAAGCTTTGCCTTTGAACACTTTAAAGAAGTCTTGTGCAGTAGATTTGCATAAGGCAAATACGTCATTTGATTTCTTGACTGCTGCTTCCCTGAGTGCTGATGGTTAAACCCAGTAAAATGAAGCCTTTTACATCTTTAAATTTTTCTCCTTTTATCTTGATGTTATTTATTGGTCCAGTGGTGAGGTTTTTGTTTGCTTGTTTGTTTGTTTTACATTGAGGTGCAATCCATACTGAGGGCTGTGATTGTTGACCTTCATCAGTTAGTCTTTTAAGTCCTTTTCACTTTCAGCAAGCAAGGTTAGGTCATCTGTATGTCGAAGGTGGCTAATGAGTCTTCTTCTAAGCCTGATACTACGTTCTTTTTCATGTAATCCATTTTCTCAAATTATTTGCTTAGATGTCGAGATCCTATGTCAGGTTCTAGCCTCCACAAGGAAGTGTGGGTGTCATGAAGAAGGGAGATCTGGCGGCGAAAGGAATAGACACAGAGAGAGATGAAATATATACAAAAAAGACAGACACACAGATATGATGCAAGCTGGCAGGTAGACAGATCTGCAAACATATTGACTAGCATTGCC
>NW_006408520.1:40171248-40179110 GCF_000296735.1 Chrysochloris asiatica | reverse complement strand
TATATGAATTGTTGAATGTGAAACTGATGATGTGCCCTGTAAACTTTCACTCAATCCACAATAAAAACCTTAAATTTAAAAAAAAAAACAAAAACTTTGCTTGCTTACTTTGGATGCACCTTCATAAAAGGCTAATTGTTAGAAAATAAATATTCTGGTTGATAAAGTAGAGGGTGATTGAAAATGAGGTAAATTCTTAAAGATATGGATTGGTACACTAGCCATAACAATGGACTCAAATATGTTGGGTTATGAATAATAGTATCATGAATGGGAGTCCACTCAATGGTCTCTAACAAAAGAATAATAAAATGCAATGCCTAGCACAGAGAAAGTGGGCTCTAAAAGAGATTGCTAAACCCATCCAAAATGTGAGGCTCCTTTTTTAGCAAATATTTCATCTTTATTTTCTTGAGAAGCTAGAAACTAGAAAAGGAACCCCTGGATGAAGCAATTGGGTAAGCTTTACTACTAGCCAAAAGGTTGATGGTTCAAACCCATTCAGAGTCACCACAAAAAAACAGTCTTGATGATCTACTTCTGAAAGGTCACAGTTTGAAAACCCACTGATGCAGTTGTAGTCTGTACTCATGGAGTTTCCATGAGTCTGAATCTACTCCACAACAACTGAAAATAACAACTATCTAGAAAAACATAGAGGCACGTATACACTAATTTTATTTTTTAAATGGGGGAATTCATAAACCCACTCTAGTATTAGAAGACTCTTTAGTTTCAGACTGATAAATCCAGCTTTATACCAAGTGAAATACTTAAAGTTATTCAAATGACATCCTTTAGCATAGTTTTCTTCCTTAAGGATTACCTGAGGACTTATTGATGAAGTTTCAAATGAAGATCAGTTGAATAGAATGTTGTAGTTGTTAAGTTTCATCAAGTCGATTGCAAGTCATAGCAACCTTGTATAGAGTTTCCAAGTAGCATCTAGTGGGTTTGAACTGCAAAACTTGTGGCTAGCTGTCCACTGTTTATCCTACAGTGACACACTAGGATTTCTGAACAGAGTGTGGTGGTTGTGGTGGTGGTGTGCCATGGAGTCAGTTCTGACTAATAGCGGTCCTGCATAGAATTTCCAAGTTACAAGAGTAGAAAGCCTCCTCTTTCTTTCATGTAACAACTGGTAGTTTTGAACTGCCAACCTTGAGGTTAGCAGCCTGACTAGTAACCACTACATTACCAGAGCTCGAATAGAATTTAGTGGTTAAAAATTCAGACTTAGAAACCAAAAAGTCTGGGTAAACTTGGAGCAGATTACTTAGCTTCTCTGCATTTATTTTTCCTATCCATAAACAGGAACACATAGCATGTACGTTGCAGATTTAATTGGAAGATTTGAAGAGTATACAAAGCACGTAGAAGAGTGTGAGACACTTAGCAGAAACTGTATAACTATTAGCTCTTATTTTCTGCCTCTTTGCTCTGGAGGTTGTATTGAATGACCTTGAGAGCTGTCAGTATGAAGTTGATAAACCTTATACCAACTTAAATAGATGCTCCAGTTTTATTTATTTTCTGACTTTAGTGGTAGACAAAGGCTCATGTCCCCTTCCAGGGAGAACTTGTACCAGCTGTCAGTAGATGGCCTCTAGCTGTCAGATTTTTCAGGATTTGCCTTTGTTGTGGAGAGTTGCCTTTCCCAAAGGTATGCCCCTGCCAGGGCCATTTCCAATGACTATTCAGGACTAGGGTAAAAGGCCCAACCATTTCTCCCACTTCTATAGAAATCTGACAGGACATGCATGCCATGGAGCTCCTAATAGATTTGGTCGAGGTCTTATCTAGCTTGCATAGAAGTTGAAATACTTCCCTCTGCCAAGGCTTGCTTCCTCCTCTCTCTTTCATAACTACTAACCCCTAATTAATATCATGCATGCCAAACTTCTCAGTACCAAGTGTCTTTTTCCCCCAAATACAATCTGCAATAATTTCTACATAAGATTTTTGCAAACAAAAAATGAGATTACTGGTTTAGACTCATTTTTTATAAGTTTAGCATCTTATTCTTCAATTTTTTTTTAATGAATTTAAGAATTTGTCTTCAATTACATTGCAAGTTTCTCACAGGCAAAGATCTAATTTATAAAGATGGAGATGCTTCATGCCTATTTAATGAATCAAATGATTCTTTTTTGTTTGGCTGATTCAATTATAGTTTCATAAAGTTGTTTTATGTTGAACACATTAACGATATACAACAAAATGAACATTTTATTTAAAAAGTTTGTTTCTAACTTTTTAATATAGTTACCTAAATTATGAAATTTAAAATATAGGAAATATTCCCTAGTTGGAAGAAGGAAAAAGACATTTTTTAAAAAGTGTATCAAAGTTTAAAAATAAACTGCTAACAAAAACTTTTAGCAAGTATTTATTACTTTATCCAAATTGTTTGGCCATCTCTGTTTTAGCCAGACAGATACCAAATATAACCCAGCTGCGTATGTCTATGTCTGTCTCAGTCTTTGAGTATTCAAACCCAACCTGGCAATGCCCTCACGAGTCAGTCACCAGAGAGCCCACAGGATCTGCCTTCTAGAGAATCTTGTTGATGATCTTGCCACCAGTCTCCTCAATAGTGTACTAATATCGGCCTCAGTAAAACTTTTCACTGACTTCTTTCTTTCTCATCATTAATTTTTTTTTTTTTAAAGAAGACTATGTTCTATAAAATTACAAACACACTGTCATCAAGTTGGTTGCCACTCACAGGGACACTACAGGATCAAGTAGAACTGCCCCATAGGATTTCCATGGTTGTAAATCTTTATACAATCAGACTGTCACATGGTTCTCCTGCATTAAGATTATAATCCTTCAAGTATTCTAAGACAGCTCTCAAACTATCTCTTTTTTCTATGCTAACAATTCTTAGTTCCATAAAGAGATGAGATTTTCAGACTCTTATCCATCCTGGCTCTCCTCCCCTGAACGTATTCAAGTTACTCAATGTCTATCAGAAATTGTGGCAGCCAAAACTTAATGTCATATGGTAAAGTTCACTGGGACTATTACGTTTTTGTTTTGTTTTGACACCATGTTTCTATTACTGCTGTCTATATTTGCATTCATTTTAGCAACCTTGTTATATTATGCAGTCGGTGTAGTGACTTTTCTGTCAGATTTTTGATAATTTGAGTTCTCCACAGCTTAATTATACATTTACAAGCATCTCTACCTACCACTACCACAAACAAGGATAGAATTTCTTTATTAATATCATGGAAAAATATCCCATCTGGCCTTTTTAAAAACCCATTATAAGTAGTAATTTTACTCAGATGTTGAGTGACATTGTTTCACTTACTGAATACTAGCTCTCTGTGTCTACTTTATAGGATCTCTGGGATCATTGTACATAAAATACAATCTATGAAATAGAATTTTATTTTTATTGGCTAAATTAATTTCAGAAGAAGGAAAAATTCTCCCCAAACCTCCTTTACATTCAAAGCAGGATTGCTGTTACTATTGTTTATGGATTTTGTTGTTTAGTTTAGGTTTTATATTTTGTTTATATTGGGCTGAGTCTACACACCTTTATAGTTTTGGGGGTTCAGCTTCTTCAGTAATTGCCTCAGAAATGTTGCCCTGTGGGAGATGTGGAACTAGAAATTGTACATGCTGTTTTAAAATAAGAGTTTTATATAACTTTAGACTTCAGGGCCAGGCAAATCCAAGAACTAATTTTTCAAATCGCTGAAACAAACCAAACACAAATGATGCTGATTTTATTGCATGAAACCCAAATCTACCACCATAGAGTGGATTCCAATATAGAACTACCATCTAGGACAGAGCAGATCTGCCCAAAGGGTTTCCAAGGCTGCAAACCTTATGGAAGCTTACTGCCACATCTTTGTTTTCCTGCAGAGCGGTGAGTAGGTTGGAACAAGGGACTTTTCAGTAAGCAGCTGAGCACTTTAACCATTGTACCAGTAGTACTCCTCATTTTTTATTGTATAAATACAATTATTGTTTTCATCATTTACAAAGAACTTATCCATAAGCACAACGTGCAATATTAAAAGAATAACTATTACTTATACATCAATAGTAATTAGTCTTTAAATAACATTTCATGATGCTTTATCTCTCGCCATGGTAAGTCTTATATGAATTTCCATGGAACAAAAAAGGATCCCATAATAGATATTTCCAGAGCCAATTTTGCATGGGTTCCAGAAAAAAAAAAAAATTATAAGGAGACCATTGTTTTGTACTTCAAACTCTGAAGTTTCCTCTGTTAAACACTGACTCTAAATTCCTTGCAGGCAGTGACTGTGCCATCATTGTCTTTGTAATCTCAGTCCCTAGCACAATAAGGATAGTGAGTAGGCCTGAAGGAGATGCTTGTGGGTTCAGTGAATAATGAATGAGTAAATAATAGTCAATGCCAAATTGTGAAAGTGATCATCTAGCGAATATTACATGCATCACATTGAAAAGACAAGAGGGCAAAGTAGGGACAAAGAGATGTTTAGGGGAACTGTGGAAGAGGAGAAGTAATCGGAACACTTGGGGGAATGGAAGAAGAGTAGGTGCAGTAAGGGGAGCAGAAAACCACCAAGGACCACAGTAGATGGCAGGAATGGGGAAACAATCAGTAACATGAGAAGGAAGGGAGCCAAAGCACTGCTGGGAAGTCTGTACCAGGATGAAAGTGAGCACTCTAAGCAGGAACAATATGAGATGACAGCTCTCTGCACAGGCAGAGCATATGTAGCTAGTTAATTTGGAGGTTTAAAAATTATATTTGATATATAAAATTAATAAAGATGATGAAAAATTAAAACTAAGAACAAGGAAACGGATGCAAAGAAGTCCTTAACTACATGTGTTTAATGATCATAACAATTTATTACAAAATGCTTAGAGCTACAGTCATGCTCATGGGATGAATGATTTTCACGAAATAAAAACAGCTGTGGGGAAATCACAAACTGTAGCAGTATCAATAAAAGCAGTAAAATTAAAAGATGTACCTTTAAATATTATTCAAGTAGACAAAACATGCAGTTACCTTTTCTGCTATCTATGCCTCAATTAGAGTGCTATTGTTAGAAAAATAACTATACAATATTTTGTAAACTTTCAGTATCAGCCAGTATAGTATATCACAGGAAATTTTTAATACATTGGTATGTTTTGGCTAGTGCACTTAAAAATAATTTTATGGCACTTGCTACATTACAACACATTACAGGATAAGAATTGAAAAAATGAAAACATAAAAATGGGTGGAGCACTACCGACTTTATCTGAGAACATCGGCATTTACTATTAACATATATTGATATATCTGGTAGGAGTAAAACTCAGTGGCAATATATGTTATAGGTACAAAACTAATTACATATTAAAATTTGAGATGGACCAACAACTTATGACATATTGTTACTAATATTTCTGTAGTTTCTTATTAATAATGATTAGCCAGGATGTTCAAAATAAATGTGTTTTGCTTTTCCTTGGGAGTATATTTATAGATCATACAGTTTTAGTTAAAGTTGTTGTTGTTGTCAGGTGCCATCGAGTCGGAACCGACTCATAGCGACTCCATGCACAGCAGAACGAAACAATGTTCGATCCTAGTTAAAGTAGAGAGCATCAAAAAGTTCATGGGAAGTGGAATTTAGAGATAATGGAATTTTATGCAATTTTTTTTTTGAAGCATCCTCATGTATTTTACTTCATTTGAATGTATTTGTTTTTACTTTTTAACTAATTTATTATTTAAACAAATGTGTGTGCTTTATTATTTGTGAAGAAACATACCTTTCCTCAATTTATTACATATTATGAGATGTGCTTCAATCTGTAGAATAGTTTGCATTTATATAAAATGTTTTCATTGACATTTTTTCTCATGCTTCCTTTCCTCACAGCAATTCCACAAGATAAGCAGAGTAGGTACAATGATCCACGTTGTAGAGATAAAGAAATAGATACCTAAGTTAAATATCTTGATTAAATTTGCATAAATATTTTATTTTCTATAAGTCAATTCCTCTAAATTATCTTTCTCATAATCCCTCACATGTGTTCATATCTTTCATTTCCAAATATGTCTGTCACAAAGAGTTGAAAACAATGATCAGTATGTTGATGCCTGCCAGGTAAAGCATACACCAGTCAAATACAGACATATAATAACTTCTCCTTGTTATATTCATATCTTTAAGTCCCAAGCAGGCTATATTTCTCATTACCAAAACATATTAAGTATTAACACTTTTAGCCAGAATAGTAACAATGACCTCTTCAAAAATAATCATCTCATAACAGAAATCAAGCATCATCATTGTAAGATACAAGCATTAAATTGTGAGGTTCTAATGAAGGAACTTCTGTTGAAGCACTTGATTGAAGTCTTTAGGTTGAGACTTTTTTAATGCATTATATAGATTGTAGGAATATAGGAAATGGATGTCCTTCTGAACAAAAGACCACATACCATTCCAGGAATCCTGCTCATCTATCACCATAAACACTCAATTTCTGAAGGTTCCATCTCATGAATTTTTCAATATCATTCTTTTTCATAATAGTTTTGATTTTTTTCTTTGACCCTCCATTATACCATTAATATAATCCCATAGAGGCTTTTTCAAGTAGAACAAGAGCAGCACTTAATTACTGGAATTAGAAATGACAAACATCACAGTTTTTATCTAGCTGATCCCCTCTAAGTAGTTTGGAGTAAATCTGAATAATCTTGAATCTATGACATTTAACTTTTTACAAAGACTTCTGAAATTATTATTTTGAAAAAAATTATTCGCACATCTAGTTTCTGTCATAAAAGCCTTTTTCTTTCTTTTCTAATACAGGCCATTGAGTAGTAGGGTAAAAATAGAAGATAAAGTGAAAACATTAGCATTATTCTCCACTAAACAATTGCTTTTGGCTTTTGACTTTTTTCCTCCCCTTTCAACTATAAGGTTGTTTCTCATTTATTTAGGATTCTTTGGTTGTAAATTGTAAATGCAGTCTATGCCTGATTGAAGCAGGAAAAATATTGTTGGAAAAACATCAGGTAGTTCCAAGAATTAAAAGAAAGATAAAACAGACTGAGCAAAATAGGGACAAGATCGACTATGAGAGTTTTAAGTGTCAGAAACTACATAGCTGTATCATCAAAGCTCCCCATCAAAATGAATGTACATTGGTTAATTTCTCTATTCATGAATTCTTTCAAAAGACAAAATGTAAATATCAGGAATCTGTTGGTAAAGGTTAGATCATATGCCACACTTCAATTTTTATAACTCAGGACAACTTGATTTTCCACCTCATTAAGACAATATTAAATGGGAGGAGAAACAATTCTCTAAATTAAAATATAGCTATTTTGTCAGTTTCCAAAATACCTGTTTTTATTGTTGTTGCTAGGTAAAGTTACAACTCATAGTGACTCTATGCACCACAGAATAAAACTCTGCCCTATCTTGCATCAGCCTCATAATTGTTGCTACTTTTGAGCCCATTGCTGTTACAGCTGCATCAGTCCATTTCATTGGGGTCTTCCTCTTTTTCCTTGACCCTGCATTTTACTAGGAATGATGTCCTACAGGGACTGGTTCCTCCTGTTAGCATGCCTGAAGTATACGAGACAAAACTTCACCATCCTGTTTTCTAAAAAGCATTCTGGCTGTACTTCTTCCAAAACAGACTTCGTTGTTCTTCATGGTATTTGCAATGTTCTTCTCCAACACAATGATTTAAATACACCCATTCTTCTATGTACCAAAAGGAAATGGTTAATGTTCAACCATTTCAAGAGATACCATATGAACAAGAGCCAATGATACTCAGAGAGGAAGTCCAAAGTGCATTGAAAG
>NW_006408520.1:40169267-40171148 GCF_000296735.1 Chrysochloris asiatica | reverse complement strand
ACACTTTGCAAACTTTTGTTTGTGAGCAAGATCTCAAGCACTGGGCTTCATTTATCTATACCTAAAATGCTACATTGTTCTTAATTATCACATTCCTTCGTACTTTCAGGAGGAAGGAGAGCATCTGGGCTAAACTGATTATATTCAGAGGCGGTTTAATGGGGCTGCCACTGATCAACCCAGGGTCTGTGTATGCTGTCCCAAGCACTTAGAATAAAGACTGAGTAAATATGGTGAAAGACTACAACAGTGTATATACCTTTCTGAATTTTAAACCATTCAGTATTGTTCTCTTTTTCTGTTGGAACAACTGCCTCTTGGTCTACATACAGGTTCCTCGTGAGCACATTTAAGTGTTCCGGAACACTCATTCTCTACAATTATGTCCATAGTTTGTCATGATCAACACAAATAAATGCCTATATGTAGTCAATAAAGCACAGGTAGACATCTTTCTGGCATTTTTTGCCTTCAGCCAAGTTCAATCTGACACTAGCAATGGTATCCCTAGTTTTATGTCCTTGTCTGAATCTGACTTGAACCTCTTGCAGTTCCCTGTCAAAGTATTGTTGCAGTCATTTGAAATTATCTTTAACAAAATTTACTTGCATGCGATATTAATGATATTGTTCCATGATTTCAGCAATCCATTGGATCACCTCTCTATGGAATGGGCACAAATGTGGATGTCTTCCAATCACTTGGCCAGGGAGCCATCTTCAAAATTTCTTGGCATAGATAACTGAGTGCCTCCAGTACTTCATCAGTTTGTTGAAATTTTCAATTTGTATTTTCCATCAATTCCTAGAGCCTTATTCTTTGCCAGTGCTTCAGAGCATCTTGGACTTATTCCTTCAGTACCATTAACTCTTGATAATAGTCTACGTCTTGAAATGGTTGAACATTGACCATTTATTTTTGATACAGTGACTCTGTGTATTTCTTCCATCTTCTTTTGATGCTTTCTGCATCATTCAATATTTTGTCCATTAATTTATTAAGTGCCTTGAAGTTGGTTCCGACTCATGTTACTCCTCACTAAGCAAGGATGGCCAAACTTCATCTCTCATACTTTGAACATATTGTCAGGAGGGACCAGTCACTAGAGAAGGATATCATGTTTGGTAAGGTGGAGGGTCTGAGAAAAAGAGGAAAACCCTCAGCATGATGGATTCGGAGAGTGGCAGCATCAATGGGTTCAAGCGTGGCAACAATTGTGAGCTTGGCCCAGGACTGGACAGTGTTTCGTTCTGTTGTTCATACGGTCACTATGAGTCAGTACCAACTCAATGACACCTAACAACAACAACAGCATATAAAACATTGGTTTCCCCAACATCCTCCATCTAATGATCTTCCTCTCCACTGGAGGACAGACCTCATTCAGAGAGTATGGGAATTGGAAGCCATGTTACTTGCCTAGGATAGCTCTGAGACATGTTTATACAATATCTCCCATAATTCCTCAGCAGATTTAAACTCTTGTTGCTCACAGGTGTAACTTAATTGATAACATAATGTTTATTGGCAGCCTTCCCTCCATTACCTTCCTTCCACACTCTTCCTGAGATTATTTCCCATATAAACTATTTGCATTCAAATCCTGTCTCAGGTTTGCTTCCAAAAGAACCCAAATTACAAAGCATCGCTGATTTCTCATAGCAAAACTTTGCTTGAGAGAACAAACAAGATGGCGGATTGGGAGGACATATAGCAGAGAGCTCCACCAACAACAACACGGAATACCCGAACAAGCATGCTCAGGGGATGGTCCCAGAACTCTGAAACACATATAAAGGAATACTTAGAAGGTTGGAAGGCTCACAGCTGGGGGAATTTGTGGCAGAAGCAAGAAATCTATTGCTTTCTAGTCCGGGACGC
>NW_006408520.1:40160978-40169167 GCF_000296735.1 Chrysochloris asiatica | reverse complement strand
CTTCTCAGAAACCCTATACAGGGTTGCCATGTGTCGGAATTGACTTAACAGCACTTAACAACAACAACAACAACGTTGTGCCACGTGAGTGCCATCCCCCTCTCCTTTCATCATCGCTGCCCAGACAGATTGGATACTACTTTGTGGAGATTCTACCTTCCTCTGCGCCCTCTGCATCTACCCAATTGATTCTTTTTTTTTTTTTTTTTTTGTTTTATTGTTTTATTGTGAATTATGTGATAGTTTTCTTGGGAGAACATTAGCTTTACATTCATCTTATCATATATCATTTCACTGCCATGGTTACAATCCTCTCCATGCATCATCAACTCTGCAAGCCTGCACCCCGGTCATCAGCACACAGCCCCTCTCCCTCTCTGGGTCTAGAGTCCCCAGCCATTCCATCTCTTCACTCATCATCTCTGCCTCCATCTCTGGCATCACTGTTTTTCTGGGTAGGGTTCCATTCTCCGCTCTTCTCCCTTGATGGTCCCAGGGACCTCCGCTCCTAGACTGCAAAGTCAATCACTCTCTCCTTTTGCTACAAAATGTCTACATTTACATTTCCAACTTACATAGTCAGTCCTGTTAACAATTATTCACTACGGTACCACAAGAGACATATCCCCATCTCTTTTCATCAGCCCTGCCCAGACATATTGGATACTACTCAGTGAAGATTCTATCTTCCTCCATGCTCTCTCGATCTAGGCTCCATCTTGAAATCTTGTAAGACAGTCACTTCTTGCCTTTATAGCCCCACCCAACCCCCATTTTGGGTAGCCAATGTCCAAGTTGCCAATCTCTGTCTACTCTGTTATGGAGGGGGTGGAAAGAATCCTCACTGTAAAGATTTGTTCCCTCTTTTGAGCTACTGCATCCATAGGTGTAGGTGAAGCTCATCAAATTGTATCAGATTACTCTTTTTTTCCTCTTCTTTCTTCTTCTAGTTGAGCTCTGATCACTGAAGCCAGGTCAAGTGAGTATTATCTGCAAGTGTGAGTGTTCTTATGCATATGCCCTCGCTTCTTGTCTTCTAGACATTTCACTCTCCACTCTAGTCCTCTGTGGCTATGTCACTGTCTCTGGGCCCAAGAGTCCCCAGGTCTTGCCACACTGCTGGCCAACCAGGTCTCCACCCGGGTACATAAGAGTCTATTGAACGATATAGGGCTTAGCCCCAAGCTTCATTGCTGTTTTTCCCCTCACTTCCCCTTATCTGTCATGAATGTGGTCACCAATCAGAGCACATGTCTGCTCATGTATTCCCATTAAGTCTTAGTCTTGGAAGGGGGTTTGCCCTGAGGGGATCCAGCCACTTGCCTAGATGTCTCCTGGGCAAACTCTGCTCCTGTTTTTGTATTTTTCCTGTCGGTCTTTCTATCAAGAAGTATCTTCTTCTTCTAACCACTCCAGACTGGTTTACTTGTCCTTTCAAGTGGAAATTTCCCATCTCAGAAGATTCTGAATGGGGTTCAGAATTCTACCTATGGTCTTTTGTAATGCAGAGACTCCGCAAGAAGCCTCCTTTATTGGGCACATTGTAGCTCCATTTTAGGTATTCCAATCAGTTATAGGAGTCCTGCTGTGGTGCTGTGGGTTAATGCACCAGACTGCAAAGCAATTTGAACTGCAAGGTCAGTGGTTCAAACTCACCAGATGCTCCTTGGAAATCCTATACAGGCTTGCTATGGGTCAGACTGACTCGATCCGCACTTAGCAACAACAACAATCAGCTATAGGCAGAAGATGGATTTACAAGCTTACTATAGTGATATTTCTTGCTATTCCTTTCTCTCCCCCTCAAATGTCTTGATTTTATAATGGTATGCCAGGGAAACCAAGATTCAAAAGACAGTCAAGCAACTTAAACATTATTTTCCCCCTTTAGCCCATTCCAACCATGTCTCAATTCCTGTAATCCAGAGCCTTGTTGTTCCAATGCTATGCATGCATCATTATTTACCTCTGTCCTACTTAGCCCATGCAAACCTGCCTAATTGTTTTCCCATCCACCTTGTTCTTCTATTCCCCTACCCTGTGTTTCACCTTCCTCTCCCTCCCCTCACCCCACCTCCACATCCTGGTAACCAAAAAGTACCCCCCTCCACCTTTAGTATGAGTTCTTTTTCTTAGTCTTTTACAATAGTGGTCCTATGCAGTATTTCTCATTTTGTGACTGACTAATTTCACTCTGCATAAATGTCCTCAAGGTTCATCAGTGTTATTCGGTGGCTTGCAGCTTCCTTGTTATTCTTCAAGGTAGCATAATATTCCATTGTGTTGATGGGCACTATTGTTATGGGTCTATTCAAGTCTTCTACTTCACTCAGTGTGAGTTTAGGTAGGTTGTGTTTTTCTAAAAGTGTATCCATCTCTTCTAAATTTTCAAATTTGGTGGAGTACAACTCTTCATAGTAATCTGTTATATCCTTTTGATTTCCTTTGGTTCTGTTGTGACATTACTCATGTGGTTTCTGATGCGGATTATTTGTGCCTTTTCCCTCTTTATTTATTTATTTATTGTGAGTTTTGCCAATGGTTTGTTAATTTTATTAATCCTTTCAAAGAACCAGCTTCTTGTTCTGTTGATTCTTTCTATAGTTTTTCTGTTCTCTATTTCATTTATTTGTGCTCTCATCATTATTCCCCACCCCTCTCCTCTGGGTTGCCGTAGGTTGCCTCTGTTGACTCTTTCTAGTTGCTGGAGATGTTGTGTTAATGTGTTCATTTTTATTCTTTCTTCTTTTTTGATGTGCACATTTATCGCAATAAATTGTCCTCTTAGCATAGCTTTTGCCATGTGTCAACTATTTTGGTAAGTTGTATTTTCATTCTCATTTGTTTCTAAGAACTTTCTGAATTCACATTTAATTTCTTCTATTATCCAGTCACTCTTCAGCAGAGTGTTATTCAGTTTCCATGTATTAAAGCTTATTTCCTTGATCTTATTGTTGATTTCTAATTTTATGGCATTGTGGTCTGAAAAGATGTTTTGTAGTATTTTGATGTTTATAAATTTATGGAGGATTGTTTTGTGACCTAACACATGGTCAATTCTGGAAAATATTCCTTTTGCACTGGAAAAGAATGTGTATTGTTCTGTTGCTAGGCTGAATGCTCTGTATACGTCTATGAGGTCAAGTTGGTTGATTGTGCTGTTTAGTTCCTCTGTAGCTTAGTGGAGTTTCTTTCTGGTTGTTCTATCCTTTTTCGAAAGTGTTGCATTAAAATCCCCCACTATAATTGTAGATTTATCTTTTTCTTTCTTCAATTCTAGTAGGGTTTGCTTTACATATCTTGGTTCTCTTTAATTTGGAACATACATGTTAATTATGGTTATGTCATG
Organism: Chrysochloris asiatica; assembly: GCF_000296735.1. Lineage (NCBI taxonomy): Eukaryota > Metazoa > Chordata > Mammalia > Afrosoricida > Chrysochloridae > Chrysochloris > Chrysochloris asiatica. The sequence goes on along the minus strand of NW_006408520.1, from coordinate 40,165,818 downwards.
TTGCCCAATTGACCCTTTAAAAATGACATAAGTGTCCTTCTTTATCTCTTTTGGTGGTTTTTGCCTTAACGTTTATTTTATCAGAGATTAGTATTGCCACTCCTACTTGTTTTTTATTGCTTTTATCTTGGCATATTTTTTTCCATCCTTTAACTTTTAGTCTGTTTTTGTCTTTTTGTGTAAGGTGTGTCTCTTGCAGGCAACATATTGAAGGGTCTTGTTTTCTTATCCATTCAGTACTCTCTGTCTCTTCACTGGTGAATTTAATCAATTGACATTCAGTGTAATTATCTATAGGTATGGATTAACTGCTGTCATTATGTTAATTTTTATGGTGCTGTTTGTTCCTTTGTTCTGCATGCCTTCTTGTGTTGAGTTCATGTTTTCTGTGCTATTTCTTGTCAGTTTCTTCTTTGTTTTGATGTTTCCTTGTTCTGCTTGGATCTTCGTTTTCCTGGTAAGTTGTGAAGCATTAATTTTCTTTGGGGTTACTCTATAGTCTGTTAAGTTTTCCCTGCATTTTGGATTGTCTATTGTATCCTGCCATCTACTTGATCTCCTCACCACCTGGATCTCTGTTCCTATAATTTTCCATTATTTGACATTGTTAACATTTTTATCTTTGGTTGACCTCATGGGTCCTCTGCATTCATTTCTGTAATTTTATTCCATTCTGAACTCTGCTAGCCATCAACCGAGTTCCAGGTGGTGTTGCCTCATCTTGTCTTGATTATGACATGTCTCAGTGATTTTCCTTTGGAGTCTATCCTTCCTGGGGTTCTTTCAGCTTCTTGAATGTTTATCTTCTCATCCTTCAAAATGTTATGGAAATTTTCTTCCAGCAGCTCCTCAATTATCTCTTCTGTTGACTTGTGTGAGTCTTCCTGTTCTAGAATGCCAATAATTCTTAAGCTATTCCTCTTCATATTATCTAGCATGAATATTAGACTCTCTTCAGAATTTTTAATCCTTTTTTTCTGCTTGCTCTTCTATCTTAGCAGTATTGAGAGATTTGTCTTCCAGCTCAATGGTTCTGGTTTCCATCTCTTCCATTCTGCTCCTTTGCCCTTTCAGTGTATTTTCCATTTTTGATAGTTTGTCATTAATTATCTGGACTTCTTTTTGCAGGTTTTGGATCATTTCCAATGCCATATGTATCTTCTTTGATTTCTCCTGTAGCACTTTCATGACTTCTTCCTTATTTTCCTCCAACCCTTTTCAGAGCATTTGAGTTTGTTTCTATATTATTCTTCTGAATTCCTTCTCAGGCAGATCCAGAGCCTGCTCTTCTACTGGAAAGTCTGTGTCTGATTCAAGATCATTTGTCTCAGTTACTTTTTTCTGGTTTTGGACACGTGTTGAGATCTTTAATTGTGTTTTTTTTGGACATTTTCAACAGTTATATGAGTTTTTAATGCTTAAATGAATGCATATTGCTTTGTTGTTAAGCTTGCTGAGCATCTCCTAGTAGATATGATTTGGAGATAGGCTTCCTTTTTCAAATGTAATGCCTAGCAGCTGGTTTTGGCTCTTGTCCAGATGGTGGAGTATTAGAAGATATGCTTGTAGCTTGAGTATATGGGCATAGTTGCTGTCTCTTCTTGGGTAAGGTACAGGGAGAAAGCTTTAACCCCTGTGAGAAGAGTGAAGCCAAAAGGACCAAAGCCAGAAACAATATAAAAGCAGAGACAGAAACCACCAATCAAAAACAAAAATAAAATTGTGATTGACACTGTCCACTGGCCTTTGCTGTGCAAAGGGTTCTGCACAGGTTAACTTTGGGGCTGGCTCTTAGGGTCAAGACATCATAAGAAGTAGCCTGCGGATTTCCTTTCTTTGCTGTTGGAAAACTGTGGGTGCAATGCTGGACCCTTTTGGGGGTGTGCTCCCACGAGCCTGAAGTTGTCTGGGCTGGCACAATCAGGGTGAAGAGGAGAGATACATGAAAAATGAAAAAGTGAAAGATGAAAAATTGGTCAAACCTTTCCAGATGCACAGTTCCACAGCTTCTAGCACTGGGTTGATGCCTCCACTTGGCTGTGGCCCCACCCTCTGGCCTGAGGACTTCTGTTTGCCAACTGCTGCAGCTGGATTGACTCAGAAATCACCATATTTTTCTTCCACTGGCAGATTTCTTCTCAGTGGGCATGGGGAACTGGCGCCTGGAAACTTAAACAAGATCCAAAGCGCTGCAGTTTTTCTGCAGACCGCTCTCTCTTTGCTTTTTTGGGGTTTTGACAGATGAGTTTTTACTTTTTGTCTCTGCTTTCCCTACCCCCAAATCAGAAGTCTTCATTATTAATCTTCTGGCTTTCTAATTGTAGCTTTTGTAAGGCTCATTATTTTTCATTTATTTTGAAAGTTTGTTTTTGGAATCATTCTACAGGTTTTTCTGTGTTTTCCTTGATTCCATCTACAGTTTTCTTTCCATTCTTTCAATCCATTGAAAGTGCCTAGACAACATTTCTTTCAATTTCTTATTGAGTAATTCTGATGACATTTCTGGTATTATAATTTCTTACTCTGTGTTTTGGTCACTTGTCTGAGACACTCTTTCTTGTTTCTTTACGTAAGCTAAAATTGTGTTTTTTTTCTGAGACATTTGTTGTTGTTGTTAGGTGCTATTGAGTCATTACTGACTCATAGTGACCTCATGCACAGCAGAACAAAACACTGCCCGATCCTGGGCCAACCTCACTATTGTTGCCATGCTTGAGCCCATTGATGCTGCCACTTTGACAATCCATCTTGCTGGGGGTCTTCCTCTTTTACTCTGTCCCTCCACCTTACCAAACATGATATCATTTTCCAGTGACTGGTCCCTCCTGACAATATGTCTGAAGTATGAGAGACGAAGTTTGGCCATCTTGACCTCCAAGGAGCACTTTGGTTGAGACATAGTGGTGTCATATTTACATTTAATTGACAATTGTATATTACTGTGTTCTCAGATACTCACCATCTGCCTCCTGGTGAAAGTAGTAGAGACTGGAAGTTTGAACACAGTTTTCTGTTCACTGTTTGTGTAGCATAGTTTGGGGTGGGTTCATGAACCTCCAGAAACTAGGGTGCTATTCCTTACATCCAACTATAGCTAGAGTAGTGATTGCTCAGGAGGGTATACTGTTGGCCAATGGATTGATGAAGGTGGGAACTAGCCAGACCCTGACTTCCAGTAAGGCAATAAAACAAGGGATAATTGTACCCCTCTTGCTGCCAACCTGAAGACATATCTTGTGCCTGTAGGCTATATCGACAGTGATCAACCTCAAAATTCAAGATCTCCATGGCACTGCAGACCAGCCTACAGTATCCCCATGTGCCCATTTTCCTTGTCTTTCATTGCACCTGTTTTGCTTCCTTTTCTAGCTGGCACTCAATCCACCCTTCGGTCATTGCCTCTGCAACTGAGGGTTCCAAGTTCATCATCTGTATCTATTTTACTTGATCTCCCTTTTCTTTGTTGTAGAAGGTCAGTTCAGTGAGTCTGCTTACTCTGCCATCTTGCCCCAGAAATCCTAGGAAGAAGTTTTAAGAAACTTCCTTGGTGAGATAAAAAACAGAAAAGTTGCATTAAATAATTGTTCCCCCATCATGACAGTGCAGCTGCTCAGTTTTTGAAGATAATGGAATTCCATTGAGAAACCTTACCCCATCCACCCTACAGGCCTGATCTTGTCCATTCAGATTTCTGTTTGTTACCTAAACACTAAACATGTTTAAAAGAATACAATCTGAGTCCCTCAAGTATGCCCAAACTGCCATTTTGGCGTGGTATAAATTCAAGAGTTCACAATTCTGTGGAACAGAGTTAGAGATGGAAGTGTATAGAACTAGATGGAAAATATGTGGATAGAACTAGATGGAAAATATGTGGAGAAAAAATAGTTTCACATTTTGATAAAATATTTTGTTTGATAAAAGCTTCTATGATTTTGAAGCAATATTTTTTGACTCACCCTCATATATATAAATACATATATTTACATACAAAATAAATAAACATATATATTCATAATATACATTATATATAAGTATCTGATATAGTATATGGAAAAATATTTTGTATAAACAAAACTTTTGAAATACCCTCATGTTTATATATATATATATGTGTGTGTGTGTGCATGTGTGCATGTGTGTGTATATATATATATATAGATATAAGGCTACAATCATACATTGACAGAGAACTTCCAGAGGTTCAAGCTGGATTCAGAAGAGGCCGTGGAACAAGAGATATCATTGCTGATGTCCAATGGATCTTGGCTAAAAGCAGAGAATATCAGACAGATGTTTACCTATGTTTTATTGACTACACAAAGGCTTTCGATTGTGTGGAACATGACAAGCTATGGACAACATTGCAAAGTATGAGTATTCCAGAACACTTAATTGTACTCTGAGAAATCTGTACCTGGAACAAGAAGCAGTTGTTCGAACAGAGCATGGGAACACTGAATGTTTTAAAATTGGGAAAGGTGTGCGACAAGATTGTGTTCTTTCACCATACATATTCAACCTGTATGCTGAGCAAATAATACGAGAACCTGGGTTCTATGAAGAAAAATGTGGAGTCAGGATTGGAGGAAGACTCATTAACAACCTGTGATATACAGATGATACAACCTTGCTTGCTGAAAGTGAAGAGGACTTGAAATATTTACTGATGAAGGTCAAATAACACAGCCTTTGGTATGGATTGCATCTCGATGTCAAGAAGACAAAAATCCTCACCACTGGAGCAATAAACAACATTCTTATCAATGGAGAAAAGATTGAAGTTGTCAAGGACTTCATTCTTCTTGGATCAACCATCAACACTCATGGAAGCAGCAGT
>NW_006408520.1:40160094-40160878 GCF_000296735.1 Chrysochloris asiatica | reverse complement strand
GGTGGCATCATTGATGGACTCAAGTGTGGCAGCGGTAGTGAGGTTGGCCCAGAATCGAACATTGTTTCATTCTGCTGTGCATGGGGTCGCTATGATTCGGTTCCGACTCGATGGCACCTGACAACAACAACAATTCTTCTATGATTTTCATTATTCACTGTCCAACTTTTACATACATATAAGGTGATTGAAAATAACAGGGAATCAGGTTACCCTTAGTCCTCAAGCTGACATCTTCGCTCTTGAACACTTTAAGGGGGATTTTTGCAGCAGATTTGCCTAATGCAATATGGTGTTTTATTTCTTGACTGTTACACCTGTGAGTGTAGATTATGATTCCCAGCAAAATGATGTCTGACAACTTCAGTCTTTTCTCCATTTATCTTGATGTTATCTATTGTTCCAGTTGTGAGAATTTTTGTTTTCTTTACAAAGACATGAAATCCATAATAAAGGTTTTGTAGTCTCTGATCTTCACCAGTATTTTACGTTCTCTTTGCTTCCAGAAAACATATTACAGGTTATTAAGGAGTCTTCTTCCAATTCTGATGTTTGCTCAGCAAATAAATTGAATGGATATAGAGAAAGGATAAAAACCTGTCCAAAGCTTTCCTGATATTCAACCATTTAGTAGCCCCTTGTTATATTCTAACAACTGCCAATACAAACCGGAAAGCAAGATTAGCTTCTGAGGGGATCTGCTGGGGCAGTTCAATTCAAGACAGAAAAATCAGTTCAGAAGGTTAGAAGGTTATAGTGACTGTCCTTTTTTTTTTTTTTTTTT
>NW_006408520.1:40158660-40159994 GCF_000296735.1 Chrysochloris asiatica | reverse complement strand
AAATGAGGGGGCTATAAAGGCATGAAGTGAGTGGTTTACAAACTTTCATGGGTGTGCTTAGTTTTAGATTGAGGGGACATAGGAGAATCAACACTGACTAGTTTTCCTCTTCTCTGGATGGATCTGGTGAGTGTGGGTTGAGGTAGATGCTGATAGGATTTTGTGTTTTCAATAATGAGTATTTGTTAGCAGGACTGATTTTGATTCTCAAAACTGTAATTGTAGAAGATGTATAACAGAAAGGATTGTTTTAACCCTTAATTTATGAAAGACAATGACTAGGAAAATTGAGGGTGTAGCCTGTGGTGCCTTGAATTTACTTGATGTGGCTTTTATATCCTAATTCCCACAAAGTCTTCCTAATTCCCACCAGGTGATTTGTTGGGACCTTGCAAATAAGGTATGCAGGATTGGTTAGTTTTGCCCTCCACCTAGGCTTCAAAGGAGCCATCTCTTAAAGCAGAGATAGAAGATCCCAGGACTGTGAAGAAGGAAGAGTAGGAGTGGAGCATAAGATGTCAAGAGGTGAAGGCAAAAGGCAATGGCAGAGGTGACAGCAGAGGTGGTGGCATGGAAAGACAATTCTAGGCCTATGGACCGAGTGAAGCTGAGTGCCTACAGGTAGGAGACTGGCTTGAAGAATGTGCCCTTTTGGCCTTCACAGCCTGACTAAATGAGGTTTATATCACTTGACTAAGCAGGACAGAAGTCAAAAGTTCATATTTGCTAAGAGGCTGAAGACAAGAGTGATGTGTGCCTGCAATGTGCCAATGTTCCTGACTAGACAACTGCTGCATCGTGAGGTGTTTTTGATCCTGAATTACACCCTGTTTACTTCCCTAATAAGCTCTATAACTGTGAATATTGTTATGAGTTCTGTGTGGCCATTGCAGTGGATTATTGAACCCAGATGTGAAGCAAAATGTGCTGTGGGAGTAATGGTTGGTGTCAGAATAGTATAAAGAAGGTTGTAGAGCGGAAGCATGTCTGACCTTCATTTCATAAAAATCAGCCTGGGGCTGATTTTGAGTCTGATTATCTTTCTCCCTTGGGAAGCAAAGAGAGGTCAGACATAGATCTCCACATGGTTTTTACAATGACTTTTTGCTTTCTTCCTGTATGATATTCTTGATGTCATTCATCCCACAAGTCTTATGGTTGGTATGAGTTGAAACTAATTTGACAGTACTTAACAACAACAAAAGCAAATATATGTGTATAGATATATATGTGTGTGTGTGCATGTGTGTGTATGTCTTGGTGTGGCACTGCAGGTTAATGTGCTGAACTGCAAGGTAGGTTTGAACCACAAGATCGGCAGTTCAAGCTCACCA
>NW_006408520.1:40152978-40158560 GCF_000296735.1 Chrysochloris asiatica | reverse complement strand
CTTGAGGACTAAGGTGTGCCTGGCCCAAGCCATGGTATTTTCAATAACCTCATATAGATGCAAAAGCTGGCCAGTGAATAAGGAAGATCGTAGAAGAATTAATGCCTTAGAATTGTGGTGTTGGAAGAGAATACTGAAAGTGCCATGGACTGCCTAAAGAACCATTAGATCTGTTTTGGAAGAGGTGTAGCCAGAGTACTCCTTGGAGGCTAAGATGGCTAAACTTTGTCTCTCATGCTTTGGACATGTTACCAGGAAAGAACAGTCACTGGAGAAGGATGTCATGCTGGGTAAGATGGAGGGTCAGAGAAAAAGAGGAAGACCCCCAATGAGATGGCACCTGACAACAACAACAACATATATATATATATATAGCTCTGGCAGTTTAGTGGTTTTGAATTGGGTTGCAAATCTTAAGATGAGCAGTTCGAAACTACCAGCAGTTCCATGATATATATATATTGTTGTTGGTAAATGTCGTTGAGTTGGTTCTGACCCATAGCAACCCTGTATAGAGTTTATAATGCCATTCACCAAAACACGATATAGAACATTGTCTTTGTGTACTGTTTTGACATTTTTTACCGAGTTTATCACTCACAATTCCAAAATTTCAACTAGCAGATCATAAGTGAGGGATTTACAAGAATTTGTGAGTTGTGGTGTAAGTGTTGGGCAGACTTGGCAATCAGAGGACTGTGCTCTTTAACTTGTGAGAGTTGATTTAGCTCTGATGGCTAGGGTCAGAAATACTGCATTTTTGGGTAATGTCAGTCTAGAATTGAACTGATTTTCTCAGCAAGCCAATGAAAAAATTTAAGCCAAAGTTAAATCACATTGTATTGCAAAAAGACTAATCTAGTGACAGCACAGATGGGATTATGAGAAGAATAAAGGGAGAAGAACCACTTAGAAATATTGTTACAAACCAGGAAAAATAATATTAAAACACAGTATACAAAGGCAATATTCTATGTCATACTATGATGAATGTTGACTGCCATCATAAAAGTTCAAGGGTAGCCATCTAAGGTGCAGCTGGTGTATTCCTACTCAAAGGAAAGAAAGAGTAATAAAAATTGAAGACACCTGAAAACAATTAGTCTAATGGACTATGTAAACATCAGTCTCCATGACCCTGAGACCACTACCAACTTTTCTGAAAGGGATCATGTTACAATCCTAGATAGAGTGGGACAAACTGTAGAAAAAAATTCAAAATCATTAAAAATAAGACCAGACAATGATAAAATAGAGACTGGTGGAACCCTGAGACAGGGGACTTAAGCCATTCTTAAGTTCTGAAACGGAACTAACCCCTTGTGGCTCAATTTCCCACAAAGCAATGGATAGATGTATAGGGGGACAATAACACTAGCAAGGTGTGTACACCATAGTATTGCAACCATTGGAGACCAAAAGGGCAGCATTTATCCAAGGACAAAATTGTGAAAGCTTGGTAAAGAAAAAGTAATAGAAGCACAGGGAGAAAGTAGAAAAAGTGGTGCTAAATGAGGGTATTATAAATATTGAGATTAAATGAAGTGTGATTTGTCAGGAGTCCTATTGTAGCATTTCAGGATAAGTACTCCACCATAAGGTCATGTTGAATCTCAAAGTGGGTAGTTCAAACTCACAAGCCGCTCCTCAGAAACTATAGAAAAGTTTGCTATGAGTCAAAAGGACTCAATGACACTTAACAACAACAACATATGTATATATTTACCGAGTCCTGGTGTGATGCTGTAGGATAGGTACTTGACTGCTAAACACAAGGTTGGCAGTTCAAAATGATCACAACAAATGATGTGTTAATTGTAAAACTGATCTTTTTGTGATTTTATAATAAAAAGGTTTCTTTTAATGTTGACAATTCAATACAATGGAAATAGCAGATGGAGAATTTCCACTTCCATCAGAAGAATTGACAGTACCTGTTGAGTAATTAAGGCCTGGTGGCACAGTGAAGTTAAGCATTGGGTTACTAACTGCATTATTTGTGGTGGAAACCTACTAGTTGCTCCTTAGAAAGATGAGCCTCTCTGCTCCCATAAAGATTTACCGTCTGAGAAATGCTATGGAGCAGTTCTCTTTTTATATATAGAGTTGCTATCAGTTGGAATCAAGTAGATGGCAATGAGTTTGTTTTTTGTTATGATTGTTGTTAAATAATTAATACTCAAAGGAAGAGTCCTTTCTTCTGGGTATCATTGAGTTCATTCCAACTCATAGTAACCCTATGACAGATTACACTGTAGCATTTCCAAGATATTATCTTGAAAATCATGCCTTTTCCCCTTGGAGTTACTGGTGGGTTTGAACTTTTAATCTTTTGATTAAAGCTACTCACCAGGGATCCTTGAAAGTGTCCTTAGTGTTGTTGTTGTTAGATAACATCCAGATGTTCTTGATTCAGAGCACCACTATATAAAACAGACTGAGACACTGCCTGTTCCTGAGTCAGCCTCACAATCTTTCCTATATTTGAGTATATTGTTGTAGTCAACTGTTCATTCCAGATCACTGTCAGTTTTCCTCATTTTCACTGACCTTCTCCTTTACTAAGCATGATGACTTATCCCTTTTGATAACATGAGACTTCATGAGACAATATCTCTGCAACCTCACTTCTAAGGAGAATTATCACTGTGCTTCTGAGAGAGATATGTTCTTTCTTCTGTTCCCCCAAATCTGCTATTGAGTTTATTCTGAATCATAAGTAAACTATAGAACAAAATAGAACTGCTCTGTATGGTTTCTGGTAATGCCTTTTCCAGGGAAGACAGGCTCATCTTTTTTCTATAAAACAACTGTTGAGTTCTAAATACCAACCTTTCAGTTAGCAGCCCAATGTTTAACCGACTATGCCATGAAGGCTCCTCCTCTGTCAGTCCATGGTACATTCAATATTCTTGCCAATACCATAATTCAAAGGTATCAATACTTTTTTGGTCTTCTTTAATCATTGTTCTCATTTCACATGCACATATTGTTGTTACTACATATAGTCAAGCCCTTTCTGATTCATAGACACTCATAGACACCCTATGCACAACAGAACGGAACACTTCCTGGTCCTTCACCTCCTCACAATCATTGCTAAGCTTGAACCCATTGCTGCTGCTACTGTACTAATCCTTCTCATTGAGGTCTTCCATTTTTCACTGACCACCCCCCATCTTACCAACCATTTTATCCTTCAATAGGGATTAGTACCTCCTGATAATAAGTCTGAAGTATGAAAGATGAAGTTTCACCATCCTGGCTTCAAATAAGCACTGTAAATGTATGTCTTACAGCAAAGATTTCTTTCTTTTTATGGCAGACTATGGTTCTTTTATGAGTACTGGTGTGTTGCTGTCAGTTAATGCACCAGACAGCATGATCAATTTGAAGCACAAGGTAAGTGAATCAGTGTGACCAACTGCTCATCAGAAACCATAAACAGGGTTGATATGGGTCAGAACCAACTCAACAGCACTTAACAACAATAAAAACATAGTACTTGTAATATCTTCTTGTCGGGGACGACATAAAACACAATTACTGGGAAGCTGAGGCCTTGTGACCTGGACGAAAATCCAAACCCAGGGCCCTCCTCAGTATGGTGAGCCATGAACCCTGCAGGCCCAGGAAGTGACCTCCTGGGGTCCCGGGTTCATTGGTGTTTCTGAACTCACTGGATGGCTACCTCTGTACAAGTCCTAATATTGTTCATTCTATGCTTCTAACTCCAGTAATTGTAGCTTCTGAGAAAATGGTTTTTATAATGCCTCTCTTAATGTCTCCACTGTGTTGGCAGTGCGTAGGGTCCTGGGAATGAATCTTTCTGAGGTACAAGCGATAGCCACCTGGGATGAGTGTCAGAACTGCTCCTTATTTGATTATTCAGTTATGTTTAATATTAACTTAGAACATGAGCTCTTGATTATCCATGTACATTAATAAAACTGAATTTCCCCGTAGAACCGAGGCAGTAAAACTTCCTCAGAGGACGAACAAGAACGGGTTTACTGGGATTAAGCAAGGAGGTTCTGGAGAGGAACTGCCCGGGGTATTCACTTGAGGTGGAGTGGTAAATTCTGGGAATACTGGTTTAAGGGACAATGGTGGCAGCCCCTTCAAACTGCCCTTGGGTATAATCAGTTTGATCCAGATGCTCTTCTTCCCCCTGATGATACAGTAAATATTGTAGCATTTGGATATGGAACCCGGAACGAGGAAAAGGAAGGTGGAGGCGAAACCTCATCTTCATTAGAAAGGTTAAAACCAGTAAGGAAGAAAGGATTACTGGCTTAATTTATTTTAAAGATGGTCTCTGTGAATCATTAAGCATTGTCTTATCTGAATAATCCCATTCTTCTTCTGTAAAGATCTCTTCCTTAAAAAAGTTAATAAAAGACTGGAGTAGAGATAGTTCTGCGTGCATTCTTGGCAGTACGACTATCTGCCTGTCAGCTTGTATCCACTCTGATCTCTGAGTGTTTCTTTCTCTCTCGCCCCTCCAGACATCCCACCTAGAGTTAGTTTTGAGTGCAATGTCTGCCACTGAACACTCTGTCTGGCAGCTTGCTTCAAACCTGTGTGTCTGTCTTCTTTGTGTCTGTTTTCTCTGTCTTCTTTGTGTCCGTTTTCTCTTTCTCTCTCTCTCTCTCTATCGTCGCCAGACACCCCACCTTCGTGTACTCACCCCCTTGTCGAGGCTGGACCCTGACATCTTCTCCAACATAATAATTCACATGCATCAATTCTTCTGTGGTCTTCCTAATTCATTGTCCATATTTTACATGGATACGTTGTTGTTGTTAGTCAGTGCTCACTGAGAGCAACTTTATGCACAGCAGAATGAAACACTGCCCAATCCTGGGCCAACCTCACTACTGTTGCCACACTTGAGTCCATTGATGCTACCACCTGGCTAATTCATCTCGTTGGGGGTCCTCCTCTTTTTCTCTGACCCTCCATCTTACCAAACATGATATCCTTCTCCAGCGACTGGTCCCTCCTGACAACATGTCTGAAGTATGAGAGACATCTTGGCCCCCAAGGAGTATACTGGCTGTATTTCTTCCAAAATGCAGCTATTGGTTCTTTTGGCAGACCATGGCACTTTCAATATTCTTCTCCAACACCATAACTCAAAAGCATCAATTATTCTATGGTATTCCTTATTTACTGCCCAACTTTCACATGCAGATGAGGATATTGAAAATACCATGGCTTGGGTCAGGTGCACCTTAGTCTTCAAACTGACATCTCCGCTCTTCAACATTTTTAAAAGATCTTGTGCAGTAGATTTGCCTAATACAATACATTGTTTGATTTCTTGACTGCTGCTTCAATGAGTGTTGATGATTGATCCAAGAAGAATGAAGTCCTTGACAACTTCAATCTTTCCCCAGTTGATAAGAATGTTGTTTATTGGTCCAATGGTGAGGATTTTTGTTTTCTTTACATTGAGATGAAATCCATACTGAAGTAAATATCATCAGTAAATATTTTAAGTCCTCTTCACTTTCAATAAGCAAGGATGCATCATCTGCATATCACAGGTTGTTAATAAGTCTTCCTCCAATCCTGAT
>NW_006408520.1:40151144-40152878 GCF_000296735.1 Chrysochloris asiatica | reverse complement strand
TCAAGAAATCGAATGATGTATATTGCATTATGCAAATCTACTACACAAGACCTTTTTGAAGTGTTGAAGAGCAAAGATGTCACCTTGAGGAATAAGGTGTGCCTGACCAAAGCCATGGTATTTTCAATAACCTCATATGCATGCCGAAGCTGGACAGTGAATAAGGAAGACCATAGAAGAATTGATGTTTTTGAGTTATGGTGTTGCCTGAGAATATTGAAAGTGCCATGAGCTGCCAAAAGAACCAATAGATCTGTGTTGGAAGAAGTGCAGCCAGAATACTCCTTGGAGGCCAGGACGGCCAAACTTTGTCTCTCATACTTCGGACATATTGTCAGGAGGGACCAGTCTCTGGAGAAGGATATCATGTTTGGTAAGATGGAGGGTCATAGAAAAAGAGGAATACACCTAGTGAGATGGAATGGCAAAGTGGAAGCATCAATGGACTCAAGCGTGACAACAATAGTGAGGTTGGCCCAGGATCAGGCAGTGTTCTGTTCTGCTGTGCATAAGTTCACTGTGTCGGTACCAACTTGATGGCACCTAACAACAACAAAATTATGCTCTTGAAAAACAGTAGTTGCAATGTATAATTTAGTGGTCTTGAAAAAATCTATTATGTAATTTCTAGCATTGTTTCTATCACCAAGGTCCTATTTTTAAATTTGCCTAATGCAATATACATCATTTGATTTCTTGACTGCTGCTTCCATGAGTGTTGATAATTGATCCAAGAAGAATGAAATCCTTGACAACTTCAATCTTTTGATCCTTCCTTTGATTCCAACATTCCAAAATCAATCACTAGTAATTATCCATTATCATGATTGCATGTCTTATCAATTTCAAACTTAAGAAATTGGTAGAATTCTTCAGTTTCTTCATCATTGACTTCAGTGATTGGTATATAAATTTAATTGTAGTGCTGTTAACTGGTCTTCCTTGTAGATGTATGAATTCTATCCTATCACAGCATTGTACTTCAGAAGAGATTTTGAAATGCTCTTTGTAACAATGATTATTACTTTATTCTTCAATTTATCATACTCAGCATAGTAAATTGATTAAGTACAATCCAAAATGGCCAATATTAGTGCATTTCAGCTCAGTCATGTCTAACTTTTAGATTTTTACACATTCCATTTCATTTTTTATGAAATTCCAATTTTCCTAGATTCATACTTCATACACTTTTAGGTTCTGATAATTAATGGATGTTTGTAGCAGTTTCTTCTCATATTGAGTTGTATCCCCATCAGTAAATAAAGGTCTTGAAAACTTACTCCATTTACTTCATTATGGTCAACTTTACATTAGGGAGTCAGTTCTTCCTCAGTCATATTTTGAGAGGCTTTCCAACTGAAGGGACTAATTTTCTAGTACAATGTCAGAGAATGTTTTTTTTTTGCCATTGATCAGGTTTTCAGTGACTAACCATTTGGAAATGGTCTGCCTTCCTTTTTCCTAGTCTTTCTTAATTTGGAAGCTCTGCTGAAACCTGTCCACCATGGGTGACTCTGCTGGTATTTAAAATACCAGTGGCAGAGCTCCAAGCATTATAGGAACATGCAAGCTACCATAGTGTGACAAACTAACAGATGAGTGGTATATTTTTATTACAGTATTTGCTTTTTTTGTTTATTTTATAATGATCTCCCAGCTATATATCTGTGTAGCACATATGGTTAAGTAGTAGTCAACTATTTAAGCAAAAGATCTGCTTAAAGAAAAAAG
>NW_006408520.1:40142535-40151044 GCF_000296735.1 Chrysochloris asiatica | reverse complement strand
ATGAGGCTTTCTACTCCCGTAAAGATTTACACCCTCGGAAACCCTGTACAGGGTCGCTATGGGTCGGAACCGACTCGACGGCACTTAACAACAACAACATATATATATATATATATATTTGCTATTGTTGCTGTTGATAATTCACAAATTGCATCATCCCTCCTGACCTTTCCCTTTCTATAACCCTAAGTTGTTGTTGTTAAGAACTATTCAGTTGGTTCCAATTCATAGCAATTCTGTGTAAAGTTTCAGAGGAGCAGTTGGTGAGTTTAAACCATTGACCTTGTGGTTCAAATGGACTTTGTGGTCCAGTGCTTATCCTGTAGCACCGCATCAGTATAGAATTTTGCTTTCTTTCTAAGAGCAATAACTCTGAAACTTCTATAGCCTATTATTACTCCCAGTCCTGAGATTATTTTTTACTTATTTTCTAATATTTTGACATAATTTGTGGTTTTACCTAAGAATATCTGAAGTTAGAATAAATACTAGAAACCTCAAAAGTAAGTTATATGCATTTATTTCATATATAGAAGGATATTTTTAAAAGGGATCTTAGGTTTATATTTGACCCTCTTTTATCTCACGTAGGAAATTCTCAGGAAAGCAGAAAGTAGCATTCTATGTGTGACACTGTAGGATAAGCACAGCACTGCTAATTCTATGGCCAATGGTTCAAACCTACTACTTATACCTCAGAAATAGTATACAGGACTGCTAAGGGTCATTAGGAGTCAGACAAGACTCAACAGCACTTAGTAACAACATCTCCTTAAAAAATTGGAAGTTCTTTCAAAATTAAAATCTGTATTCAAAAGAAAACAGCTCCAGCTACTCAATGATACCTAACAAACAGAAATGCTAAAAAGTTCTATAGTCATTGCAATCTCTGAAATACTCAGTATCATCTTATTTCTATGATTTTGCACATAAGGAATAGTATAACTTTCATTTATATAATACATATTTATGATGATAAGTTTCTTACATATCAAAGAAATAATAGATCCTGTTGAGGTTTTCCTGTCTACTCTTTACCCTTGAACCAAATTAAAAAAAAAAAAAAAAATCATTAGGGTTAAAGTCTAAATTTATTAAAGCAAGAGGCCCCCTCTGGGGAGGAAAGACTTAGGATACAGTGAAGGTCTCGTTCTTTCAAGCTGTGAACAGCAGTTACTTAAGTCTGGTCTCTGCAGGAATTAAAAAAACAAACATGCCTTCATAGAGCAAAGGGGAAGGGGTAAAATGAGTCCTCATTTCTACTCAGGGGGAAGTTAAAAGATCTTTCCTCCAGATCGGGTTAAGTGAAATCATCTTTTAAAAATTGATGCATAATGAAGGGAATTTAAACATTTGACAACGTATTCACTGGACATATCCCATTGATTTATTTATAATAACTAGCTTCTTCCTTAGCTCTTTATCACTAAAACATTCATAATACCCTAAGAAATAAATTAAGCTATTCTTAGAAAATTTCAGAAAAGCAAAATTTCTATTACTTTTATTATAATATAAATAGTCGGACTTGGCCTTTGTTTTATAAATAAATCATTCCTGGTAGATAATTCCAATTTCTTTAAAAAAAAAAAAAAAGTTTTTTTTTTATCCACACAATCCACAAAATGCTTGAAAAATTTACATATAAGATGTTTATCATAGATCTAGTCTATTTAGACTCCATGCTAGTTGCTGTATGAAATGTTCAGATTCCTAAGTCTTGTTTTGCTACAACAGTTATAATGGAAACAAATTAGATTTGTAAGGGACTTCATATGTCTGTCAAGGCTTAAGCCTATAATTATGGAAGCTGCCAGTGGATAATCCACTGTTGCTTATTAAGATGGATAGCAAAAATAAGTAGAATTTATTTCCAGCATAGACAAATTATAGCTCCAGTTTACTCCTTTTCAAAATAATTTTAGTACATGAAGCAGCCTTCTTAAAACAATAAAATATGCAGGCCAGGATGAAATGCCAACATCTAGAAGATGACTAAGAGAAATAGTAAGGACAGTCTTGGACTAGAAAAGTCAATTCCTACCTATTTTTGTGATCTTTCATATCCGAGATAAATAAATCTCTATTTACTCAATGGCTTTAGGATGGATCTGTTACTTATGTAAGAAAGCATTCCAAATGATAGCATTTAAATACTGTGTTGTAAGTACTTATCAGAGCTAAGCAATTCTTTTTGTCTGATCAGAGAGACTTTTGAGTATTGGAATTGATCATGCTTTCCATTCCTGAGGGAACTCTGTACTATGGAGGACTCCGTTCTTCCTTGAATAGAACACTTTTAGAAACCAGTGATTGGTGTCTTTTAATCTGGAGGGTTGATGGCAGGACTCCGAGAGTCAGAGTCATATTGGAGTTAAAGAAGGTAAGGTCTAAAAGAAGATGGCAATAAACGTGGCAATGCCAATTAATTTTGACATTTCTTTTAAAAGACCTGAGGTTTGCATGCATACATTGAGTCCATAAATCTACCTTATACATGGAATTATGCTTAAGAAAAAGAAAGGAGAATGCTGTTTTTACCTTACATAGCCTCTTCAGATGTGACTTATTTCCAATTCTGAAGCTTCTTTGATGCTTATTTTAGCTTGCTAGCACTCATCCATCTACAAATGTCCATGGGGGAAGCACTCAAGGTTCCCTTTCCTGAATACTAGTCTGCTAATGGGGCTGGCTTCAATAAGTTAGGAATTTGTTCACTCATTCATTCATTCATTCATTCATTCTTAAAGCATCCACTTTGTGTCAGTAATTGAACTGGTGCTGAGAATAACAATACTAGAAATATGTCTCTAGGCATAAAAACATTAAACATGCTAAAACCACACAAAAGAGGAAAGTCTATGAATTTTTATATAGAGAATGGAAATTTTCACAATAGACAATTGAACTTTCAAGAAGGGATAAAATGACATAAACAGATGTCTGGCAAAAGAAATGGATGAGTCAAAGGCTCTTAAGTATGAGAGCACTTTGCATGTAAGGCTAACAGAGTCCAATATGTATAAAGTGCAAAATTTGTGTACATGATAAATACATTTTGAATGGGAAGAAGAGTCTGGAACAACAAAATGATCATTTTAGACCTTTAAATGTTTTTATTTTAAACTTATTTTAATTTTGAATGAAGACTCATAGAAGAGTTTTAAATGATGCTATTATTGTTGTTAAGTGTTGTCAAGTTGGTTCCAACCCTGTGGTGGGTTTTCAAGGAGTTTGTACCACTGATGGTGGGCTTCTACCACTGATCTTGTGGTTAGTAGTATAGTTCTTATTTGACCTTAGGACTCGAAATAGTGATATTAGATAATCAAATTTCTACATTAGGAAAAAAAAAAAAAAAAACCTGCTAGAAATTTGGAGGATGGCTTATAATGATACTGTTCCTATATCTTATTGAGTATTCTAACCAAGGAAAACCTCTAAAGAGCATTTCCTTGAGGGGGACCAATTACTCAAATTGCTTCTTCTATACACCCTCTAAATGTGGCCTTCCAATAACATAACAAGATATACTTTTTGATTCATACATTCTGGTGAGCAGTTTGAAAGCCATTTCTTTTTATGGTATGTCCCATCCTGATATTGCATTTATTAATTTAAAACAACATTTTTCCTAAAGGAACCAGGGATTTTTATCTGCATTTTAAAAAGTTAAACCAGAAAATAATAGTAATAACAGTTATTATAGACTCAAAACAGTGGATTTTTTTCATAATTAGATTACATTTAAAGCCTCATTGAATCCATGATAAACTTCTATTTGCTAAATTATTTTAGACTACTAAAAAGCCTTGTTACCAGAATTGTATTACTACATGCAAATTTCCTTTTCCTCTGACTTATTTAAGAACAGATCCTTTCTCCACTTAGCACCCTATAATGATGAAACTTATTGGATGCCCAGGCATGTCATTTCATGTCTTCCCATTTCATTTACTATAGGAACTCATTTCAGAAAGTCTAGATAATACATATATTTTAAAAAAGCACTATTTTTATTACTTTTTCATTTTTCCCCATTTGGTCTTGCTTTAATCTGAGAAATTTCTGGGTTTTTGACAATAGAGACATAGAGAGAACAAAAAGATTCCAAAGAGTAGGATGAATTTGCCATAAATGGGCAAATTTATATGAACGAAATCCTAGTGGGGATTCCTTTTGCTGTGTGTCACCTCAGTTTTTATGGGAATTAGCATAATTTAGTGGATTACATTCAGGTTGACTGACAGCCATTGTGCCTATACTTGAATATCTCTGACAGATCATCATAGCAGAGCATGATATAATGGAAAGAGTGCATCACCTGAGAGTCAGAAGGCCTTTGTTTCATTCTAGATCTGACACAAACTTTCTAAGGAAACTTGAAAAGTGACTTTGCCTCCCTGTGCCTCAGGTAGATCGTACATAAAATGAAGAGATTCCACTAGATAAATTCCAAGCTCCAGTCCCTTCAAGCTCTAAAACCCAATTATCCTTTGATCACACTTTAAATTTAATTCAGAGCTATAATCATTTTCCTCTGTTATGTTTTAAAAATCATAATAACTTGTTATTTAAGCCAAAATCCATAACTAAACCAATTAAGTGTAAGTACTTATAGACTTGCCTGAAATTTACGCAAATGCATTTTACTTATTCTGGAATTAGCTGAATGTAATTTCTAGAAATGCTGCATGTAGAGTGTTACTATATAGTTCAATATAATATTGTTCTTAGAAATGGCACTAGTAGAGGACAAAATAACATAGAAAAGTAGGAAAAATAACAGAGAAGATACCTATAAGTCCTTTTACATTCCCCTCAAGATTCTTTTACATTGTCTTCACGGTGAGTTGGGTTCTGCCACCCAAGTCCTTCTCAATATGTATAGGAAAATAGCTAGGATCTCATTCCTAGAGGTGCTGGTGTGGCAAGGTAGGATAAATATTGGACTGCTAACTATGATATTGAATGTTCAAACACACCAGCTGCTCCTTGGAAACCCTATATGAGTTGGAACTTACTGGTGGCCACTTAACAGCAACAACATATCTAGGGGTAATAAGATGGCAAATTACTGTCCCCTTCATATCTCAGTGAGCACATACTAATAATGCATTCCTTTCTATTACTGGACAACCCAGAGGCAACTCTGAGGACATAAAAATGCCCCTTCTCCACTCTGCACTTCTGAATTCCTATTGATTTTGTAAAGGGAGTTTTATTTTTAGAAAAGTGGTGTTAATGGAATATAATATATGCAATGTTAAAGTGTTAATAAGCATATTTGGACTGTCTTCACAAAATCAACTTAGTTTTAGCAATCAAACATTAAATTATCATAAAAACTTATTTATAAATGACAGTTGTGAACAAACAAGACTTACTTACTTTTGACTGTTTTTGAAGAGATGAGATGTTTTCTATTCCCAAGAATGTATAGTAGCCATAGATTTGCTTTCAATTATAAAAGATAAACCTACTACAACAACTATCATTATTTTGTTGCTATTGTTTAAGTGTCATGGACTGGGTTCTGACTCATCGCAACTCTGTATAGGGTTTCCTGGAGTCCTGGTATGGCACAGTAGACTCAGCACTGAACTGTGAACCACAGGTTATTGGTTCAAGTCCAATGAACTGCTCCTTGGAAACAACAAATAGGGTTTTGAACATCTGATTTTGAAGTTAGTATTCTAATGCTTATCCTACAGTGTCACATTGTTGTTTTTGTTTGTTTTAAAGAGATGAGAAAGGTTTTATTCCCAAGAATGAATACTTATTCTATATTTACCTTCAAATATAAAAGACAAACCTAGTCATAAGTATGATCATTATTTTGTTATAGTTGTTTCCAATCTTTTCCATGTTCATATCTATTCTTGTATATGTGTGGGTGTATATACGTATACATTAGGTTCATTCTGATACATTCACTTTTGTACCATGTCCTTATCATTTAATACTTTGATGCCAGATTTTTAATTTAAAATTTTTAAATATTTACTGTAAACATAGCTTTAAATGTGTACCATAGAGCCAGTCATAATAGTGTTGTTTAAAGCTACTGCTGTTTTGTTATTTAGATAAACTGTGATGTGATTGTTGCAGCTTCTAAAAGTTTCTTCCTAACATTTGTATTATGGGTTGAATTGTCTTCTTTCAGAATATGTGTCTCTCATAGTTTGGGCATGTTATCAGGAGGGACCAGACCCTGGAGAAGGACATCATGCTTGAGGGGTCAGCTAAAAAGAGGAAGACTCCCAGTGAGATGGATTGGTACAGTGGTGGCAGCAATGGTCTCAAGCATAACAATTGTGAGGATGGTAGAGGACAGAGCAGTGTTTCTTCCATTGTGCATAGGGTTTCTATGAGCTGAGCACTTAACAACAGCAACAGAATATGTGTTGGAATCTTAATCCCTATACCTGTAAATGGACCTTTGTTCACTGAGCTGGTAAATACAAGGTCAACAATTCAAACCTCCTATACTATACTGGGTCACCTACCCTGGGTCACTATGAGTGGGAATCCACTCCTTGGCACACAAGAACAACAACTCTTGTGAATGTGATCCACTTTGGGAAGATGGTTTTCTTTGTTCTGCTTATAAAGTCTTATCAATTTAGGTTGGGTTGAACTACTCTTATTCACTACCATCCAGGGGATTCTGAATCAAAGCACCAGGAAAGAGAAGAACTGTTCCCTAGAGTTTCATATATTTTACATCTTTACAGGAATAGAAATCCTCATGTTTCTCCCATGGAGAAGCTGGTGGATTTTTTTCTACTGACCTTGTGGTTAACAGCCCAGTGCTTAACACATTATGGCACCAGGGCCTCTTAAGATGTGCCCTGGTGGTGGTAATGGTTGTGTACTTCTGAGTCTGTTTAGACTCATACTGATCCTGTATAGGGTTTCCAAGACTGTAAATCTTCATGGGAGCAAGAAGTCTCATCTTTCTCCAGCAGAGTAGCTAGTAGTTTAGAACTGCTGACTTTGCCGTTAGTAGTCCATCTCCTAACCACTATTTATGAGATCTCTTTAATGTGCATCCTAAATTTAATCAGTTCTGAGTTATAAAAAGTAGATTACAAATAGAAGTAAGCACCTACCACCTACCACAGGGAAGACAATAGCCACAGGAGCTGCCTTTAAAAGTCAAGAAATCAAGGAACACCCAGGTCATCAACAGGGAAAGAATTAACATGACTTAGACCCTGATTTGAACTTTCAGCCTCCAGACTGGAAGACAATAAACTTCTATTCTTTGAAACTACCCACTTGTGGTTTTTCTCTTACTGCAGTACTAGGAAAACTAAGGTAGTTCAATTATTATTATGTGAAATTATTAAACAAATGAGTCATGAATGAATAAGTGGATGAAAGAAATATCCCATCCACAGATGTGACTTTAAATCTCTGTGAGTTCCTGCTTTCTAAAGGGCTAGACTCCTTCAGAAATTCCCCCTCTGATTTTATTTTCAACTTCACCTCCCTTTCTGTGTCATTGCTATTCACAGTCAAATCTGTTAGAAAATGTTCTATCTTTACAATATTTCAATGAACTTCATATTTGCCTCTGAGATTTATTACTTTGCTTCTCTTCACTGTCAAGCAGTTCAAAATCGTACTAAAGACATATTTACTTTGAGTTCCCAACTTACCATCTATTGTTCTCGATAAAAAAAAAAAAAAAAAATGACTATTCAATTTTTAAGTTTACAAAAAACTAGTATCTATAAAAATTAAGTCCTCGGGATGCATGGTGCAATCTGTTTACTTTGATTTATTTTAGTATGCTGTTGTTTGGTGCCGTGAAGTCATTTCTGACTCAGTCATGCACCAGCTTCACAACTGGTGTTATGCCTGAGCCTGTAGTTGTTAACCACTGTATCAATACATATCATTGAGTGTCTCCCCCTTTTTCTGTGACCTTCCACTTTACAAAGTTTGATGTTCTTCTTTACGGCTTGGTCCCTCCTGGCAACAGGTCCAAAATATGAGAAGCAAAGTTATGCCATCCAGACTCCTAAGGACCGTCCTGGCTGCACTTCTTCCTACACAGATTTGTTTGTTCTTCTGGAAGTCCATGGTACTTTCAATATTCTTCTCCAACACCAAAATTCAAATGCATTCATTCTACTATATTTTTCCTTATTCATTGTACAACTTTTACACACACATGAGGTGATTGGAAATACCATGGCTTGGGACAGGTGCACTTTAGTCCTCACACTAACATCTTTGCTCTTTCAAGAGGTACTTTGCAGCAAATTTGCCTAATGTAATTTATGTTTGATTTCTGTGCAGCTGCTTCCATGAATGTTGGTTGTGTATCCAAGGAAAATGAGGTATTTGAAAACTTCAATCATTTCTCTAGTATCATGATGTTATTTATTGGTCACTGGTAAGGATTTTTTTTTTCTTTATATTGAGGTGCAACCCATAATGAAGGCTATAGTCTTTTATTTTTATCAGTAAGTATTTCAAGTCCTCTTCTCTTCCA
>NW_006408520.1:40126411-40135341 GCF_000296735.1 Chrysochloris asiatica | reverse complement strand
GATCGGGCATTGTTTTGTTCTGCTGTGCATGGGGTCGCTATGAGCCGGTTCTGACTCCATGGCACCTGACAACAACCACACACTCCTCCAAACACTATATCGTGTTGGCTATGAGTTGGAAATGACTCAAAGGCAGGCATTTAACAACATCAGCATATACTTCATGAATTCTGGCCTTTGCCTTTTTGCTTATTACTGTACACACTGAAGGAAAGAGTTTAATTAAATATTTATTAAACAAATAGCTGAATTAAAATTTCCCACTTAGACTATAAACTGAATGAGGGAAGGCCCAATATATTTTCTTCACCAGTATGTGGCACACAGGAATATAGCAATAAATATTTATTGAATAAACAATCCCATAGTTGAGAATATTTATTATTATATTTGACATATAATATTTACCATTTTAAAATATTGGCATATCTAATTAATTCTAAGAAAGATGAATTGAGCTATTTTTCATTCCTGGAAATAAAACCTTTTGGGGAATGTAGGAGCCCCTTAAAAATGAAAAGATAAAAGAGATAAAGGGTCTTTATAGAGTCAGTCAAGAGAAGAGATTTATTTTTTGTTACTTTTTAAAATGCCATTAAAATTCTATAAAGTAGAAAAAAGATTGAACACTTAAAGGGCTTTTAAAGTTTTACTATCCCTGGAAAAGGAAGGCTTCTAGTATTGACAGTTAAAAATTATAATTGTTTAGAAAAGCAAGGAAACCGCCACTTTAGAAACAGTATATAGACAAGATCATATTATTAGGTATTAAACTTTACCACTGATGGTAAATCTCCAAACTTTCCTATATTATCCTTGAGCTCCTAATCTTCATCTTTGCCCTGAGGCATTGGTCAAAGCTAGATTGTTGTATTTAAGGGATCCAATTTAGAATGATAAATGAGAGGAAAAGGATACGATAAACACCCCAGAAAAAAGCAAGTCCACCAACACTGCTGTTAGGAGAAAATAACTGCAGTCTTACTAATTGCTTTACAACTTCAAGGACACCTGCCAATTATAATTTAAAAAATCAAAGACTAAATATTCCATATATCTTAATAAGGAACCATGGAAAACAGAAGTCAGCAAGAAATGTAAGTTACAGTTTTTCCCAAGAGTTCAATGAAATCTCTCTGTCTGGGCCACTTAATATTATGTACAAATCATAAATCCATAGCAAGTATATTACCTAGTGTAAAAGGCAATATTTCTTTGTCAACATATATTTTAATTCACGGTGTCAGAGACACAATATATTTTAGAATGAATTATTATCAGATAAAATTATTTTCTTTTTATTTTGCATTTCTGTGCTACCCAATGTGGTTTCCTGTAAAACTTATTCATAGGAAACATGTGTATCTCTCAAAGTTTATATTCTTGAAGAAGAGAGGAAATGTAGAAAGAAACATGGGTCATTTTGTAAATATCTTGCATATTAATTTTCATGTCATATTGAGATAAATGTAAATTTCCTGACTATACGTCTATAAATAGCATCCAAGTGTCTCCTTGCCTGATGTCCAACGTGAGTATCCACTAATGTGTTTTGTCTACAGAGTCAATGATCCTCCACCTGTAGAACTCAACACATTTTAACTCTAAGATTTTTTAATCACAGCTGTCTTGACTTCAAATGAGGTAATACAAAGAACAAATGGTAAGGAAGCAAACAGATTTGAACTTGAACCCTGATTCTTTATGAACTTGAGCAAGTGAATAAATCTCTTTAAGCCTAAGATTCCTACCCAATGCCTTTGCAATTGCTAGTCATCGACCTCTATCCTCTTTTTTTCAGATCTTTACATCATTCTGGCCTCTTCTTATTCTCTACTGCTCTGGAAACATTACCAGCTTATATGCAAAACCTTTTGGCTTCTCTACCCCATAGTAACTCTCTATCTCTTGAATATGTTTCTCATATCTGAAATTGAATTATTTGTCTAATAATTAATTGCTTGTAACTTCTCCCTATTACATAAAGTAGTGACTTTCAGCAAGGAATGATTTTACATCTTAGATGACATTGAACAATGGCTGGAAACATTTTGTGGTTGTCAAAATTTGTGTGACATCTAGTAGGTAGAGGTCAGGGATGTAGTTAACATCCTACAAAAAGCACAAGACAATCCTCACAACAAAGATGTATCTAACCCCAAATTTTAATAATGCCTATTGTAAACCCACAATAACAGCGACCTTGTTTGTCTTAGTCTCCCTTTAGTTCCTGGGAACTAGAATATTGAACAGCATGTAGTATTATCTGTTGAATGAACCTAATGAGAGGGCTATGGAAAGAAATCATTATGATAAGCATATAAAGCTCCCAGCAAGGCTATCTAAATATAAGTTTCCTCCTTCTTTTGCATTCCGACCTTGGATTATTAGTAGAGACCTCTAGCACCTATGTTCATAACTGCAACTTGCCAGGATTTCTTACCTAATATCTGTTTAAATGTCCAGTGAGCTTTCAAATTTTGGCAACTGTGTACTTGCATGGATCTTCTTAAACAAGTACCCACACTGTGATACCACTTTGCTTTTATGGTGCATTGTAACAAATATATAATTCCTGCTTCAAGGTGTGTGCGTGTATAATTCACAGATAATTTGCACCATCCTTGATAGTTACAAGACCTCCATTTAACATTACATAGCATCATTCTTGTCATAGTTATTTTTTCCAAGGGCAATACAAAATACATACCTTTGCATAGAAAGTAATCAATATCAGATTCTGAACATGTGTAAAAGGATGTTTGTCTTTACTGGATCCTATCCCTGCAATCTTTCCTCCTTTAGTAAATAATCAGTTGTGAATTTATTTAGTGCAATTAGGTATTTATCTTTCCTGAGATTTGTATTGGCCAAGTAGATTAATACTAGATGTGCCTTTGGTATAATAAGTCAGCAAATTATTTTCTATTTAAGCTATCATCTGTTGCCACGGGAAACTGCCTAAGAAAAAATATAAAACACCAGCAATTCATTATACATCTAATGAAACAGTTTAGATACTGAGGGTCAGACAAGTTAAAATACACATACTTATACACACTTATTGGAGGCTTGGTGTGGCACTGTAGAATAAGCACTGAACTTCTAACTGAATTGTTGGCACTTCAAAGCCACCAGCTATTCATTGGAAATCCTATACAGGGTCATTATGAGTCAAAACCGACTCAAGGCACACAACAACAGTAACAGTATACACACTTATTAGGGTGCAAGTAAATAACTTAGACCATAAGAACAAATTTAAAACACATAAGTAACAGACGAAAAAAATAGATTTTTTTTTTTTTTTTGGTAAAACACAGCAGATAATGTGATTTTGTGTTGAATTATCTACTATGATGCATGTTTTTCTTCTTTGCTCCTAAATAAAGGCTTCTCAATTAATAAAACACATAAAGTAAAAATAGTCGTACATTTACTTGTTCTCTTTAGTCAGTTAATTAAATTATATAGATGAGCTTCATGATAGAATAACTATTTAAGTATTTAGCATAAACTAATGGTTGAGTAATTTAAACAACTACCTTACAATTGAAACAGAAAGTTATTATATTCTTCAAAATAAATAAAATTACTGTGCTAGACAGTGTGAGTTTTAAAACTGAAGAAGTTCCTTAATGGAACTTAATAAAGAATAAGCACCAATATTCATGAATTATAAGAAGAAATAAATAAAGACAGATAACTTGGGCAGTTTGAATTAAATAGGATATGTGCTTCTTTCTTCCTTCCTCCATCCCTCCCTCCCTCCCAACCTCTCTCCCTCTCTGTCTTTCCTTCTTTCTTTCCCAGTAATCTGGTAGAAGAGTGTATATCAGGCCTTCATATTTTGTAGCAATTCTGCTTTGTAATGAATAATCTGAATGATGTATACAAAATATTCTAGTCCTATTGGCATGACTAGGGCCATGGTGTGGCACAGCAGGATAAAGTGCTGAACCCCAGGGTCAGTTTGAACTGCAAGGTTGGCAGTTCAGACTCACCAGCCACTCCTCAGAAACCCTTTACAGGGTCTCTATGAGCTGGAACTGACTCGACGACACTTAACATCAATAGGCATGACTAGTGAAGACTACAAATACAGTTAAGAAGTGATACAAATGGCATAGACTATACAAATGCTACTTCTATGTGACTTTTGTTAATAAAACTTGACAGTACTAGCAGCATTAGTGACTGAATGGACATCCTTACAGATGAACATTGTAAACCATTCTATTAAATATCAGCCACAGAAGATTACATATGCCTTTTCATTGTTTGTGTCAGGAAAGCATATTGTCACCACGATGAGTTATAATTATTATACAAGTTGTTCATTATAAAATTTACTTAAACCAATATTTTTGTTTCTGATACAAAATATTTCACACTTAAGACATTGTTCAATTAAATAAAAAACATCATGACATATTCTAGAAAAAAAATTAATTTAGTTACATGGACTTGCAAACTAGACAACTGAAGTTTATGGCTTTGAGTGAATTACAAGGCCAAGAACACTGTCTGCTGACCAGAGGGGAGAGAATAGATCAGAAAGAAAAAAGACAATGTGAAGATAAAGCAGTTTGAACAAATTGGAAATACAACAATGTGACAATACAGGTTTCTCTATTTTATAAACTGCACCAAGGACATAAACAAAAGCTGAAAAAAGAAAGAGAAAGAAGTATTGGTAATTTTTTGGTTCTTTGTGGTCACCATACTCTTATGACATATCCCATCCCAGATAAGCTAATGAGCCTGGAGCTCATGGGATTACATGGCAAATTGAGCAATAGCTGCTTAACTCAGTAGAAAGAGCACTTTTATTCCATGATATCACCAGGCTTTTATGGTAAGTTTTATGAGATCTCACATGGTGATTTACAATTACTCTGTGTCACCAGTGTGGCACTACTGTTACGTTGTTTTGGCTATTAAAGTAACTGACTCCTGAGCCAATTTGCGAACAGAGACAATTCACAAAGCGGCAGTGCTCTGTACTGTAAAAATAGATGCTAGAGATAATTGGGCAAGGTGGTGTCATGTCACTTGTGTGCAGTTCATTAATTAACTGCTTGAAACCACTATAAAATAATAGCCATGTCATCAGGATGAAAGTACAAGAGTGCAAAGAAAATAAAACTTAGTAAGTAAAAAGGCAGACACAAGTAGCTGTTATGAAGAGAACTCAAATGTGTCTCCTCCCTTTTACTATCCATTCTTATTTCCCTGTTGTTACAAACCTGTACTTCAACTTGTCTAGGCATTACTTGTTAGTGTTTATTGGGTGCTAGATGATGCATGCTATTTACATTCTACTTCAATCTGTGGATACTGTTTATAAAAAGAACTCAGGGATCATTTCCATAAACAGAGCATTAGCCAATAATTTTCTTACACAGTTCTGAAATAAGGTCCATTGTAAACATTTTCTCAAACATGCTGTTAATGGGACTTCTAATTTCAGCCACAATTAAAATTTTAGTAGATGTAGCTTGGATTCAGGAAGTAACCACATAGAGTGGAGACTTCTTTGCAAATAGTAAAAATCTATACAAATATGGTGTCATGTTTTAAATCATTCCATTAGGCTTACTACTACTATTTCATAACTAAATCAATTAAATGGCAGCTGCCGCAAAGGAAAGTGACAGAATATATGTCAAAATTTGACTTCTGGCTCATCTTTTCTCAAGGTTCAATGGGTGCCAATAGAACATGTCCAAATTCAGTCCATGTCTTCATTACTGCATTTCCCCCTAGTTCCACTCACACCAAGACCCAGGTGGTCACCAACATGTACAGATCTGGTTCTCTTTAACTTCTAGTCCTAGAAGGGGTTTTTCTCTTATGGGAGGACTTTCCTTGCCTTGCTTGATGCTTCCAAACCTCAGAGTGCCAAGCTGTCCACTTTTTTTCTGCTTTCATCTTTTAATCATGAATTTCCTATTCTCTAAGCACTTTTGAGTTGGTCTGTATTCAATGCAAATTTGTAATCAAATGCAAATGTTCCAACTCTGAAGGCTCTGGGAGGGGCTTAGAATTGCGCCTAAAGCCTTTTACTCTACAAAGGCTTAAACTAAGAATGCTTAATTTTTCTGGGCAAATTCTAACTCCCTTTTTAGCAAATCCAGTCAAGTATAGGCTGGTTTACAAACTCTTTGTAATCATAATTCCCAATATTTCTCTTACACATATTTATCTACTTTATAACAATAGGCAGGAGAAATCAATATCCTTAAGTCAGTCAAACACATAAACCTTCCAAAACACTCAAGTTCAATCTTTTCCTCTACCTTGGACTAACTCTACTCATATGCAGAATTAATTCTCTGGCAGGACTAACTCAGAGTTGGGCCTCTGGCAGTTTGTGTTATAGTAGGCCCAGGCTGTGTATCAACCATCCTTTTTGTCTAGATCAAACTCAAAATTGGCACAAGGCAGCTTCCTATGAAGTAGAGGTCAGACATGCATCCTATATCAGTGCCTTCAAAATTAGTCAGATTTGAGAACCAATTTAGAAAACTTATCCAAATAATTGTTTCTCTAAAAGCCCATTCTCTCAGTACCACATTCCTTAGTTCAGGTTTTCTGTAGAAGCAAAACCAGTAAAACATATATATGTTTATATATATGTAAAGAGAAATTTATTATCAAGGAAATGGCTTACAAATTGCAGAGTTCCAGGTCCCCAGCAGAAGAGAGAGAGAGTCCCTCCATGTGTCCATTATATTGAGAGCAGGCCACACCCTCAAGGAAGCATACCTTTAATTGATTGTCTGCTCATCGTCACTCATCAAACTATGCCTGTATTAAATTTCATCTCCATGGCAGTATATACTTCTCAAGTGATAAAAATTTGGAAATCCTGGCCTGGTCAAGTTGGCACAGAACCCTAATCATTACAGCACTATACTTCAAGATATATCTTGAACCGCTCTTTTTGATGATGACTGAAACACCATTCCTCTCAAATTTTACATTCATTCCTGGCATAGAAAACCCTATGAATGACAGATTCAAAATGGCCAATACCAGTCCATTTTGGCTAACTAATGCCTAGGATCCTAGGGTCCTGGTGCCTGGTGTGACACTGTGAGTTAATGTGCTGGACAACAGTCAGTTTGAACTGCAAGGTCAGCAATTCAATCTCACCAGCTGCTCCTTGGAAATTCTATACAGGGTCGCTATGGGTTGGAACTGACCCAACAGCATTTAACAACAATTTTCCTTGATTCATACATTGTACATTTCATGTTGCAACTATTAATGGATGTTTAAAGCTGCTGATGCACATTTTGAGTTGTGTCATATTGGCAAATGAGCATCCCAAAAGCTTTACTCCATTTGTGTCATCATGGTTGTATACTTAGTGCCTTCCAACCTTTCTGGCCCTATATCTGACAATATTTTGGTGCTATTTACAGTATTTCCATATTTAATATTTTGGTGCTATCTGACAACATTCAGCTGCTATACATAAGGTTCTCAGTGGTTAAACATTCAGAAGTTAACATTCATTCTCTTCCTTAATAGTCTGTCTTAGTCTGGAAGTCCAGCTTTAGCCTATTCACCATAGATGTTCCTGCTGGTACTTTAAATACCAGTGGCTTAGCTCCTAGCATCACAGCAACATGCAAGCCACCACAGTATGACAAACTGACAGACTAATGTTGGATGTGGATGGTTTTATTTCATTTGTATTTCCATATCTAGCTTTTAGATATGATAAGGAATACCAAAATTGAATTTGCAAGAAATTATAACAATGTTGATAAATATTTATGCTTGATTATTTTGAACTCATTTATTTGCTGATAATAGAAAGCAAACTAGTTTGGTAAGGGAAAACTTTATTAGTTTCTGAACAAAAGGATGAGTAGAACAGCCAAACTGCAAAAAGAAGAGGGAAATAATTTAAGTCAAGGATTTGAATCCAAACAGACATTAGTATATCTGAGTCTCCATGAGTCTACCTTGCCATTTCTTACTATAGAACAACTTTTTCTGAGTAGATTTATGTGTTTGTTTGAATTTGTGGAGAAGAAATAATTATCTTATTTTTAGAAGGCACTACCAAATTGTACATTATTGTACTCTAGATTGGAAATCTACCATTTTTCTTTAAGTTTGTCCTACTTTGGTGGCTTGTGTGTTGCTTTGGTGCTGGAAGTATGCCACTAGTAATTTAAATATCAGCAGAGTCATCCATGGTTATCAAATTTCAGCAGAGTTTCCAGACTAGGAAGAAGGAGAGGCACACAACTTCTGAATAGTTAGCCACTGAAAACCTTATCAATAGCAGCAGGGATTGTCAGATATGATGCTGTAAGATAAACCCCTCAGCTTGCAAGTCACTGAAAATACAACTGGGGCAGAGTTGGCTCTTTTAAAGTAGAGTTGACATCAAAGATTTGAATGGAGCAGAACCTTTAAGACCTTCATTTGCTGGCCGTGTACAACCCAAAATGAAAAGAAAAAAACTGCAAATATACATTAAAAATCAAAATATAAAATGGACAAAATATGAATCTAAAAAACTGGAATTCATCAAAACTGAAATGGAATATATTTCCATAGATAGAACTCTAAGGCATTAAGTGACCTGAAGTGGACTGTATTGGCCATTTTGAAGCAAACAATTGTATGGTTTACAACGCTGGCAATGCCAAATTGAAGAATTGTGTCAATTGCCAAAAATTGCTTTTCTAGATCTATCTTAAATTACAGTGCTATTTGTGATAGGATAATACCCATAGAAATACCAGTTAATAACACTATTATTCAAATATACATATGAAACACTAAAGCTAGTGACGAAGAAATTAAAGAATTCTACCAAATTGAAAGAAGTGGCAAAGAACAAGGCACCAGGAATTGATGGAATAAAAATTGAAATCTTTCAGGAAAGTGAGGCAGCACAG
>NW_006408520.1:40125301-40126311 GCF_000296735.1 Chrysochloris asiatica | reverse complement strand
CCACTTTGTTCCTTTATAACCCCTCAACCCCTCCCCCCCCCACACACACATTTTAGGTAGCCAATGTCTAAGTTGCCTGTAACTATCAACCCTGTGTACAGAGGGCATAGGTTTGATCTTTGATGTAAAGTCTCCTTCCCTCTCCATTGGGATTTTGAGCTACTACATCTATAACTATAGGTCAAGTTCATCACATTGTAGCAATTTACACTTGTTTCCTTTATCAAATTTCTTTATCTTCCTCTAGTTGAGTTCTGGTCATCAAACCATCAATACTTGTTTAAATGGGTTTGGGCATTTCTGCAATTTTGGGCATTCTTGTGCATCTCCCCTCTCTTCATATCAGCTGGATGCTTCACTCTCATCACCTGCATATTACTGTTGTTGTTAGGTGCCATCGAGTCAGCACTGACTCATAGTGACACTATGCATGTACAACATAATGAAACACTACCTGGTTCTGTGCCAACGTCACAATCATTGCAAAGCCTGAGCTGTCACCGTGCTAATCCTTTTACTCTGATACGCCACTTTACCAAACATGATATCCTTCTCCAAGGACTGAGTCCTCCTGATAATATGTCCCAAATATGAGAGACAAAGTCTGGTCATCCTTGCATCCAAGGAGCATTCTCACTGTATTTCTTCCAACACAGATTTGTTTCTTCTTTTGGCAGTCCATGGGAGTTTTAATATTCTCCTCAGCACCATAACTCAAATGCATCAAGTCTTCCACAGTCTTCCCTATTCACTGTTCAACTTTCCCATGCATATAAGGTCACTGAAAATACAATGTCTTGGTCAGACGCACATTAGTCCTCAAACTGACATCTTTGCTCTTGAACACTTTAAAAAAGTCTTGTGGAGCAGATTTGCCTAATGCAATACTACATTAGATATCTTGATTGCTGCTTCCATGAGTGTTGATGGTTCATCCGAACACAATGAAGTCTTTGACAACTTCCAATTTTTTCTCCATTTATATGGATGTTGTTTATTGGTCCAATAGT
>NW_006408520.1:40098105-40122328 GCF_000296735.1 Chrysochloris asiatica | reverse complement strand
GGGTCGCTATGAGTCGGTTCCAACTCGATGGCACCTGACAACAACAACAACAACCAAATTCTTCAGGCTGAAGTTGATCAAACATGTTATTAAGATGCATTGATCATTACTGGTGATTGAAATGAGAAAGATGAAAACAAAAAGGAAGGATCAGTAGTTGGAAAATACATATTGGTGATATTTTTGAAATGTGATGCTGGATATCACATAATAGAATTTTGCAAGGCATACACAAGCATAAAATGGACTATATCTGTTGGAAGAGAAAATGGAAAATCTCAATATCATCAGCCAAAACAAGATTGGCAATGGAACAAATCACTAATTGCTCATATATAAGTTCAGACTAAAGCTGAAAAAAATTAAAGCACGTCCACAAGAGCCAAAATATGACCTTGAATGTATCCCACCTGTGTTTAGAGACCCTCTCAAGAGCAGATTTGATGCATTAGACGAAAGGCCAGAAAAGTTGTGGCATGACATTAAGAACTTCATACAAAATTCTTCATGTCATGTTATGAAAGTCATAGAAAAGGTCATTAAAAAGACAGAAGATAAAGACACAAATGGATGTCAAAACAGACTATTGAAAGTTGCTCTTGAGAATAGAGAAGCTAAAGCAAATGAAAGAATGAGGAAGCAAAAGAGCTGAATAGAAAATTTCAATAACAGTTCAAGAGGACAAAGTCAAATATTATAATGAAATGTCTTTGAAAACCGGGAGTTTGAAAACTAAAAGGAAAAAATCACACTTAACATTTCTCTAGCTGAAAGAACTGAAGAAAAATCCAAGCCTTGTGTTTCAATATTGATGGGTTTGATGGATAAAATATTGAATGATGCAGAAAGTAACAAAGGAAGATGGAAGGAATACACAGTCACTGTACAAGAAAGAATTGTCCAATGCTCATCCATTTCAAAAGGAAGCATATGATCAAGAATTGATGGTTTTGAAGGAAGAAGTCCAACCTACACTGAAGGCACTGGTGAAAAACAAGGCTCCAGGATTGATGGAATACAAATAGAAAGATTTCAATAAACTCATGCAGCTCTGGAAGTTCTCGCTCGACAATACCAAGAAATTTGGAAGATAGTTACTTGGCCAATCAATTGGAAAATATCTGTATTTTTGCCTATTCTAAAGAAAGATGATCCAGTGGAATGGGGAAATAATCGAACATTATCTTTAATATCACATGTAAGCAAAGATAATTTAAAATCAGTTTCAGTAGTACATTGACAGGAAGATTTTGGAAATTCAAGCTGAATTCAGAAGAGAATGAAGAACGAGGGTTGTCATTGCTGACATCAGAATACTGGCTCATAGCAAAGAATATCAGACAGACATCTATTTTTGCTTTATTGTCAATGCAAAGGCATTCAACTGTGTGAATCATAATGAACTGTGTATAACAGTGAGAAAAATGGGTATTCCAGATCACTTCATTGTGCTCATGAAGAACCTGTACTTAGACCAGATATATTGTTCATACATAACAAGTAGATATTGAAGTGTTTAAAATCAGAAAAACCGTATGCCAGGGTTGAATCATGATAAACAGAGAAAAGGTTGACATTGTCAAAGACTTCATTTTACTTGGTTCCACAATCAAGATTGAGAATCAATCTTGTAGCAATCAAAAAAAAAAAAAAAATCAAAACACCTATTGCATTTCTGCTGCACAAGACCTCTTTAAAGTTTTCAGGAGCAAAAGTGTCACTTTGAAGACTAAAGTATGCCTGAACCAAGCTCTTTTCAATAGTCTCATATGTATGCAAAAGTTAGACAGAATAAGAAAGACCACAGAAGAATCATTGCATTTGAATTAGAGTGTTGGGGAAGAATACTGCAAGTGCCATAGATTTCCAGAAGAACAAATAAACCTATGTTGGAAAAAATACAGCCAAAAAGTTCCTTTGAAGTGAGGATGGCGAGACTTCATCTCTTGTTCCTTGGATATGTTTTCAGATGGGAGAAGAACATCATGCTTGGTACAGCAAAGGGTCAACAAAAAAGAGGAAGGACTTTAACAAGCTGGATTAATGCAGTGGCAGAAACAATAGACTTCAATATAATAACAATTGTGAGGATGGCAGAGGAGCAAGCAGTGTTTCATTCCACTGTGCATCAGGAAACTATGAGTCGGATATAACTCAACTGCACCTACCAACAATAGCGAGGATGTGTATACAATAAACCAAAAAATTAAATTTAAGATATATGAGAGTATCAGTGGTTTGGAGGAAATAAAGCAGGCTAAGGAAGGACAAAGAGAAAATGAAGGCATTTCTGTTTTATGTAGGTGGTCACAGAAGGATTCTCTAAAGCTTGCTTGGGAGTTGAGACCTGAAAGGAGTTGGTAAATGAGTCATGTAGGTGTCTGGGGAAGACTCAAACATTCTTGGACATAAATTGAGCTTCGTTGTTATTGTTAAGTGCTGTTGAGTTGATTCCAACTCACAGTGACCTTGTATAGGGTTTCCAAGGCTATAGCCCATTGTGAGAGCAGAACTCCTCATCTTTGTGCTACAGAGAGGCTTGTGGACTCGAAACAGACCTTGTGATTCACAGTCCAAAGCTTTTTCTCTAGAGCCACCACACTTCCAAACTTATCTACCCAACTTGAATACCAGACTGTTATCATGAAAGTTTGAAAAGAAAAAAACAGGAATGATCAGTAATAGGAAAACATGGACTTGGTTATAGAAATTATATTGGAGATAGCATGATAGAATTTTGTACGACCTATTCACAGCAAACACCTTTTTAAAACAACATAAAAGTGACTATAACCATGAACTTTGCAAGATAGATTGATTACATTGATTACGTATCCAAGGAAATCAAATTAACTACGTCTCTGGAAAGAGTTGGTGGAGAAGTTAAAAATCACCAACCAAAACAGGAGCAGGGTATGAATGTGAAACAGACCATCAATTACTCATATGTAAGTTTAGGCTGAAGAAAAAACAACACCAGAGCCAACATAAAACATTAATTATATCCCACCTGAATTTAGAGATCATCTCAAGAACATATTTGGTGCATTAGACCATAATGGGCAAAGGCCAAAAGACATGTGGGGTGATATCTAGACCGTTATACATGAAGAAATAAAAAGTTATTAAGAAGACAAAAAGTAAAAGACAAAAATGGATATCAGAAAGGACCCTGAAATTTGCTTTTGAGGTTAGAAAAGCTAAAATGAATGGAAAAAATGAGGAATCAGAAGAGTCTAGCAGAATATTTCAAAGGGCAGTTTCAGAAGACACAATCAAGTATTATAATGAAACGTTCCAAGAACTGGAGTTAGAAAACCAAAAGAAAGAGCATACTCAGCATTTCCCAAGCTGAAAGAATTATAAAAATAATTTAAGCCTTATGTTGCCATGCCAAAGGATTCTATGGGCAAAGTGTTGAAAGATGCAGAAAGCATCTAAAGAAGATGGAAGGAATATACAGTCACTGTACCAAAAAGTAACGGTTGATGTTCAACCATGTCAAGAGGTAGCATGTAATCAAAATTTGATGGTTTTGAAAGAAGTTCAAGCTGAACTGAAGGCATGGGTAAAAAACAAGACTCCAGGAATTGATGGAATACAAATTGAAATCTCCAGACTGATGAAGCATTGGAGTTACTCACTCACCTATACCAAGAAATTTGAAAGATAGCTACCTGGTCAATTGATTAGAAGAGATTCATATTCATGCCCATTTCAGAGAGGTGACCTAATGGAATGCTGAAAGCTTTGAACAATATCATTAATATCACATGCAAGTAAAAATTTTCTTAAGATACTTAAAAAATGGTTGTAACAATACATCAACAGCAACAGCCAGAAATTCAAACCTGTTTCAACAGCTGGTCATATCATTGCAAACTGGAGATCTTTACTGAAAGGCAAGAATACCAGAAAGATGTTTACCTGTGCTTTAATGACTATGCAAAGGCTTTCAACTGTGTGAATCATGACAAATTATGAATAACATTGCTAAGAATAGGTATTTCAGTGTACCCACAGAGTACCTTGACCGAGCTGTTGGGAAAGATCACCTTGACAAGACAAGATGGAGCATCCATAAGTGGGTTTCCACCTGCAGCTTCTTCTAGATGAGTTTGACGAGGATGAGTTTAGTCAGTTCAAATCACTATTAAAGTCCCTTCCCCAGCAAAGTATAGCTTGCCATCAGGATTCCCCAATTACTGACACTGACGTTGCTAATGGGAAACAACTGGCAGAAATTCTCAACAACTGCTGCAAGTACTGAGTGGAAATGGTGACCATCCAGATTCTTCACAAAATAAACCAGATTGGTTTGTCTAAGAGAGCCATGGATGAAATCCAAGAACCAACTGTGGAATCCCTTTGTGAAATGAAGTCCATGTAACTAGAGATGACACCAACTCCAGAACCAAAAAGATCAAACTGGGAAGACATAGAAGAGCTGTTAAAAGTAGACCCAAAATTTACAGAGGTAGATGATTCCACCAACTTAGAAACAAAACTGTATATGATATTTTAAAAGACAGTTACAACAGATGAGTATAAAATTGTATTGAAGAACAAATTTGAGCAAATCTGGAAGAACAACTTTTGCCTTGAAGTCACTAGAAGCTTTTGGATTGTCACTGAGAGATACAAGGCATTGATCACTTTCTGTAATCCTAAAATGTTTCAGGGCCATTCCCCCACACAGTGGTGGTGGGAAAACAGGCCTGTTGGTGTTGGGAAAAACACACTGGTCAAAAAGTTAATGATAGACTGGACAGATGGCAACCTCACAAGGAAATTCCAATATATTTTCTATCTCAACTTCAAGGAACTCAACCAGATGGGATCATGCTGTTGTGCTGAACTGATTGCCAAGTACTGTCCTAAGTTGAAAATGCCTTTCTGGAGGTGATAGCCCACACAGAGAATGTCCTGGTTATCATTGATGATTTTGATGAACTGAGATACACCCCTGGAGCACTGATCTGTGACATAAGTGATTACTTGAAGACTCCAAAGCCAATGCCCATCCTCTTGAGTAGTTTTATATTGAAAAAAATGTTCCCTCAAACAACTCACCTGATCACCACACAACCTTGGATGCTGAGGGAACTCCGGCATCTCATCTTCATAGCATTTGAAAGTTTCTTGGAAATGAGCAGGAAGGAATATTTCTTAGAGTCCTTCCAAGATGAATATGAATCCATGAGAGTTTTTGACTTGACAAAGAGCAATGCAACTTTTTTCAGCATGTGTTTGGCACTCATGGTATGCTGGATTGTCTACACACGTCTGAAACTGCAGATGGATAAAAGGATGCATAAAAAAATCACACTTGCCAAATTACCACATCATTATTCCTGCATTTTCTATGCAACCAGTTCATACAGATGCTTGGCACCTGCCCCAGCTGGTACTTCCAAGCACCCTTGAAAGTTTT
This sequence comes from Chrysochloris asiatica, assembly GCF_000296735.1. Lineage (NCBI taxonomy): Eukaryota > Metazoa > Chordata > Mammalia > Afrosoricida > Chrysochloridae > Chrysochloris > Chrysochloris asiatica. Next base: position 40,116,894 of record NW_006408520.1, on the reverse strand, counting down.
ATATATTTCCTAGCATCTAGGGGTGTCTGGACATGCACATCTATGTTGGAAGGGGAAGATGAGAAGAGACTTTGAGTGAAGGAGTCTGAGATTAGCCCTTTTCTAGGAAATATAGTTCAGAAGGACAAAGACAACGAAAACTACTACTCCTTTGTCCACCTCAGTATCCAGCTGTTCCTTGCTGCCATATTCTATGTTTTAGGGAGTGAGGAAGAAGACTAGGAAAACTACAGGAGGGACATTGGGAATATCCAAAAAAATCTATTCTTCACTGAAGAAGTATTGCAGAAGCCCAATCTGACCCAGTTAGGATACTTCTTATTTGACATCTTGAATAAAACAGTGCCAAGGAGCTAGAGACAAAGTTTGGCTACCAAGTGTCAAGTGGGGTCAAAGAGGAATTGCTGAAATGGAAAGTGAAGTCCAATAAGAATAAGCCCTTCTCGTTAATGACTTTGAAGGAGATTTTTCACTGTCTCTATGAATCTCAGGAGGAGGAATTTGTGAAGGATTCAATGGCCCATTTTAATGAACTGTCTCTACACTTAAAAAATGAAACTGACATTACACATACTGCTTACTGCCTCAAGTGTTGTCAAAATCTGCAGATTTCACGTAAGGTAACAAAGGAGATGTTTCTGGAGAATAAATCCTTGAAATCAAACTCTGAGATTCAGGGGTACAAGAAGGAGCAACACATTCGTTCTATCTGGATGGAATTCTGTTGCACGTTCGGATGGTATCTGTGGACATCAATCAAAATTTCCTTAGAGGCTCTGCAGTGATTCTTTCTAAACGTTTAGCCTCCAAAACACTTAATCTCCAGAAGGTGGCGCTCAACAATGTTTCACCAGCAGAAGTTTATGAGGAATTCTGCGCTGTTTTCTGTTATAAAAAGACTGGCACATCTGACCCTTTAAAACGATGTCCTGAATATGCTTCCTTTGTTGTGTGCTCAGATTCTGACCTACCCAGAATGTAACCTGCAGTATTTCAGGTTGGGGGTTCTTTCCGCTACCATTCTAAGGTGGGGTGAGTTCTCATTTGCCTTTAAAACCGACCAGTCCTTTAACATGCCTAAATCTCATAGACATTGAGCTCTTGGATGATGGTGTGAAGTTGTGTAAATCACTGAAGAAATCAAACTGCTCCCTACAGAGGTTGTCGTTGGAAAACTGTCGTCTAACAGAAGGCTGTTGTGAGGGTCTTTCCATTATGGTCAGAAATGAGATGCTGACACACCTGTGCTTGGCAAAGAATGAGCTTGTGAATGGTGGGGTTCAGTTTCCGTGTAAGGGCTTGAGTGACCCCAACTGTAAACTAGACCCTGGTTCTGTGGAGCTGTGGTATAACCGACAATGCCTGCAATCATCTCTCAAAGTTTCTTCAAAAAAAGTCGAGCTTAATGTGCTTGGGTGTGGGGCAGAATTGCATCAGAATTATGAGGCTGAATTTTCTGTGTCAGACCTCAAAGGATCCAGTATGCAACCTAAAATGTCTCTGGTTGTGGGGATGCACTCTGGTACCTTATAGTTGCTTGGACCTCTCATCTGCCTTTAAATGCAAACAGAACCTGACAACCTTGGACCTGGATCAGAATTCTTTGGCATATAATGGGATAAAGATATTGTGGTAAGGCTTGAAGCATCAAAATTGTCCCCTAACTACACAGGTTAAAGATAGATGCATCTAATACTCAAATACAAAAGCTGCTGCAAGAAGTCCAAGAAAGCAATCCACAACTGACTATTGAGAATGACAACTATGATCCCAGTAAACACAGGCCTTCTTCTCATGACTTGTTTGTGTAAATGCCCCCTGGAGTCATTTCTCCCACAACGGTGATGACACATTTCCTTGGAGTCATCTTAGTTAGAGTTGAGTTGGTGACTATATACTATCTTAGTTTTGATATCTGTCTCAGGGCTTATATGAAATGTTCACAAACCATTTAACACTATACAATGTGACGTGCCTGTTTCACAAGTAGAAATCAAAAGAAATAAAGGTTAATGCATTCATAAAAGAAAAGAAAAAAAAAAAGAATGAGTATTCCAGAACACTTCACTGTGCTCATGAGGAACCTGTATATAGACCAAGAGGCAACTGTAGAACAGAAAAAGTGGATATAGAAGGGTTTAAAATTAAGGAAGGTGTTTGTCAAACTTGCATCCCTTCACTACACTTACTCAATCTTTATACTGAGCCAATAATGTGAGAAACTGGATGTATGAAGTGGTATGTGGCATGAAGATTGGAGGAAGACTCATTAACAATATGGTATATGAGAATGACACAACCTTGCTTGCTGGAAGTGAAGACAGAAAAAAGAACCCTGATAGCAGATCAGGAAAAATGAAGAACCAATAAGACTAGGTTCTGATTTCTACAAAGAAACTATGCAGGCAAGAAAGCAAAATTATGACATATGTAAAACTCTGAAAGAAAGAAAAAAAGAACCCAACAAAGAATAGTGAGCAAGCAAAGCTGTCCCTCAAATATGATAACAAAATTAGAATGTTGTCTGATAAACAGAAATTAAAGGAATTTTTAATGACCAGAAAAATTTTACAAAAATTGCTAAAGGGTGGTCTTTGGACTGAGAACCAGTAACAGCAGACAACAAACTGCGATTGCCATATATGACAACAGTAAGCAGGACTCACTCAATCCTGATTGTAGATGTATTTAGTAAAGTAAGGCAAACCTACAATACTAAATATAAGGAACCAGAGATATTAATTTATAATGAACTCAACTACAAAGTAGAAAGAGGGAATAGTGTAGATACAGAATTTATAAATGGCAAGGAAGTCAAGTATATTTCAAGATAAAATAGACTTTTAAATAAGAAAACATTTAATGAATTACAAGGGAACTTGTAATCTATCCTCAAAATGAATGCACCTGCACATTAAAATAAAAAAGAGGAAGATCAGAAAGATTTAGTAAATATTAAAACAACAGAAATTAAAATAATAGCACACAAACAAAATGAACTCAGCACAGAAAATTATGTGGAACAAAGAAACTAGCAGCTCCACAAAAAAACCTCAAAGCAAAATGACAGCAATCAATGTATAACTATTAATAATTACACTGAATATAAATTGATTAAATGCCCCAGTCAAGAGACAAAGAGAAAAGAATGGATAAGAAAACAGTGTCCTCCAATATGGTGTTTGCAAAAGACACTTCAAAAAGGTAGAGACAGCCTGTGTCCATAAATGGAGGAATGCTTAAACAAACATTAGTACATACAATGGAATGCTACACAATGTTGAAAATGGTGATGAATCTGCAAAATACCTCACAACATGGATACACCTTATTCTTAGTGAAATTAGTCAATCACAAATATTGTTGAGACCAATGTTATAAAAAGTTAAGAAAAGGCTTTCTTAATAAAAGAAACAATCTATGATGGTTACTGGGGAAAGTTATTTCATGGAGGGAAAATTATAGATGGTAGACACATGTTCATACGGGTAACAGGGCAGGCAATAAAGAAGAGAGAGGTGGGCAGAGGAAAGATTAAGGTTTCAGGAGACACAGGAAAAAATGCAATAGGTAAAGTTGTTGTTGTTAAATGCCGTCAAGTCAATTCCGACTCATAGTGACCCTGTATAGGGTTTCCAAGGAGCAGCTGGTGAGCTTGAACTGCCCACCTTGCAGTTCAAATGACTTTGCAGTCTGGCACATTAGCCCACAGCGCCACACCAGGACTCCAACAGTTAAAGTGAATAGAGCTAAATACTGTCAACTGATGGTACATGTAGGGGATTGCAATCATTTTAATGGATCTCATAGACATACCTTTATGTCTGACACATAGTGTCTAGCACATAGTAGGTGCTCAGGAATTATTTATTATTGGATTAAATAAAAATAATAAATTCGACAGTATTTAAATGATTGCTTATTTCACTTCCTTTTTATTAATATCTCACTTATTTTACTTTTTCTTTGGCTAGTAAAACACACAATAATTATTTCTAGACACTAAATACCGATTTGGAGTCCTGGTGTGGCACTGTAGGATAAGTACTAGATCTCAGAAGGTGATGATGTTTCAAACCCACAAACCACTCCTAGGATACCCTGTACAGTGTCACTATGAGTTGGAACCTACTCAATGACACTTAACAACAAGAACAAACATTGATTTATTTGTAATAAATATAAATTTTTGTTAATTGAAAATTAATACCTGGAGTATTCTATTTACAAAATTGTTGGAAAATCATAGACCTAATTTACTATGACTTTAAATTCAATTTTCATCAATTAGGCCATTAATTTTCATGAACCTAGGCTAAGCACTGGACTACAAGGTCATTTGAATCGCAAGGTAGGTAGTTCAAACTCATCAACTGCTCTGCAGAAACCTTACACAGTGTTGCTATGAGTCGGAGCCAGCTTGACAGCACTTAACAACAAAACTACCAAGGACTTTGTTGATTTTTAACTGCTTACTCCATAGATATTAGTGATTGCAGGTTGGAGTGAGGCTACGTGTACTATGCAGGAACTTGCTGTTAGGTACCACCAAGTTGGTTCCAACCCATAGGACCTAATGTGTAAGAGAAGGAAACTGTCCAGTCTGTGCCATCCACACAATTGTTCCTATGTTTGAACCTGCTGTTGCAGTCATTGTATCAATCCATCTTATTGAAGGTCTTTCTCTTATTTAATTACCCTCTACTTTACCAACCATGTTTTCCAACTGATAACCTGCACAATGTAATGAGAAGTCCCACCATCCTCACTTCTAAGAAGCATTCTAGCTGTACTTCTTTCCATACACATTTGATTGCTCTTCTGGCAGGTCATGGTACATATAATATTCTTTACTAACATAATAGAAATCTATGAAGTCTTTTTCAGTCTTCCTTATTAATTGTTCATCTTTAACATGCATTTTAGGAATTGAAAACATTGTAGCTTAGGTCAGTTTACAAAGTGGCATATTTATCTTTTAACCTTTTTTAAAGAGAACTTTTTGCAGCAGATTTGCTCAATGTAATAAATCATTTATTTTTGCCTGTTGCTTCCATGGGCATTGATTGTGGATCCAATCAAAATGAAATCTTTAACAGCTTCAATCTTTTTCTTTTTTTTTAATGTATTGTGATGTTGCAATCTAGTTGTTAAGATTTTGTTTTCCTTATGATGAGGTGTAATCTACTCTTACGACTGTAGTCTTTGATCTTCATCAGTAAGTGCTTCAAATCCTCTTTGCTTTCATCAAGCAAGGTTGTATCATCTGCATACTATAGGTTGTTTATGAGCCTTCCTCCAACACTGATGTTATGTTCTTCATATAGTCCACTTTTTTGGATTATTTGCTCAGCATGTTGATTGAATAAGTATGGTGAAAGAATATAACCCAGAAACACACCTTTCCTGATTTTAAGCCATGCAATATCCCTTTGTTCTGTTAGAAAGACTATCTCTCAGTATATGTACAAATCCACATGAGTGAAATTAAATGTTCTGGAATCTCTGTTCTTTATAATGTTAGTCATAATTTATTATGTTCCACACAGTCAAATTCCCATGAATAGTCAATAAAACAAAAGCAAATATATTTCTGGTATTCTCAGCTTTCAACAAAGATCTGTTGATGTCACCAATGATATCACTTACTCCACATCGAGCAGTTGCCTATTGAAATACTGCTGCACCATTTTAAAAGTATTTTCATAAAAAATGCATAATATCCAATATCTATTGGATAGCTTTTATTTGTGATGGGGGGTTAATCTCTGTTTGGTGGTTTTTTATGTTCACTAAGTTCTAAAGATAAGGAAGGGAGAAAGTGAAGACCTTCTAGGATATCTTTGGGAACAGAACTTGATGTGACATACATACTGGTAAGTTACATTCACTGGCAAGAAGAAGTCATTTGTTCCCATCTGTATGCATTGACCCCACACAATTGTGAGTTTTTTGAACTGTGATAGTTTGAGTGTTGGTGTAATGCTGGAAGCTATGTTGCTGGTGTTTCAAATACCAACAGAGTCACCTATGTTGAAGAGGTTTCAGCAGAGCTTCTAGACTAAGAACAGACTAGGAAGAAGGAATAGGCAGTCCACATTTGAGGAATTAACCCTTGAAAACTTTATAAATACCAGAAAGCATTATCTGGTATAGTGCCAAAAGATGAACTCCTCAGGTTAGAAGGCATTCAAAATATGCCTGAAGAAAAAATGCCTCCTCAAAGTATTGTTGTTTTTAAGTGTCACTAAGTTGGTTCCAACTCAAAGAGACCCTGTATAGGGTTTCAATAACAGAAAACTAGGCAGGTTTTACAATCCTCTAAATTTTGTTGTTTTGATTTAACCTTATTTTAAAAAAAAAATAAATCTTCAGAATATTAAATGCATTTATTTAAATATGCATTTAAAAGAACAAAAGTCAAAATTCTATATGTATCCAGGACTGTTGTTGCCTAAACTTTTGACAATGAGTACAGACACAAGCATTTCATAACCCAAAGAACAACTTGAAACATTCATTTTCATATCTGCTCCCAAATTGTTATCTTTTGGATAACAAGAGTAAATCATAAACCTATATTTAACTCTTTCATCTTGAATGATTTTATGCCAATAAGGTGTGGCACTGTGGGTTAATGCGCTGGACTGCAAAGTTGGTTTGAACCTCAGGGTTAGTGGTTCAATCTCAGCAGCCTTCCACTACCCTATACAGGGTAGCTATGGGTAGGAACCAACTCAACAGCACTTAGTAATAACAATATGTTACATTATATAATATCATAAAATTAATGAGGTTTGGTCATTTAAATTGGTGTTTGCTAGATTTAAAGCATGTATAACAGTGTACTAGGAAACTACAGCATATTTAAACAAAATATTAAAATTTGGTTTCTGGAATTCAGAATATTATAGCCTGTTGGGGTTGACAAATACATGATGTCTTTAATTTCTTATGCAAATAACATGGATTTTGGAGTCAGAGTGACTCCATATTGAGTACCAACTCATCTATTCACTACCTGTATGAATTTGGGCAAATCTCTCAACTTTCTGAACATTAGTACTAACATCTGTAGAACAGAGACAATGATATTTCTTACTTTTCAGGGCTGTTAAACACTTCAGAATTGGCTATGAGAGACAGGAATTTAATGCATGCCCCATATTAGGCAGTCATTAAAATGGTGATTTTCAGATTTTAATATCCTGAGAAATATTTTATATCTTTTCATTTTACTGGGTTATAACTAGGAAGAAGCAGCCACTGTAAGTCTTATGAATAGAAGTGGAATATTGTCTGATATAGCACCAGATATGAACCCCTAACATAGGAAACATTCAAAATATAACTGGGGAAGACCTGCCTCCTCAAGTTAGAGTTGATCTTAATGACTTGGATGGAGTAAAAATTTCAGAACATTCATTTGATGATGGGGCACAACTCAAAATTAGAAGAAACAGCTGCAAATATCCATTAGTAATCAGAACCTAGAAGGTACAAAGTACGAAACTAGAAAAACCAGACATAGTCAAAAATGAAATTGAATGCATAAAGATCAATATCCGAGGTTTAGTGAGCTGAAATGGACAGACACTGACATGTTGAATTGGAAACTCAAATTGAAGAGGAATGGCAATGCATTCATTATCAGAGCATTTCAAGACCTATCTTGAAGGTCTATGCTATCTAGGATAAGATAATATCTATACCCCTACAAGGAAGACCCCTTAATATCACTACTATTCAAATTTAAACACCAACCACTAAGTGAAGTAATGATGAAACTGAAGACTTATACCAACTTCTTCAATCTGAAATTGATCACACATGCAATCAAGATGCATTAATAGTTAATGGTGATTGGAATTAAAAAGTGGGAAATAAAGAGGGAGGATCAATAATTTAAAAATATGGTCCTGGATGCTAGAGATTCCATTGTAGAATTTTGCAAGTCCAATGACTTATTCACTGCAAATACCTTTCTGAAATAACATATATATTTATTATACACATGTACCTCACCAGATGGAATACATAGGACTCAAACTGACAACATGTGTGGTAAGGGATACTGCAGAATCTTAATACCATTAGCCAAAATAAGGCTAGGAGCCCACTGTGGAACAGATCATAAATTGCTCATATACAAATTCAGGCTGAAGCTGAAGACAATTAAAACAAGTCCATGAGAGTCAAAACATGACCTTGAATATACCTCACTTGAATTTAGAGATCATCTGAAGAACATAATTGCTGCATTAGACAATAATTATCAAAAACCAGTGTTATGGGATGACATCAATAAAAACATACATGGATCTTGAGAAGGGCACAGCCACCTTGAGAAGGGCACAGCCAATCTGATATGGGTGCAGTTATCTTGAGAAGGCACAGCCACCTTGAGAAGGGCACAGCCAATCTGATATGGGTGCAGTTATCTTGAGAAGGCACAGTCACCTTGAGAAGGTCGCAGGGAACACAGCAGCAGGACAGAAGAAATCCCATCTCAGAGACTAGACTGACCTTCAGAGATTAAAGTGTGAACAATCTTTTGTCCACTCATTTCCTTTTCTCTCTGGTGACTAGAGGGAGTGCCTGACTGAGCAGACAACTCCTCCACCACTGGAGGGTTCTACTACACACATGTATGGATCTGCTCAGCTATGAACTGTGTACCACTAGAAGAAAATTCTGAACTATTTTGCTATGTTTTGTTTTTCAGGTCCCCTGTTTACCTTAGAGTGGGCTTTTTCTCTTCCCACTTTACCCAAGAAGAGGCAGCATATTTGGAATATAGGCAAGCTCCAATCACATCCTATAAAATCCTACCATCTAGGAAAGAGCCAATACCAGGTTCTATATAATACATAGATAGCCAACATTTGCTAAAATTACTTGTAGTTGTGTAATAAGAGAAGTGGAAAGGGAAGCCTATCTTCTCATCACATCTAACAGAAGGCAATCAAAAAGCTTAAAAATATAGCAGCTTATTTTCATCTAATTCTTGAAAATACATCTAATTCTTGAAAAATGCCCAAGAAACAATCAAAGATCTCAATTCATATCCCAAAACAAGATGTTGTTGTTGTCAGGTGCCATCGAGTCGGAACCGACTCATAGCGACCCCTGTGTTGGGGACTTACAGGCCTAATAAAACACAAGAAGAGCATCCTGAAAGCAGGTAGGGAAAAGAGAAGTGTACTTAAATGGCAAGCAAATAAGATTAAGCTCTGATCTTTCAGCAGAAACAATGCAGGCAAGAAGGCAATGGGGAGATGTTTATAAAACCCTGAAACAAAACAAACTTCTAATCAAGAATCGTCTACTCAATAAAACTGTCAATCAAATACAATAGTGCAACCAAATCATTCCAAGATCAACAGAAGCTAAGCGACTTTGTCAAAGTCAAGCCAGCACTTCAAAACATCCTAAAGGTTAGACTGAGAACCAACAAGAACAGACATTTACAAATGTGGCAACACTACTGGAACTCAGTTGACAGAAGAGTCCAGAATAGAACAAAACTACAAGAACAAATTCAGAGAACCTGAGAGGTCAGTCTACTATCCAAACAATAACAATGTGAAATAAGGGGAAAATACAGGAACAGAGATCCAGGTGGTAAGAAGTCACATAGATTGCAGAATAAAATAGACTATTTTAAATGGAGGAAAAAGTTAATCGAATATAGGGTAACCTCAAAGAAAATAAATACTTCAAAACATATCAAGAAAATGAAAATCCAAGAAAAACATGGGAACATTAATAGTATGAAAAAACTGCACAAAAAAACATGAATTTAGTACAGGAAGGCATGCAGAACAAAAAACCAACAGCACCAAAAAAAAACAAAATTATAGCAATTAATTCATAACTATTGGTAATTACACTGAATGTTAACACATTATACGCACCAGTCAAGAGACAGAGAATGAAATAATGGATATGAAAACAAGATCCTTCAATATGCTATCTGTAAGAGACATACCTTACACAGAGAAACAAAAACAGATTAAAAGTTAAAGAATGGGCAAATATATAATAAACTAATTATAATAAAAAATGAACAGGAGTGGCAAGACTATCTGATAAAATAAACTTTAAGGCAAAAACAGCATAAAAGATAAAGAAGGACACTATTTAATGATTAAACTGTCAATTGAACAAGACGACATAACTTAATAAATATCTAGGCTCCCAATGAAAGACCCCCAAAATACATACAGCAAACCCTAGTAGAAATGCAGAAAGAAATAGACAAATGTACAATAATAGTGGAAGACTTTAATGCACCACTTTCAAAAAAGGGTAGAACACCCAGAAAGAAACTTGACAAATACACAGAGGAATTAACAACACAATCAACCAACTTGATCTCATAGATGTGGATGTTCAACCCAACAATAGCACAATACACATTCTTTTTCAGTGCACATGGAACAATCTCCAGAATAGACCATATGTTAGGCCACAAAACAAATTTCCGTAAATCTAAAAAATCAAAATGCTACAAAACATCTTTAAGATCACAATGATATAAAATTAGAAATAAAAAATTAGGAAGACTAAGGAAACAAACTCAAATACATGGAAACTGAATAACACCTCATTCAAAGCTACTGGTTAGTAGAGCAAATAAAAGGTGAATTTACAAAATTCCTAGAAACAAATGAGAATGAAAACACAACATCCGAAAGTCCATGGGACACAGTCAAAGTTGTGCTGAGAAGAAAATTTATTGCAATAAATGCACACATCCAAAAAGAAGAAAGAACCAATTAACATAACCTCTCTAACAATTAGAAACAGATCAACAAAGCAAACCTACAGTCACCAGAAGAAAAGAACAACATGAAGAAATAAAAAGTTATTAAAAAGACAGGAAAAGAAAAAAAAAAAAAAAAAAGGTCAGCATGGATGTCAGAAGACACTCCCAACTTGCCCTTGAGTGTAGAAAATCTAAAGCTAATGGAAAGAATGAGGAAGTCATAGAGCTAACCTTAAAAATTTCAAAGGGCAACTCAAAAAGATAAAGTCAAGTGTTATAATGAAATGTGCAAAGACCTTGAGTTAGAAAACCAAAAGAGAAGAATATGCTCAGCATTTCTCAATCAAACAAAAATGAAGAAAAAATTCAGGTCTTGACTTAAAATGTTGAAGAATCCTATGGGCAAAATATTGAATGATGAAAGAAGCATCAAAAGAAAATGGAAGGAATACACAAAGTCATTGCACAAGAAATAATTGGTTGATGTTCAACCGTTTCAAGTGGTAGCATATGATCAAGAACTGATGGTTTTGAAGGAAGAGGTCCATTCTGTACTAAAGGCATTGGTTAAAAAAAAAAAAAAAAAAAGTCTCCAGGAATTGATTAAATACAAATTGAAATGTTTCAACAAACTCATGACGTACTGGAGATACTTACTGGACTATGCCTAGAATTTTGGAAGACAGCTACTTGGCCAAGGGATTGGAAGAGATCTAGATTTGTTCCTATTCCAAGGAAAGTTGACCCAATGACGTGAAAAAGTCAGAGAAATTATCCTAAATATAACATGCAAGTAAAATTTTGTGAAAGATAGTTTTAAATGGCTGCAACAGTACACTGATAGGGAGCTACCTGAAATTCAAGTCAGTTTCTGAAGAAGATGTGGAACAAGGGCTGTCACTACTAACACCATATGGACCTTTACTGAAAGCAGAGAATACCATTGTCTAAGTTATCTAAAGCTGCTATAATAGAAATACCAGTGGATGACTTTAATATCCAGAAACATTTTCTTTTTCAGTTTCGGAGGCTAGAACTCAAAATTCAGAGCCTTGAATTTTCTTTAGAGAAAGGCATTCTCTTTGATGACTCTGAGGAAAGATCTGCTACAAGTTGTTTTCCTAGATTAAAGGTTCTTTCTCTGTTAAGTAAAAATAACATAACAAGAGAACAAACTGATCTTGTAAGCAAGAAATTTATTAGTAGGGTTGAAAGTACCTTGATAAGAGGAGACATGACATGCTTTGAAGTAACATGACACATATTTCCCTTTAGCAAGTATTAAACAATACAGTTATATTCTACTATGATAATAAGAGAAATGGGGTAACAAGTAAACTGGACAATTCTTCCAGGAATTTACCCAATTAGGAGAGGTTATGGCAAGTGGATGTATGTGCATTATTTTTACAAGATGAATTCTGTTGTAAAGGCTTCTGGGATATTGATCATCACCAATTTTGGGATGTATTTTACAGTTTTCCCACCTGGAAAGTTTTATCTTGGTCAGGGTTAGATGCTCTGTAACAGATTCAAGCTTGTTCTAGCCTCATAAATTTCTGAAAGACAATTTTAAGGAAGTTTTACAAAGGTGACAATGGGTATGACTTCAGTTTCTAGCTTGTGGGCTCCAGGATGGGGACAGGTGGTTTTTTGAGACAAAGTCTCTCTACCTGGGAAAGTCTCTACATGTAGGACAGTTTTATATTTATGTTTGTACTACCCGACATGCTGGGAATACTGTGTTCATGCTGGGTTTCTTAATTTAATTAACCTATTTTTCTTAAGATTTCCAATGAATCCCATCATGCTTCAGTCCTTGTCTCCTGTCAGTACGTGTGGACTCAGTATTTCTTGGAGATCTCCAGAAATCTTGGCATCAATATTCTCCCTGGATCTAGGTGCTTCACAGTACAAAGATTCTAGGTTGAAAGGATACACTCTACTCCGGGTTCTTCTACCTTAGAAGTTGTAGGTACCTCTGAGTTCAGTTCACTTCTCTTTCCTTTTCAATCTCAAAAGAGATTGGCACAATATAAAACATAATCCTGAAGATTGTATCTGACCTCATTTGCATCAGAGAAGTAGGATTTGTAACATAAGATAATTACATCAGTTCAGTGTTTAACACATCAAATCACATTATATTAGATCTTTTCATGGCAGATTATTTCATTTTAACAGCCAAACCACTGAGAATCCAGGCCCAGTCAAGTCAACACAAAACCTAAACTATCACAGTAACAAAGATGTTTACTTTTGCTTTATTGGCTATGCAAAGGCATTCAACCATGTGGATCATAACAAACTATGTATAACATTGTGAAGAATGTGTATTCCAAAACACTTCACTGTGTTCATAATGAATCTGTACAAAGACAAAAAGTCAGTGGTAGCAAAACTGGGGCTATTGAAAGGTGAAAGGTTTGCTCCAGCACTGTATCCTTTCACCATAATTATTCAATCTGTATATTGAGCTGGGTTATAAGAAGAAGAACAAAGTATCAGATTTTGGTTCTTTGCCTGGTGGGTTGACTTAAAACTTGATTTCTAGAGTCTGGGCCATCAGTAGTCATGTAGGATTTTTTGTCTGCTGCAGTTTTCTGTTGACTTTTAACCACAGGTCATGTAGTACTAAGGGACATCCTAAGGGATGGCATGTATTTCAGACACACTTTTCTTTACTTACATTTTGTCATACCAATATGATTTCCCTTTAGTAATTGGGATCAATCACATTAGGTAGTCCAGTAACTCCTTTATTTGACTATTGATATAAGAGCCCAAAGTTTTAAAGTAGTAAACTTAACTTGCTATTCAATGAACTCAGTGTTGTACTTCTTGGTGGGAATATTCCTAGCTTTGGAACTAAGACCTCTAAATTCACAGAGCATAGGATTATGGGGACAGGAAGCAAAATTTTGGCAAGTGGGTCACTAGGAGTAATAAAAAGTGTTATTACTCCAGTTTCCACCCATTGATTCCTAGATCCATGAATAGTGGCTATGGGAGAAATAACACCATATATTGGATGTTGATTTAGAGTATATTCAGATTCCTGGAGATCCTTGCCCCAAACCTGCAAAGTGTTGCCACTGTCTTAGTATGCATTCTTTAGAGAAGCAAAGCCAATAAAGTTTATATGTGTATATATAAAGAGAGGTTTATATAAAGGAATAGGCTAACACAGTTGTACAGGTGGACACATCCTAAGTCTTTGGGTTAGATGTCATGCTGGAGCCTCACTCCCAGTAAAGTTCTTGCTCTTTGGGTGGCTAGAGTTACACAGCAGTGAACTGCACAGTTGTGAGCTGCATCAGGTGAGCCCTGTTCCAAACCTGTAGAGTTGGTCCTGGCCAGACCTGCATTAGCCCATCATAGGAGAAGAAGATAAAGAGACATGGCCCAAAACAGGAGACAGACAGGTGAACTGGGTTGGTTGGCCCTACATGGGGTCGCCATCTTGAACGTTTACAAGCAGTTTTGGAAGCAGATGGTGACTTGGTGGTACAGAGTCATAATTGTCAATGATGGCAAGAAAGGTGTGATTTGTTTGCTTGTTTGTTTGTTTCCCACATTTCCCTAGTGAGCAGAGGTATTGCCAGCCCCAACCTTTGTCCACCCTTCAATGAAGCACCTGCTTTCCAGGTGGTTGGAGCCATAGAGTATTGAGCTGCAAAGTTGTGAGTCATATCATCATGATTAAGCACTATCTGCACCAACCCTGGAGCCTGGATTCAGGTAAGCCTTGCTTCAGTCCTGCAGAGCCAGTCATAGCCAGCACTGAACTAATGGAAAGTCTCATGACCGATCACCACCAGCTGCCTTCTGAGCTGGAAAGACCCCAATCCCAGCTGCTTTGGGGTCTGCATGAAATGCTTCCAGATTGGGTGCCCCAAACAGACAGCACATAGGTCTATAGGAACTCCATATAGTGCTGGGAGCTCCACTGTCTCATCCCTTTGCCACCCATCACATGAGATATTTGCGGGGCAGGAGTTCACCAGTTTTCTCCTCTCTGGGTCCAGCACTTGGCCTGGTTTTCTCCTTCATTATTATTTTTTGTTTATTCTTTCTTCTCCTTATTCCTCTCTTTCCCTTCTCTTGTTTTTAATCTCTTCTATCTTCCCTTTAATTTTTTCAGTTTTTCTTTCCCATCCCCTGGCTTCTCTTTTCTTTTTTCCTTTGCTCTGGAGTTTTTATTACTACTCTCTGATCTTTTTCTCTTCCAGATTTTGTTTCCTTTCCTCTTTTTGATCATTGTATTCTTTTTTAGCTGCTGCCTGTTTTGTTTATTTATTTTTCTTTCTTTTTCCATTTTTATGATTTACCTTTTAATGGTTGTCTGATTTTTAACTTTTTTCTCTCTCACATGTGTATTTCTTTTTGCCTCACATGATGGGGGGACACTAACCATGCCCAGATAACCCAGCCGCAATCTTATGCTCTATAGCCCTAGCCATTGAACAAGAGCCAATACCAGCTGCTACATGCCTGATCAAGTCAGCAGCCAACATAAGCCAAGCCCATCCTAATCTGAGCTGCATGAATGGTGAATGGAGAACTGTGCACACAATTTCAGTCTTTAGTCAGACCCACAAGGAGATAGCTGGTAAGTACCTAAGAACACACCAATATGCAATCATCAATTAAATAAAACTTCAACACTAAAGTGTCTTGGAAACTACAGACAGTTTATGTTCACATGAAGAAACAAGACAGAATGGCTCAAATAACTAGAAAGAAACAACAAAGACACATCAGAACTAACCAACACAATTAACAAACTTGACCTCATAACACTCAACCCAACAACAACACAATACACATTTTTTTTAGGGCACATGGAACATATTCCAGAATAAACCATAATTTAGATAGCAAAGGAAGCCCCAATAAATTGAAAAACATCAAAATAAAACAGAAACCTTTCTGATCTGAATGTTATAAAGTCAGAAATCAACTATAGGAAGAACAAGACTGGACCAGGGGACAACCAAATACATGGAAATTGAACAATATCCTTCTTAAAACCTACTAGGCCAGAGAGCACATGAAAAATGAAATTTAAAAATTCCTTGAATCAAATGAGAATGAAAACAGAACATGCATAACTTATGGGGCACAGCAAAAATAGTTCTCAAAAGGAAATTTATAGCAATAAACACATACATCTAAAAAGAAAAAAAAAAAAAAATCAATACATTAACCCAACATCTTCAATGACTAGAAAAAGAGCACCAAAGTAAGGCAACTGCCACCAGAAGAAAAGAAATAATAAAGATTAGAGCAGAAAACAGAAAAACAAAAATATCATAAAGACAATAGATTATTTTTGAAAAGGATTCATAAAATAGGCAAACCACTGGCAAATCTAACAAATGAAAAGGAGAAGATGCAAATAACATAAATAAGAAATTGCATTGGTGATGTTACAACAGAACCTATGGAAATAAAAAGGATAATAATAGAATATTCTTGGTGTGGTACTTTAAGATAAGCATTAGACTGATAAACATAAGGTCAGTGGTTCAAATATACTAGTCAGAACCAATTCAACAGAATCTAATAATAACAACAACAACTCCCACAATTTTGAAAATATAGAATAAATGGACAAATTTCTAGAATCACACTACCTACCTAAACTAAAACAGACTAAAGTGGAAAACTTGAACAGACCTATAACAAAATAATAAATTGATCTGGTCATTAAAAACTCCCAACCAAAAAAGTCGAGGTCTAGATGGCTTTATTGGTGATTCTACCAAACATTCAGAGAGGAACTGGCACAAACTCTACTCAAACTATAAAAGAACACAGAAATGATGGAAACTCCTGATTACATTTTTTTGAAGCAAGCATAACCGTTATACTAGAGACAGGCATAGACATCACTAAAATAGATAGACCAATATCCCTCATGGACATAGATGCAAAACGTCTCAACAAAATCCTAGCAAATAAAATTCAACAACATATTAAAAAATATTAAGTCATAATCAAGTAGGATACATGTCAGTTATGCAAGGATAGTACAATATTAGAAAAGGAATCAGTGCAATCTACCATGTAATTAAATAAAGGAAAAACAAAACGCATGATCAAATTAGAGATAAAAGGGGAATTTCTCAACATAAATTAAGGGCACATATATAAAACCAATAACCAACATTACTCCCCTTGCCAACATGAACCAGACTAGGGTGCCCTTTATCATCACTCCTGTTCAATATTGTCCTGAAAAATCTTAGCCAGAGCTATAGGACAAGAAGGGGAAATTAAAGGCTTTCAAATTGACAAAGAAGTAAAACTATATTTGCATATACTATATGTGTAGTGTTGTGTCATTGTAGCATAGACACTGTACTATGAACCACAAGGTCAATGGTTCAAGCCCACTAGCTGCTCAGTGAGAGAAAGATGAAGTTTTCTTTTTCCTCAAATATTTAAAGCCTTGGAAACTCTATGAACAGTTGCTATAAATCAGAACAGATTTGATGGCATTTGACAATAACAACAATCTTATACAAAGACAATCCCAAAGACTCAGCAAGAAAATGATTGGAACTCATTGAATGATTCAGCAAAGTGGCAGCATAGAAGATCAATAAGCAAAAATTCCTCAGATCTCTTTATACTAACAAAGACAGCTATGAAAATTAAATCAGGAAAACAAGACTATTTACAATAGCCATCCAAAAAGATGAAATGCTTAGGAATAAATCTGGCCAGAGAAACAAAAGACCTATACAAAGAAAACTACAAAAGTACTATTATAATTTTATTCTGGCAATTCAAGTCAGATTGCTGTTCACTTCATCTAAAATTAATCTGCATTTACAGACCAACAAAAAATTAGTAAATTTCACATCTAATTCACTTTTAGAGATACCATGCTTAAGAAGTCAACCCTGTAAGTCTATACACATTAGATTATACTGATTACAGCTTTAATTCTGCTGTCAGTTACAGTAACCATACTCACCTTGTCTTGTCAATTAAGTGCCATCACTTGGCTCCTACCACCATGGGGTCAACCAGCCCTGTGCTTATTAAGTATCTTAATTCAGTTAGGGTAGTTTTTATTATCAAATGTGATTTATGTAAAGTAGCAACCACAGCAGTCTTGAAGGATATGGGACTCCCTTCATAAATGTGTTCTCTGCAGTGCAGTTACTTGCTTAGTATGGGTTTTCTAACCATAGTCCTCCATTTTTTGATGCACTGTAAATCCTAGCTTCTATGACTGTGAAGATAGTCCAATTTTGGAGTGAGCTGTCTGCTATGTTAATGAGACAGGATTAAGGTGGGATGTATCTTGAGTCCTCACCTTAGTAGAAGGTTTGACTCAAGTTACCACCCTTAGTTTCTTTGGGAATGTGGTCAGTATATTAGTCATCTGTGTTAAAATAAGAATTAATTTCCTATGTTAAGCTATGAACTTATTAGCAAAACACCACTTCCCCGTTTAGTTAAGAAAAACATGAAGCTGGGGTCAAAGAATTTTGGCTAGGACCAGAAATGGCATGCTTAAGATGCACAGTAACAATCAACGTGTCATTAGCCTGATTTTCTGATGTTATGAGATTGAAAACTCACCTTTGTCAAAGCCTCAATGTGAACAGAACGTGATCTTTATGATCTTTCTGCTTGACAAGGATATACAGAGGAATTGTTTAATTATCTTGACAAACACTAATCATTTACTGCCCTAGAAGACCCCTGATTCAGGACTGGGAAGCCATCAAGGTAATATAAGGCCCAGTGCATTTCTTCTTTTATTTTTTGACCCTGAAGATGCACTGAGCAACTATGACTAAATTCTTCCTTGCTCTGGATCCTGCATATGGCTCACCTCTGTCTGGCCTCTAGTTCTTGGGACTTCAGCTGGCAACCTATCCCATAACCTGATTGACCAGCTTCTGCAGCTTTGTGAGTCAATAGCATGATTTAGCATGAGTGAAGAGAATCCTTCAGACTGATGTTTGAACTATAGATTTGGTATTTGCCAGCCT
>NW_006408520.1:40091225-40092270 GCF_000296735.1 Chrysochloris asiatica | reverse complement strand
GCACTCACTCATCCATGCAAAGAAAATTTGAAGACAGCTACCTTGCCAAATGTTAGGAAGAGATCTATATTTGTGCCCATTCCAAAGAGAGGTGACCCAATGGAATATAGAAATCATCAGACAGCATCATTAATATCACATGCAAGTTAAATTTTTCTAAAGACCATTTAAAAACATCTGCAGCAGTACATTGACAGAGAACTGCCAGCGTTCTAAATTGGATTCAGACACAAATGACGAACAAGAAATATCACTGCTGACGTCAGATGGACCTTGGCTGAAAGCAGAGAATACCAGAAAGATGTTTACCTGTGCTTTATTGACTATACAAAAGCTTTAGAGTGTGTGGATCATGACAAGCTGTGGACAACATTGTAGAAAATGAGAAATCTGGAACACTGAATTGTGCTTATGAGGCAGTATTTCGAACAGACAATGGAAAAGTGAATATTTGAAATTAGGAAAGGTGTGCTTCAGGGTTGTCTTCTTTTATCATACTTGTTTAATCTATATGCTGAACAAGTAATTCAAGAAGTTGAATTATATGGAGAAGAATGTGCTATCAGGTTTAGAAGAAGACTCTTTAACAACCCGCAATATGCAGATAATATAATCTTGCTTGCTGAAAGTGGAGGACTTAAAATACTTACTGATGAAGATCAACCCAGCCTTCAGTATGGGTTGCACCTCACTACAAAGAAAACAAAAATCTGGACCAATAAATAACATCAAGATAAATGGAGAAGAGATTAAAATTGTCAAAGACTTCATTTTGCTCAGATCAGCTATCAACAATCATGGAAGTATCAATCAAGAAATCAAAGGACATATTGCATTAGGCAAATCTGCTACAGAAGACCTCTTTAAAATGTACAAGAGCAAAGATGTCAGTTTGAGGACTAAGGTGCACCTGACCCAAGCCATGATATTTTCAATAACCTCGAATGCTTAAGAAAGTTGGACAATGAATAAAGAAGACTATAGAAGAATTGATGCATTTGAGTTATGGTTTTAGAGAAGAATATTAAATTACCATGGACTGCCA
>NW_006408520.1:40087458-40091125 GCF_000296735.1 Chrysochloris asiatica | reverse complement strand
AAGAAGTACAGAGTGCTCTTTAGAAGCCAGGTTGGCCAGACTTTGTCTCCCATACTTTGGACATATTATCAGGAGGAAACAGTATGCAGAGAATGATACCATGTAAAGTGGAGGGTCAGAAAAAAGAGGAATACCCCAACAAGACGTTTAGCACAGTGGCAGCAGCAATGGGCTCAAGCATAGGAACAATTCTGAAGTTGACTCAGGACCAAGCTAAGTTTCATTCTGTTGAGCATATGGTTGCTATGAGTCGGTATCAACTCGATGGCTCTAATAGCATAATAACAATTATCACCTTATGTCATGGATTAGCCATGCCTTCTTTACTACTAGATGCAGAGTTATCAGCATATTTACAACAAACCAGGCTTAAGATGCACTTCAGAAAACTCGTCCATAAGATTTTGTTCCTCTGAAAACACTCTATACCAAATTCTTCAGAGAACCAAAAGCTGTGAAGCATATATTTGAGAAGAATTTTTAAAGTTTGTGGAAAAATGGAATTGTATATATATATACTTTTCACATTTATATACATTTATATATATATAAATGTATAGTGGTAACACCTCTAATGGGAGCCAGACTGATAATGACACTGTATGAGTCACTGTAAGTCTGACACATTCACCAGCAATTAACAACAACAAAGCTCAATTTCAGTACATTTGTAATTTTCAGCATAGGCAGTAATTAACCTTGTTATTGATCAAACATGCAATCAAGATGCATTGATAATTTCTGATGATTAGAATGCCAAAACATACTCAAAACTTAAAAGAAATCTTTTGTAGAAGATTTAATGCAATACATTGTTTGATGTTTAACTACTCTTTCCATAAGCATTAATTGTGGATCCAAGTAAAATAGAATTTTTTATCATATCGATCTAACATGCAATCAGGATGAATTGAAAACAACAGGTGATTGGCATGTGAAAGTTAGAAACAAAGAAGACGGATTAGTAGTTGGAAAATATGGCCATTTTGATAGAAATGGTGCTGGAGATCACATGATAGAATTTTGCAAGACTAAAGACCTCTTCAAGGAGCTCTGGTAGCATAGTGGTTACAGTAGGCCTGTTAATCTCAAGGTCCGCAGTTTGAAACTACCAGCAGTTCCACAGGAGAAAGGTGAAGCTCTCTGCTCCCATAAAGATTTACAGCCTCAGAAACCCTATGGAGAGTTGCTATGGGTAGGAATTGACTTTATGACAATTAACAACAACAACAATAACATATAGTGGTGGTGTGTCGCTGAGTTCATTCCAACTGTACTGACTCTGTATAGGATTTTCGAGACTATAAATCTTTATGGAAGCAAAAAGCCTACTCTTTCTCCTTTGAAACATCTGGTGGGCTAGAACTGCAAACCTTGTGGTTCATAGTCCAGTGCTTATCTTATAGAGTGACCAGAATCCCTATGGTGGTTATGTGCTGTGGGGTTTGTTCCAACTCATAGCAACCCTGTACAGGGTTTCTGAGGCTGTAAATCTTTATAGTTGCAGAAAGCCTCTTCTTTCTCCCATGAAACAGCTGGTAGTTTCAAACTGCTGACCTTGTGGTTCGCAGCCCAACTTGTAACCACTACATTACCAGAGCTCCTATACATACATATATAAATTGTTAGTGCCATAAGTCAGTTCAGACCTGAAAAGCAGCCATTTACAGGGTTTCCAAAGAGTGGCTGGTGGGTTTGAACTGCCAGCTTTGTAGTTAGCAATCTAGTGCTTGTCCCACACACAGCACCACTCTAGGATTCTATAATTTTTGTTGTGAATTGCTGTCAAGTAGATTCTGACTCATAGTGACCTTGTACAGGGTTTCTGAGGAGCAGATGGTGGGTTTGAACTACTGATCTTGCGGTTCACAGTCTAGCGATGATCCTACAGGGCCATGGATGGGGAAAGAAGGGGTTCAAGGCAATGGCTCAGATAGTTGGTTTGGCAAGTACTGATTCCCTGGTTAAGCATCAGGCTGGAGAGCTATCCTGACTCATGATTGTAGGGACTGATAAACCTAAAATTGACAAGTCAGACAGCAGGCTGCTGGCTTACGGGGTGCAGGAATTTATGAATCCTAAAACATGCCAGTTAGATGACAGACTGCTGACTCATATCTGAAGAACCAGAGTCAGAAAATGATAAATTTGATGCAGGATTGCCAGAATATCCATATATATTGGATAAATGGTCCCTTCAAATGATCCACTGTTAACATCAGATCAGATCCCAAAATGGAGGATAATTACATAATATCTGCCAAGCTATTAAGAATCACGGTCTTGCTTTTTTTTTACCCCCTTAACTTTTATTATGATTTTGGTGACAATTTACAGAAAAAAAAACATTACTTTTACAATAAAAAATCCATACACATTTTGTTTTGTGTTATTGATTGCAATCCTCAGAATGTAACCCTACTTCCTCACTGTGTTTACCATTTTATTCATCCTTCTTGCCTTCTGAGCTTCTAAAAGCAAGGAAACTGATAGATTCTGTTGTTACATATGAAATGACACCTTTCCTTCATCTTAGAGTCAGGTGAGGAGATGATATAAATGGAAATAGTAAAAATTCAGACAAGTTTTTAATAACAGAAAAGTTAAAAAAACAAAAAAAAAAAAAACCACCGTATTTAATACCCCTCTGAGCAGGTTTCAGTCTAAATGCTCTCTCCTTTAAAGTGACCATTATATATCCATATATATATATATTCAACTAATGTTTATGAGTTAAGCAATATATCCCAAGTGCTGAGTTAAGTGCTAAAATATATATTGAATAAATGTATGATGAATAGATAAAGGAGAAAATGAATAGTAAATTAACTTCCAATACTTTTATATTTCATGGATAAATCTACAGAAACTTCACCAAAGGGTGTAGTGAGCATTATGATGCACCACACAGATTTCCTTCTAGGTTAATGAATGTATGCCCCAGCTTCTTGTAGGTCTGTGGGCAGACTAACTTTAGCTGGGGGCTGTCAGTTGCTTGGAATTGTCTCGTCAAAATGTTTCATTGCCCAAGATGATGACACCATCCAAAGCAACTCAAATCCTATGATTAGTAAAAATGAAAAGGTTCAATCCCTTTGTCCTAACTAAATAATCATTTTAACTTTACATCTCACTTTGTGTCAGCTGAGGCCTTTCTGGCGACTATATTGCAGTCTAGCTATTCCTCCTGCATAATCTTGCTTTCCTGCCATTCCTTTCAGAGGTAGTTATTTTAAAGGCACACCAATTTTTAACTCAGAATCTTTTTTCCAGGAAAATCAACCTCTGACAGAAAGACACCTATATTTCCCTATTCACTTACCATTTATATCATCACCTTTTAACATGACTTCAAGAATGGCAATGATAACACAAAATTCTAAACTAATGGCAATGATAACACAAAATTCTAAACTAACACAAATAATGTAATTCTCAGTGGGCTATAAGAGTTAATTACAGAAGTTGATTAATAGATAATAGTCGTGTATGAAGCTTGCAATCAGCTACTAAGAAAAAGGTTGATGGTTCGAACCTACCCACTGACTCCAATTCAAATAGTCTTGGCAATCATCTTCCATACAGATTACCCTATGAAGCAGTTCTACTCTGTAACACATGGAGTCACCCTGAGTTATAAGCCAACTTGATGGTAGTTAAAACAAAA
>NW_006408520.1:40086363-40087088 GCF_000296735.1 Chrysochloris asiatica | reverse complement strand
TTGAAAACAGTCAATAAGATTATAACAAATAAATTCATAAATTGTTCATGGTGTGTTTTTTTGTAGTCAAATATTTCATTACCTATTGAGTATTATTAAGAAAATACAAATATCTGCATATTAAAAATTTAAATGTAAAATGCTATTTAATTTTAAAACATAAGAAAAGTCTTTTTTGCTTAAATTATGGAGGTTTCTGTAACTACTTAAAAATTCAAAACACAAAGATAAATTATGATAGATTATTGTATTCTTTATACTAATTACATGCAGAGTCATTAATAATTGTAGTCATAATCATTAATTGTGAAAAGTCTTGCATTTTTGAAAATGACATACCTTGAAAATTGTAGTGGATAATAACATTGTAAACCATATACGAGGGGGTTTCAAATGTTCATGGAAAAATGGAATTGAAAGAAAATGGAATTTTTTCACAAGCTTTTTACAGCTCTCTTGAATATATATAATATATATTAGGAGTTCTGGTAACATAGTGGTTATGGTTTGGGCTGCTAACCATAAGATCAGCAGTTGGAATCTACCATCCGTTCTGCAGGAGACAAGACTTTCTGCTCCCATAAACATTCACAGACTTGGAAGCCCTATATAGGATTGCTATCAGTTGGAACTGACTCACTGACTCCAAGGTACATAATCATCACTATACATATATTTCTTTCTAGGAGCTTTTCATATATATATATATATATATATATATATCT
>NW_006408520.1:40085088-40086180 GCF_000296735.1 Chrysochloris asiatica | reverse complement strand
GAAGCATCTAGATCTAGGGAAAGATCAATGTTCAAACACATAGAAATTTCCAAAGAATGCTGAGTTTATAGATGCTGAAAGGAGACAAGGACTTTCTCCAAAACTTGCACTCTCATTTGGATTCCAGCCTCCCACACAGTCGGAGAATAGATTTCTGTTTTTAAAGCCTTCCACTAGTGATATTCCTGTTATAGCAGCACTGGATAACCAAGACACAGGTCTAGAAGCAAACATGGACAGTGCGACTAGGTCCTGAGGACATTCAGCAATATCTTGTAAGGTACCTGCCTCAACCAAAGACTCGGGTGCTACTTCATACAAAGACTCTTAAGTATAGCTGCATTAACTCATTATATAGGGGCAGAAGAAATAATGGCTTTAATGGAGAAGGTGGCTTAGCAGACAAAGATGAAGTAATCTCTTCAGTTTGGAATAAGAGAGCTAGTCTGTTGTCAGAAGTGATTCAAGATAATTTAGGATTTCAGTATCCCCAATTTTCTGACTATCTGCTCAAACTATCTCATCCCAGGTTTAACGATCCCATTGGTTCCCAATCAATTCCCTCACTTTAACTTCAGACACCATTTGAGGTTGGGAATTTAACTGGCATTAAATTCAGCCACAGAGAAGACTCTGGATTGGTTTTTGGCAATATCATCACTGTTACTACAAAAAATGAGGCTTTCATTCAGGGCACAAGTGGCAACTTTCAGGTCTTGCTTGTGGTACTTGAGCTGTGACTCTGAAACTTTGAGCTCATCCCTTTCATTCACCACTTTGTATAGTGAAAATAGGAAAAACCAAACAGCTTTCTTATACTTCTCATTCTAAAATAAATGTAAAAGAATATGAAATATGCAATCAGCCATAAGCTGCTTCTCACAAATATTTAATACATTGGTAATGATATTTGACCCATCTTTATTGACACTGTAATGGTTAGGATTCTGTGTCAACTTGACTAAGTCAGGTTTTCCAGATATTCAGTAGTAAGTGATGAA
Organism: Chrysochloris asiatica; assembly: GCF_000296735.1. Lineage (NCBI taxonomy): Eukaryota > Metazoa > Chordata > Mammalia > Afrosoricida > Chrysochloridae > Chrysochloris > Chrysochloris asiatica. Next base: position 40,085,179 of record NW_006408520.1, on the reverse strand, counting down.
AACGAACACAGGCATAGTTAAATCTGTGATGAGAGACTACAAGCAGTCAATCAATTAAAGGGATGCTGCTTTAAAGGGATGCTGCTTTGGG
>NW_006408520.1:40076662-40084988 GCF_000296735.1 Chrysochloris asiatica | reverse complement strand
CTAAAATGTTACTACTGTTCACTCCATGCTTTAGATGCATAAACTTGAAATCATTCATATGAATACAATTATGATTCACAGTGTAAACATTCACCTATAAGGACATTTCTAAATTAAATTACTGTTGGTTCATTATTAAATACACAAATCCACATGCTGTGGATACCAGAGGCAAATCTTTATTTCTCTGGGTTCCTTTTTGTCTGCTTAAAGTATTGTCAAAATTTAAAAATAATATTAAAATGTTCTTTCTCTTTAGTATCTAAAAAATGCATTCTCAAGTTGCTTTGAAATAATTTAAAAATAAATTTTATCACATTTTAAGACAGAAAAAAATTCACCTTGAGGCAGTCACCTATTAGTATTCTGCCTTAACTAAGTGGATTATGGACTTTGAAACGAAACCTGAACACATCTTAAAAAGGTGCTCAAGCTTAACTATCTTGTCCTATAAATATGGAAGGTGCTTTGACAATAATTGGATCTCACTAATACCCATATGGATTCAAATATTGCAAAAGGAAATGGATTGTAAATGTTGGCAACAGAATTTAACTATACTTCCATATGTATGCTGTACCAACCACAGGATTTGGAATAGGAACTGTTGTTACAAACCAATTTTGCTAATTAGAAGAGTCTTCATTTTTCACCTTCACAAGTAAAGTTGCAAGAAGCCCTGAGCTTGCTTTGCTTATCTCAAATTCCCATTTGGCAGGCAATGTAAAAACTTAACTCCTAAAGAGTTGTCATATGCCTACAGTATCCAACTTGGCACAGCTACTAGATTTGACCTCAGGGAATTTTCATGTGTAAGTCTTCCTGTGGTGTACTCTTGAGAGTTTTCTCTAAATTGAAAGAGAGTAAGAGGTATGAACAAAAAAACAATGGTTCAACAAGCCAGGTTTATTTTAAGTGTTTTGGTACAGGCCCAAACTGCTATAACATGGTCTCAGATAATTACACTTTACAAAGTAATTCAGGAAGAGGAAGGCCAATTAGGTTAACAATTAAAAGGTGTACCAACTATGCAATACACATTCATCAGCAATAACATCCACAATGTTTCTATAGGCTTCACATCAGTCAAAGTGTAAGAATTATAGATCTTGGTGCCTACGCCCATGATTATCATCATATGCCATCCACTGGCGTAGGATCTCATCATTTTGTGTTTATATGGCAGCTCCTAGGAGAATTGTGGCATTGTAGGATAAGCACAAGTTAGTTAACTGCAAGATTGGCAGTTCAAGACCACCAGCTGCTCCTCAGAAACCCCATACAGGGTGTCTATGAGTTGGAACCATCTCAATGGCACTTAACAACAACAAGGAGAATTCTAACCAGCCCTTTTGTAAATGGGCCTGGGTGATTAGAAGAAACATAAAAGAAATCTCAAATTCAGCACTAACTACCAAGTAGAATTCTGGGGTGGTGCTGTGGGCTAATGCACTGTACTGCAAAGTCAGTTTATACTGCAAGGTCAGTGGTTCATGCTCACCTGTCACTCCTTGGAAACCTATACAGGATTGTTATGGGTTGGAACTGATTTATGGCACTTAACAACAAACTAACAACTACTAAATACTATGAATTTTCTAATATCAGTCTGAACTCAATATTTTAGCTGTATAACGTGTTCTTTAAGGAGCCCTGATGGCATAGTGGAGTCTTGGTGTGGTGCTGTGGGTTAATGCTCTGGACTGCAAGATTGCTTTGAACTGCAGGGTTGGTGGTTCAAGCTCACCAGCCGCTCCTCAGAAACACTATACAGGGTCACTATGGGTCAGAACCAACTCGATGGCACTTAATAACAACAACAACGATGGCGTAGTGGGTACAGATAGGTCAGTTAACAGCAAGGTGAGCTGTTCAAACCCACGAGGTGCTCCTATGGGAGAAAGAAGAGGCTTTCTGCTCCTGTAAAGATTTACAGCCTGGGAAAACCTGTACAAAGTTGCTATGAGTCAAATCGACTCCATGGCACACAATCACCACCACCACCATTCTCCTTTTTGAAATAGCTGGATAGCTTTAAAGTTTCAAGATTAGGTCCTGCTAGTTACTCCTTACCTACTACCACTGCTTCAATTTCTCATCTGTAAAATGGAGGTCAGAAATACACCTAACTCACAGAGTAACTTTGAGTATTAACTAATACGTTGTTTTCAAGTTTCAGAATACACCAGTCACCTGGAAAACTTGTCATAGTACTCATTTCAAGGCCACTCTAAAGAGTTTCTGAGAGGATGGGACCTCACATTTGTATCTAACAAGTTTTTTAGGTACTGCTGGTCATGGACCACATTTTGAGAACTCTGTGGTGCTGTGAGTTAATTCGCTGGACTACAAAGTTGGTTTGAACCACAAGGTCAGCAGTTCAAGCTCACCAGCTGCTCCTCGAAAACCAGTACAGAGTCACTATAGGTCCAAATTGACTCGACAGCACTTAATAACAACTTAACAAACTAATGAAAAGTGCTTCCCTAATTACATTGTTGTTGTTAACTGCCTTCCAGCAGGTTCCTACTCATAGCAACCCTGTATAGAGTTTCCAAGGAGCAGCTGGTGGGTTTGAACCCCTGACCTGGCCATTAACAGTTCAATGTTTATCTTATAGCACCACATTGTTGTTGTTGTTAAGTGCTTTCGAGTCAGATCCAATTCATAGCGACATTGTATAGGGTTTCTGAGGTGCGGCTGGTGAGCTTGAACTACCGACCTTGCAATTCAAACCGACCTTGTAGTCCAGCGTATTAACCCACAGTGCCACACCAGGACTCCACAGCACCACATTGAGACTCCCTAATTATAACAACAACAACAACAACAATTATAAGCACTCTCTCTATATAAACCACTCCTTGAAAACCTTATACAGTGTTGCTATGAGTTGGAACCAACTCGATGGCACTTAAAAACAAGAAAAAATAATGCTGATAAGGAGTCCTGGTAGTGCTGTAAAATAAACACTGGACTGCTAAGTGCAAGGATGTTGTTGTTGTTATGCACCATCGAGTTGTTTCTGACTCGTTGTTGTCGTTAAGTGCTGTCAAGTCGATTCTGACCCATAGCGACTCTGTATAGGGTTTCCAAGGAGCAGCAGGTGAGCTTGACCCACCGACTTTGCAGTCTGCTGCATGAACCCACAGTGCCACACCAGGACTCATAGCGACTCTGTATAGGGTATCCAACTTGAACTGCCAACCTTGCCGTCCAGCGCACTAACCAGCAGCACCACACCAGATGGATCAAACCCTCAGCAATTCTGTGGGAAAAAGTTGAGAAAACCCTATATATATTCAGAATCTTTCTCCATTGGAGCTTTTGGTGGGTTTGAACCACCAAACTTGTATTTAGCAGTTCAATCCTTATCCTACAGAGCCACTGCATTCCCCAATCAACTAATTGCTGTTTTTGCTGTGTGTGCCGTGGTGATAAAGAACTCATAGTAATGCTGCATGGTGGTGGTGATGGTTGTGTGACCTTGAGTTGGTTCTGAATCATAGTGACCCTGTATAGGATTTCCTAGGCTGTAAATCTTTAAGTGAGAAGAAAGCCTCATCTTTCTCCTGAGTGACCCCATATAGAGTTTCTCAAAATGGCTTGTGGGCTTGATCTGCCAATCTTATCATTAGCAATCCAATGCGTATCTTACACTGTCACACCAAGTTTCCATCAACTAATTGTTGAGTGCTGTGGAGTCAGTTCCAGACTCATAGTGACATTGTATATGGTTTCTCAGACTGTAAATATTTGCAGGAGCAGAAAGTTGCATCTTCTTCCCACACAGCAGCTGGTAGACTGGAAACAACAACCTACAGAGTCATTGGCTCCCTAATCAACTAATGGTTTTTGATAAGTGCCACTGAGTCTGTTCTAATTCATAGAAACTCTATATAGGTTTTCCAAGGAGCAGCTAGTGATTTTGAACTACTGACCTCATGGTCCAGTGCTTATTTCTACAGGCCTCACCAGGACTCCAGTCAACTAAATAGTACCTCCAAAACTAGTAGAGCTTTGTTAAAGTTGATGAAAAATTCTCTTTCCCTAATCTCATGTTGTTGTTGTTAAGTGCGGTTGAGTCTGTTCAGACTAATAGCGACCCTGTATAGAGTTTCCAAGGAGTGGCTGGTGAGCTTGAACCACTGACCTTGTAGTTCAAACCCACCTTGCAGTGCAATGCATTAACCCACTGCACCATACCAGGACTCCATTCTTACTCTCATATGCCTCTGTTTTTCAGTCCTAATACATGTTGTTTGGAACACTAAGTAAATACAATTTTTATATTTGGTCTAAAAATAATTGTAAATGCTATAATGCCAGGTCATCTCAGAATACATGAATGAGAATAGTATCATGGTAGTTCCTTTTGGCTCCCTAAAAATAAGTATTGTAATGGTAACAGAGATTGTCCATTTGAATAGAAGTCTACCCTCTTTGCTCCTGATTGTGTTTAATAATGTTAAGACCTTTTGGGAATTGTATTCCATATAAAGAAGGAAAATAAGCAGGTTTTGGAGAAAAGACTGAAAAACAAAGCTAAAGGTTAAGATGATGATATGGGGAGTTGGTATGGGAAGATACTGTATCATTAGTTCTACAGTTCAAGTGGCTGGCATTGGCTGTGTGCTGTGGAGTCAGTTCTGATTCCTAGTGACTTAGTATAGGGATCTCAAGGCTGTAAATCTTTATTAGAGCAGAAAGCCTCCTCTCTATTATGGGGAGAGACTGATATATTCAAACTGATGATCTTGGGCCCATAGCCCAGCTGATTATCCAGTATGCTATGTGGACATGAAATGAAAATTTTAGGATTAAATAAAACTTGATATTATTGCTAAGGAATAAACCATTTTAAATGAAAATTCATGATGCTACAACTTTGGTCACAAAGTTAAAGGCTTATAAGGAGTACTTAAACTCTATACTCTTGTTTATTCCTATTTCCTCCTGTACAAGATGTATGCTGAACAAGGCTCAACAAACTTTTTACAGAATAAGACTTTTCTTTAATATAAAAATACAATAATCCAGCAACAAAACAAGACTGATGAGTTGTCAAATAACAGGAGTCACAACCGCTCCTCGCTCTTGGGATTTTCAAACCATTAGACTTCCCCCGAGTCTGCTCCTGCCCGAGCCGTCAGATTCCATCCACGTCTTCCTATGAAATCTGATACCTTAATATATTTTCAATGTGCTTGATTCTACTAACATTTCTTTTTAATTGGTAAAGTGTCTTACATGGCATATATTATCAGTTCCTATTATGAATTCCTAGCACAGAAAGCAAAATGACCAAGTCTTTGTTCAATTTTATCAAATTGTATCTTGATGAGTCAGTGGAAAGAGTTTGGATAATTTGCATTATTTGATCATGGGAACAAAATTTTTAAAAATAACAGCAAACACATTTATATTATAGTTTTTTGTATATTTCCAGAGCTGAGGTCCTGTACATACTCTGAGACTGTGTTCATGACAAGGGGAAGGGACAGGGCTGAACCTACATCCATCCTATCAGCAAAGCAATCTCATGGGCTCTGTTTCTCTAACTTGAAAGTATGGTCCTTATGAAACTTTCTGACACCATGAATTTGAGGTTTCCTTCTACTGTGATTGCCAGGAAGTTTAGAATTTTAAATCTCTCAAACTTGCCCTAGAAACTGAAGTTGGCTTATTAAAGTTTTTTTTTCCCCCATTTGAAAAACTTCTTTGTTTCACTAACAGCAAATCTCTTGTGTTTTGTAACGTTGTTATTGAACAAGTTTAATGATTTGCTGAGGACCTCATCTAGAGGCATTACCAAGCAGCTCGAGATTAGAAACGTATGGTGGTGGAGTCTCTCCTAGAATAAATGAAAATATTTTATTCAGCTACTGAGAAGGGTCTCCAGAGATCAAATTAGAAGCTAGCTGTGAAGGGAGATGTTTAGGCATGCTCTGGAATTATTTATCAGCATTTTCTGCTTGTGTGAGAATAAGCAGACATTAAGTTTAAATTAAACAAAGGGAAAAAGAAAACAAGGTTTTTCAGTAATTTGACTGCTAATGATATTTCTGAATTATTCTTAGCTTAATAGTTTAAGTAATTTGCAATGATAATAATTGTTCCTGCTAAAGCTCCAATGGTGTTTTTTTTTTTTCCTTTTTGCCAAGATTAACCCCCTTTAAAACCTTTAATGGACATGTAATTGCAAATTTATTGTGGGCTTTGTTAATTTTTAAGTTTGTTTTCTCCTTGACATTTCTTTTAATTTAATTTAATTTTATTACATTCATCAACAATTTGAGAAACTGACTTAAAAGTCCATTAAAAAGGGATAAATGTTCTTTATGTTGCACTTGTTTGTCTTTATTTATAATGAGGCTGAGCTTGTAGATAGAATAAAGACAGCTTAATTATTACTTTCAACATTAATGTCCTTTTCTCATGCACTCATTCAAAATAAGTATGCTTTTAGGGTATGTTGGAAAGAAGTGAACTGTTACTATGGGGTTGCAATTGTCCTTTTTAATAATTAATTAAAAAAACAAAAAACCAGACTATATCCCAAATTAGCACATAAGCCTGCATTTTAAATAACATCTAGGTGATAAAGTTGTACTAAGAGCAATTAAAGGAACACTACATGTTATCACAAACAATTGGTAATTAGAAATATTTTCATATAAAGTGAAGCAAGTAATAAACTAGCAACAAAAATCCTGTGTATGATTTCTTTTCATATTGAGGGAATAAAAATATACAACTCAACGTTTTGTCAGGCAGTAAATTGTCTTTGTTCTGGCCTGAATTTAGTCACCATATCAATCACCTATATAGGAAAGAACAAGACTACCAAAACTCCTCTTGCACACATTGCTGTAAAGGTGAAATATTTGATGGAAACAATTACTGTTCATAGAAATTCATGTCACCTATTTTAATATTCTAAGTTCATATTAACTATTTTTAAAAGGATTTTGGTATTTGCTCTCAAAGAATTTCCATTAACTTATTCCCTTGTTACTTCGAATTAAATTCCACCTTAAATTTTACAAAAGGAAAGAAAAGAAAAAGGGAAAAAAGTGAGATAAGGTTAACTGAGGACCCAGTAAAAGCAGGGGGACAGGGGGAATTATTAAAAAAGTATGACTGTGTATATATATATACACATAAAGGAGCTCTGGCTGTGTAGTGGTTACAAATCGGGCTGCGAACCTCAAGGTCAGCAGTTTGAAACTACCAGCTGTTCCACAGGAGAAAGATGAGGCTTTCTGCTCCCATAAAGAATTACAGCCTCGGAAACCCAGTACAGGGTCGCTATGAGTCAGAACCAACTCCACAGCACATAACCACCATATATATACACACACATATCTATCTATACAATAGGAAATTCATTATATACATTGAGATATATATTCATTATCTTTTCATTTCATTTCCCCACAAATTTTTGAAGCCCTTTCATATACATACATATACACAACACATATATTAAATATTGTAAGAGCTGTTGAATCTATTTCAACTCATAGCAAGCCTGTATATGTTTTCCAAGGAGCAGCTGGTGGAATTGAACCACCCACCTTATGATTAGCAGTTCAGTGCTTGTCCAATAGCACCACACTGTATATAACATCATGATAAATGGAGAAAAGATTGAAGTTGTAAAATACTTCATTTTTCTTGAATCTACCATCAGCACTCATGGAAGCAGCAGACAAGAAATTAAGCTACTCAGACCTCTTTAAAATGTTTAAGAGCAAAAATGTCAGTTTAAGGACTAAAGTATGCCTGACCCAAGCCGTGGTATTTTCAATTGTCTCAACAAAAATATATGTACTTAAAAGTTGAGCAATGAATAATGAAGATGGTAGAAAAATTGATGCACTTGAGTTATGATGCTGGAGAAGAATATTAAAGGCACCATGGGCTGCCAGAAGAATTAACAAATCTGTGTTGGAAGAAGTACAACCAGAATGCTCCTTAAAAACCAAGATGGGTAGACTTCATCTCACAGACTTTGGACAAGTTACCAGGAGGGACCAGTCCTGGAGAAGGACAACGTGCTTGATAAAGTGGAGGGACAGCCAAAAAGACGGAGAACCCCAATAACATGTCCTGGCACAGTGGAAGCAACAATGGGCTCAAACATAGCAGCAATTCTGAGAATGGCATTGAAAAAGGCACTTAATGACAACATATAGATAGATAGATATAGATATAGGCATAGGAGATATATATGTGTGTGTGTGTATGTATAGCACAGGACCAGGCACTTAATAACAGCATAGATAGATAGATAGATAGATAGATAGATAGATAGATAGAT
>NW_006408520.1:40073147-40076517 GCF_000296735.1 Chrysochloris asiatica | reverse complement strand
TAGATAGACAGATAGATAGATAAAGATATTAGGCATAGGATATATATATATATATATGCATAGATAGATAGATAGATAGATAGATAGATAAATAGATAGACAGATAGATAGATAGAGATATAGGCATAGGATATATGTATAGATATATAGATATAGGCATAGGATATATATATAGCATAGGACCAGGCACTTAATAACAACATAGATGTATAGATAGATAGATAGATAGATAGATAGATAGATAGATAGATAGATAGATGCATAAGATAGATAGATAGATGCATAAGATAGATAGATAGATGATAGATAGATAGATAGATAGATAGATAGATAGATAGATAGATAGATAGATAGGTAGATATGTAGATAGATAGATGCATAAGATATCTAGATATCTAGATTAATTACTTCCCCCCTTTTGTTATACAACTTCCACCTTTACAGTTGGGACAGTCTCAATTAGTCACGAAAGCAATTAGTCACTATTGAATCATAAGAATCTTACCCAATCTTCTTTCTCCAGACCCATCTAAACAAGATGAAAACTATTCTGTAGGGATTCTACGTTCCCCCACACCCTCTTAAACTAAATTCCATCTTGAAAACTTGTAAGCCAATCACTTTGTGCCTTTATAGCTTCTCCATTTTAGGTAGCCAGTGTCTAAGTTGCCCATCCCTATCAACCCTGTGTACAGAGAGTATAGGATAGATCCTTGATGTGAAGACTTCTTCCCTCTCTGTTGGTACTTTGAGCTACTACATACATAAATATAAGTCAAGTTCATCAAATTGTAGCAATTTATACTTGTTTTCTTTTGCATTTAAAAAAAAATCTTCCTCTAGTTAAGTTCTGATCATCAAGCCATTGAAGTTAGATCAGATGGGTACTATCTGCAAGTTTGGGCATTCTTGTGAGTCTCCTCTCACTTCATGTCAGCTGGATGCTTAAATCTCAGTTCTAGCCCTCCATGAGTATGTCCTTGTCCATGGGCTCAGGGATCCTCAAGTCACACCATACTGTAGAACAACCACCACTTTCTCTTCTCTCTCTCATGTCCAAGTTAATGGGAGTCTATGGAATGAGGTCTAACTTAGTCCATATCTTCATTGCTGCCTTTCCCCAACTTCCACTCACCAGTAGACCAATGTAGTTGCCAGCAAGCTTACATGCCTACTCATGTGTTCCCTTTGAGTTTCAGTCTTGAAGGGGGGGTTTGTCCTGAAGTAACTTGATTGCTTGCCTTGATGGCTCCCCTGAGAACAACTTGCTTGTTCTTGTAATAGCCAATAAGATTGCTGGTTTTGTTTTTTATTTTTCCTGCTAGTGTTTCTTTCACACAGTATCTTCTGTCCTATCTGTTCCAGGCTGGTCTGCTTGTCCTTTCCAGTGGGAATGTCCCACCTCAGAAGGTTGTGGATGGGGCTCAGGATTTCACCTAAGGTCCTACACAATTCAAAGGCTTGCAGCTTCCTTGTTATTCTTCAAGGTAGCATAATATTCCATTGTGTGTATGTACCAAAGGTTGTTTATTCATTCTTCCATTGACGGGCACTTAAGCTATCTCCATCTTTTTGTTATTGTGAATAGTGTTGTTATGAACATTGAAGTGCATATATCTAGTTGTGTTCTGGCTCGTATTTCTTGTGGCTATATATCAATGTCAGCTTGAGGACAAGACACAGTATTTTCAATAACCTCATATGCATGTGAAAGCTAGACAGTGAATAAGGAAGACCATAGAAGAATTGAAGCCTTTGAGTTATGGTGTTGGAGGAGAATATTGAAAGTGCCATGGGCTACCAAAAGAACCAATAGATACGTTTTGGAAGAAGTGCAGCCAGAGTGCTCCTTAGAGGCAAAGATGGCCAAACTTCATCTCTCATACTTTGGACATATTGTCAGGAGGGACCAGTAGCTGGAGAAGGATGTCATGTTTGGTAAGGTGGAGGGTCAGAGAAAAAGAGGAAGACCCACAATGAGATGGATTAGTCAAGTGGCAGCATTGATGGACTCAAGCATGGCAACAGTAGTTAGGTTGGCTCAGGATCGGGCAGTGTTTCGTTCTGTTGTGCATAAGGTTGCTATGGGTCAGTATTGACTCGATGGCACCTAACAACACAACAACATATACCAAGTAGAGGAATTGCTAGATCATAAAGTATTTTTTATTTCCAACTTTCTGAGGAAGTGTCATACTCTTTTCCAGAGTGGCTGAACCATTTTGCATTCCCACCAGCATAGTAGGAGGGTCCCAGACTCTCCACATCCTCACCAACATTTATTGTCCTCTGTTTTCATAAACTTTGCTATTATTGCTGCTGTGAGTTAATGTCTTGTTTTAATTTGAATCTCTCTAATGGGTAATGGGAGTCCTTGTGTGGCTCTGTGGGCTAATGTGCCAGACTGCAAAGCCCTTTGAACTGCAAGGTCGGCAGTTCAAGCTCACCAGCTGCTCCTTGGAAACCCTATACAGGGTTGTTATGGGTCGGAACTGACTTGACAGCACTTTACAACAACAACAATGTGTAATGAGGAGTTCTGGTATGGCGCTGTGTGCTAATGCATCAGACTGCAAAGTTGTTTGAACTGCAAGGTCAGTGGTTCAAGCTCACCAGCTTCTCATTGGAAACCATATACAGGGTTGCTATGGGTAGGAATCAATTTGACGACACTTAACCACAAAGAGACAATGGGTAATGATAGTTAACATTTCTTCACATGTTTGTTGGCTGCCCAGATGTCTTCCTTGGTGAAGTGCCTGTTCATGTTCTGTTCTCATTTTTTAATCAGGTTATTTGTATTTTTCTTATAGATGTGTTATAGTTTCCTATTGTTGTTGTTATGTGCCATTGAGTCAGTTCCGACTCACAGAGACCCTGTACAGGTTTTCCGAGGCTGTAAATCTTTATGGGAGCAGAAAGCGTCATCTTTCTCCCACGGAACAGCTGGTAGTTTCAATCTGCCGACCTTGATGTTCGCAGCCCGATTGGTAACCACTACTCTACCAGAGCTGCTTTATAGTTTCCTAAAGGTTTTAGAAATTAGTCCCTTGTTTGATATGTTGTTGCAAAAGTTTTTTTTCCCATTCTGTAGGCTCCATTTTTACTCTTTTGGTAAAATCTTTTGAGGCACATACGTTTCTAATTTTTATTATGTTCCAATCATCTTTTTTGTCTTCTTTTGTTTGTGCAATTCTCACTGTTTTGCAGTCTATATGTGTCCTGTATTGTTGTTGTTGTTGTCAGGTGCCATCGAGTCAGAACCGACTCATAGCAACTCCATGCACAGCAGAACGAAACAATGTCCGATCCTGGGCCAACATATCTACTGCTGCCACACTTGAGTCCATCAATGATGCCACCTGGCCAA
>NW_006408520.1:40068278-40070523 GCF_000296735.1 Chrysochloris asiatica | reverse complement strand
ATATCGATGTTTATGCGTTCCATTTCATTTTTGACAACTTCCAATTTTCCCAGATTCATACTTCATACATTCCATGTTCTGATTATCAATGGACGTTTACAACTGTTTCTCTTCATTTTGATATGTGGCCCATCAGCAAATGAAGGTTCTGTGAGCTTTTCTCCCCCAAACTTAACTCTATTCACATCATCATGGTCAGCTCTACTTTGAGGAGGCATTTTTTTCCCCAGTCGCATTCTGAGTGCCTTCCCACCTTCTGGGCCTTTATCTGACAATGTTTCTCTGCTATTCATAGAGTTTTCAGTGACTAGCGATTCAGAAATAGTTTGTAACTCTTTCTTCCTAGTCTGTCTTTGTCTGGAAGCTCATCTGAAACCTGTCCACCATGGGTGATCCTGCCGGTTATTTAAAATACTGGTGGCATAGCACTCAGAATCACAGCAACTCAATCCACCACAGCACGACCGACAGATGAGTGGTGGCCGTTTGGTTTTATGTTGATACTGTCACTTTAAATTTCAATGTTGATCCTGTTACAATCCTGATATAATCAAAATAGAATCAATATGGTCTCTCCTGATACTATCAATCCTGATACAATCAAGATTTTGTCTCCCAAGTTGGCGGCTCCTGGAACAGCTGAGTGTCTTGATCCAGAATACAATGGATTTCTGGATTCCCTTCAAATTCCCCAGCTGTAAACCCTCTGATCCTCCAAACATACCTTTATATTTGTTTCAGAGTTCCAACACTATCTCATGAGCCCTCTTGTCCCAGTGTTCTGTGTTGTTGTTGCCCGAGCTCCTCACTGCACGTCTACCTGATCCGCCATCTTGAAGGAGCAAGGCTTGGAACTATAGTGGTTAGACCTCGTTGCTTCGAAGATCTCGCTGCTTCGAAGATCTTGCCCTATATTAGAAACCCTCAAATTTTCCTTATTTTTTCATTGATGACCTTGATAATTCGGGATTCACATTTAGGTCTCTAGCCCATGCTGATTTGGTTTTTGTATATGATGTGAGATAAATGAATTGTTTCAATCTTTTGCATATCAATTTCCAGTTCTGCCAGCACCATCTGTTGAAGAGACTATCTCCTCAGCATTCAATGTACTTTGGCCCTTTGTCAAAGATCAGTTGGCTGTAAGTAGATGGGTTAATTTCTGTATTCTCAATTATTTTCCATTGATCTATGTATCTTTCATTGTACAAGTACCAGGCTATTTTGACCACTGTAGCTATGTAATAAATTTTGAAATCAGGGAGTGAGAGACTTCCAACTTTGTTCTTCCAACAATGATATAATAGATGAATTATTATGTGCACCACCATTAACTATCCAAAGTTAACTTGTTTAGCTGCATACCTAAGTCTTTTAGTAAATACTCAAGTTCTCCTTAACAGCAAGGAACTTATGTTAATTAACATTACTGGGGAGTTAGGTGGGTAAGTAAAAAAATATTGCTTCAAAATAATAAAACCTTTATTAAACAAAAATATAAAAGTGGAAAGCTATTTTTTCTCACTCAACATATCCTACATCTAAGTATACACACTTCTGAAGGCAGTGTTTCCATCCTTCCAACCCTTCCTGTTTTGCACATTCCAATTTAAATCATGTCAAAAGAGCAGTTTTAACATCTTCCAGGGACTCAAAGTGTTTCCTTTCAATGTTATTTGAGTTTGAAAACAAAAATAAATCTGAAGGGGTAAGATCAGGGCTGTAGGCTAGAAAATGTAAGTTTTCCAAACTGACTCAATAGCATAATAAATTGAATCATTTATTTTCAGTATACCCACGATGCTTATTTATGTAGGGATGATGTATACTAAAAGGTTTCCTGGCATCAATCTTCTAGATCTAGAAGTTTCACAGTGAAGGGATTCCAGGTCTAAAGGACACACTCCGTTCTCAGCAACTCTTTTCTTGGTGGCAGTGTGTTCTTCTGTGCTCTACTCACTTCTGTCACCTTTTATACTACAAAGGAGATTAATTTAACATTCACCTAATTCTGTAGATTGCATTTCATTTCACTTCATTAACATCATAGAAGTGAGAATTTGTAACACCAAGGATAACTACTTAAGATCATGGCTGATCACATCAGATCACATCAAGGGGTGATTGCATCACTTTAGATCTTATCATGGAAGTGATGTTGTTGTTGTTGTTAAGTGCCGTTGAGTCGGTTCCGACCCATAGCGACCCTGTACAGGGTTTCCGAGGGTGTAAATCTTTACGGGAG
>NW_006408520.1:40036807-40067543 GCF_000296735.1 Chrysochloris asiatica | reverse complement strand
GTTGTTGTTGTTAAGTGCCGTCGAGTCGGTTCCGACCCATAGCGACCCTGTACAGGGTTTCCGAGGGTGTAAATCTTTACGGGAGTAGAAAACCTCATCTTTCTCCCGCGGAGCGGCTGGTAGTTTCGAACTGCTGACCTTAAGGTTCGCAGCCCGATTCGTAACCATTACGCTACCAGAGCTTCTGAAAATCCATTGTAGATAGCATCAATGTTCTGAAAAAAACATTGGGAGTAGAACTTAACTTTTTTACCAAAGGTAAAATTAATTTGAATCCCAGAATTAGGCACTCTTCTACCTAGGTATCTTCCTAATTCATATATGTGTATGTTTAATATATGGCTCTCCTTCCTAATTTAGATTCTATAAATTTCTTGTCAATATCTTTCATTGTTTTCATCACTTTTTAGGAGTTTTCATCATATCTAGTTAGTGAAAACCTGGTTTTAATCCCACTGTTCATTTATCTTTGTATCTGCTATATTGAAGATTACAGGGTGTTGAGGATGTGATAGGGATGGGAATCACACAATACAGCTGATGGATATCGTTCTATATTAAGTTGTTTCCAGACACTAGTAGATTTCTTCCATATTGTCTTACTTGAATTGAAAAGTTCTACCACTTTCCTGAAATATTTTAGCATATAATTTACCCCTTATTTTGTCTGAGGCATAGATTGGGTGGTTTCCTATTCCATAGAAATCAATAGAAATCTTCATACATTCTATCACTAAAGTTCAAACCTACCTTTCTTCCCTTCCTCCTATTAAAAATAAGAACTTGTCCTTTCATCAGTTGAAAGTTAATCTCTCCACCTCTGTTACAGATGCCTATTTTTCCTGACTTCTCAGAAAACTAATTTTTTTCTTCCATTCATTCTGCTGGCTGCTACCATTTGGCATTTATATAAACTTTAAACTTTTATCTTTATATATGTTTGTTTTGTTGTTGTTAAGTCAGTTCCAATTTATAGCGATCCTGTATAGGGTTTCCAAGGAGTGGCTGGTGGGTTTGAACCACGAACCATGTGGCTAGCAATCCAGTGCTTATCCTACAGCACATAAATGGGGGGTGTTGTTTTTCTTAACTGACATATTTTGATTCTGACTACTAGTGACCGTCTATAGGTCTTCCAAGGAACATTTGATAGTTTAAATCACTGAACTTCTGGTTAGCAGTCCAGTGCTTACATTGACAGTGTCACACTTGTTGTTCTTGTTAGGTGCTGTCAAGTTAGTACCAACTCATGGTGACCTTATGCATAACAGAAAAAAACATGGACCGGTCTTACGCCAACCTCACAACCTTTCTTTCACTGGACCACATTGCTACTGCCACTTTGTAAATCTATCTTGTTAGGGAAATTTTTCTTTTTTACTGAATCTCTACTTTATGAAGCATGATGTCCTTCTCCAGGTAATCTTGGTCCCTCATGATAATCTATCCAAAGTATGAGAGATGAAATTCTAAAGAGCATTCTGAGTGTACTTCTTTCAACACAGATTTGTTTGTTCTTCTAGCAGTCCTTGGTACTTTCCTCCAACACCATAACTGAATGCATCAATTTTTCTATGGTCTTCCATATTCACGGTCTAACTTTCACATGTATATGAGGTTATTGAAAATACTATGGCTTGGGTCAACACACCTTAATCCTCAAAGTGGCATCTTTGTTCTTGAACACTTTAAAGAAATCTTGTGAAGCATATTTGTCTTTGCAATATGTCATTCAATTTCTAGATTGCTGTGTCCATGAGTGTGGATGGTTGATGCAAGCAAAATGAAGTCTTTGGCAACTTCAATATTTCCTCCATTTATCTTGATGTTATTTATTGGCCCAGGGATAAGAAATTTTATTTTCTTTACATTGAAGTGCAACACAACCAAAGACTGTGTGTAGTCTTTGATCTTCATCAGTGAATATTTTAAGTCTCCCTCACTTTCAGCAAGCAAGGTTGTATCATCTGCATATCGCAGTTTCTTAATGAGTCTTCCTCCAATCCTGATGCCATGTTATTCTTCATGTAAGCCAGCTTCCTGAATTGTTTGCTCAGCATACAGATTGAATAAATATTATGAAAGAGTACTTCCCTAATTTTAAACTATCCAGTGTTCCCTTGTTCTTTTTGAACACCTGCTTTTTGGTCTGTGTACGCATTCCTCATGAGCACAATGAAGTGTTCTGGAATACTTATTCTTGGCAGTGTTGCCCATAGCTTGTCATGATTTGCACAGTAAAAAGTATCTGGGTAGTCAAAAAAAAAAAAAAAAAAAAAAAAAAAAACAGGTAAACCTTTTTCTGGTATTCTCTGCTTTGAGCCAAGATCCATTTGGTATCAGCAATGTTATCTCTTGTTTCATGTCCTCATCTGAATCTGGCCTGAGCCTAGGGCAGTTCCCCGTCAATGTAGTGTTGCAGCTATTGTTAAATTACCATTACCAAAAAATCACTTGCATGTGGTATTAAGGATGTTGCCCAATGATTACTGCATTCTGTTGGGTCACCTCTCTTGAATAGGTAACAATTATGGTTCTCTTCCAATCAGTTGACCAGGTAGTTGTCTTCCAAATTTCTTGTCGTAGATGAGTGGGTTCCTCCAGTGTTGCATCAGTTTGTTGAAATAAATCAATTTTTATTCCATCTATTCCTGGTACCCTGTTCTTTGTCAATGTCTTCAGTGCATCTTGGATTTCTTCCTTCAATGTTATTGACTCTAGATCATATGTTTCATCTTGAAATTGTTGAATATCAACCATTTCTTTTTGGTCCAGTGACTCTGTGTATTCTTTCCATCTTCTTTTGATGCTTTCTGTATTATTCAATATTTTGTTCATAGAATCATTCAAGATATCATGCCAAGGCTTGAATTTTTTTATTTAGTTTCCTCAGATTGAGAAATGCTGATCCTGTTCTTCCCTTTTGGTTCTCTGACTCCAGATTTCATCATAATATTTGAATTTGTCTTCTTGAATTGACCTTTGAAATTTGATACTCATTTATTTTACCTCCTCATTTCTTCCCTTTGCTTTAGCATCTCTATGCTAGAGAGGAAGTTTCAGAGTCTCTTCTGGCATCCATTTTGTTCTTTTCCTTCTTTCTTGCTTTACTAATGACTTTTTACTGTCTTCCTGTATAGTGCTCTTGATATCTTCTCACAACTCTTCTGGTCTTCATTCATTAGTTTTTAATTCATCTAAATTCAGGTTGGTATCTGTTCAAGGTCATATTTTGGCTCTTGTAAACATGTTTAATATTCACCAGCTTCAACCTGAACTCCCATATGAGCAGTTGATGGTCTTATCCACAGTCTGCCCCTATACTTGTGTGTGTGTGTGTTTTTTTTAATGTTTTATTGTGAATTATGTGATAGTCTACATGGGAGAGCATTAGCTTTATATTCATCCTATCATATATCATTTCATTGCCATGGTTACAATCCCCTCCATGCATCATCAGCCAACCAAAGTGTATACCCTGCAAGCCTGCCCCCCAGTCATCAGAATATAGCCCCTCTCCCTCTCTGGGTCTAGAGTTCCCAGCTTCTCCAACTCTCCAAGTCATTGTCTCTGTCTCCATCTCTGGTATTATTGTTTCTCTGGGTAGGGTCCTGCACTCTGCTCTTCTTCCTTGATGGTCCCAGAGACCTCTGCTCCTGAACTGCAAAGTCAATCACTCCCCTCCTTCTGCTATAAAACATCTACCTTTACATTTCCAACCCTCACAGTCAGTCCTGATAACATTTTTTCACTATTGTACCAAAAAAAGACCTATCCCCATCTCCTTTCATGAACCCTGCCCAGATAGATTGGATACGACTCAGTGGAAATTCTACATTCCTCAATGACATCTGGATCTAGGCAACCTCTTGAAAGCTTGTAAACCAGTCACTTCTTGCCTTTGTAATCCCCGCCCTCCACCGCATTTCAGGTAGCCAATGTCCAAGTTGCCAATCCCTGTCTACTCTGTGTATGGAGGTAGTAGGAATGATCCTTGTTGTAAAGATTTGTTCCCTCTTTTGAGCTACTGCATCCATAGGTGTAGGTCAAGTTCATCAAATTGTATCAGATTGCTCTTTTTTCCCTCTTCTTTCTTCTTCTAGTTGAGCTCTGATCATCCAGTCATTGAAGCCAGGTCAAGTGGGTATTATATGCAAGTATGGGTGTTCTTATGCATATGACCTCCCTTCATATCAGCTGGACACTTCACTCTCTACTCTAGTCCTCTGTGGCTATGTCACTGACTCTGGGCCCAAGAGTCCCAGGTCTTGCCACACTTCTGGCCAACCAGGTTTCTACCCGGGTTCACAGGAGTCTATTGAACGTTGTAGGGCTTAGCTCGCAGCTTCATTGCTGAATTTTCCCACACTTCCCCTTATAGGTGACAAACGTGGTCACCAATCAGAGCATGTATTCCCACTGAGTCTTAGTCTTGGAAGGGGGTTTTCCCTGAGGGGACCCGACCACTTGCCTTGATGTCTCCTGTGTGAGCAACTTACTTGCTCTTGTAGTAATCAGTCAGACTACTGTTCTTCTAGACACTCCAGGATGGTCTGCTTGTTCTTTCAAGTGGAAATTTCCCACCACAGAAGATTCTGGATAGGGTTCAGGATTCCACCTGTGGTCTTATGTAATGCAGATGCTCCGCAGGAAGCCTCCTTCACTGGGCCCATTTTAGGCTCATTTTAGGTATTCCAATCAATTATAGGCAGAAGACGGACTTATAAGCTTACTACGGTGTATTGTATTAGGCAAATCTGCTTCACAAGACCTTTTTAGTGTTGAAGAGCAAAGATATCAGCTTGAGGACTAAAGTGCCCCTGACCCAAGCCATGGTATTTTCAATAACCCCATATGCATGTAAAAGCTGAACAGTGAATAAGGAAGACCATAGAAGAATTGATACTTTTGAGAAACGGTGTTGGAGGAGAATATTGAAAGTACCATGGGCTGCCAAAAGAACAATAGATCCATTTTGGAAGAAGTACAGCCAGATTGCTCCTTGGAGGCCAAGATGGCCAAAATTCGTCTCTCATGCTTCAGACATATTGTCAGGAGGGACCAATCACTGGAGAATGATATCATGTTTGGTAAGGTGACAGGTCACAGAAAAAGAGGAAAGACCCCCAACGACATGGATTGGCCAAGTGACAGCATGGATGGACTCAAGCGTGGCAACAGTAGTGAGGTTGGTCAGGATCAGGCAGTGTTTCATTCTGCTATGCACAAGATTGCTATGGGTTGGTACCAACTCGATGGTACCTAACAACAACAACATATATATATATATTGCTGCTGTTGTTGGTAAATATCATTGAGTAGGTTCTGACTCATAACAACCTATTTTTTATTTTTCCTGAGGAGCATCTGGTTAGTTTGAACCATCAACCATGCAGTTCAAACCTACCTCTGACAATCACATGGTTTACTATACCAAGAATAATAAATTGAATGGGAATGGTATCACATTCATCATCAAAAAGAACATTTCATGATCTATCTTGAAGTACAACGCTGTTTGTGATAGGATAATATCCTTACACCTACAAGAAAGACCAGTTAATACAACCTTTATTCAAATTTACCTACCAACTACTAAAGCCAGTGGTGACGCATTTGAAGCATTCAGATGATATTTCATGACTACTTAAGTCTTAAAATTTCCTAACATGTAATCAAGCTATATTGATAATTACTGATGATTGGAATGCAAAAGTTGGAAACAAGAAGAATCAGTAGTTGGAAAATATGACCTTGGTGATAGAAAATATGTTAGAGATCCCTTGATAGAATTTTGCAAATATCTTTTTAAACAACATGAAATATTTGTTTATTGCAAATACTTGCTCATTTAAAATACCTTTTAAACAACATATCAAAGAAACTATACACGTGGATCTCACCAAATGGAATACACAGAAATCAAATTGACTACATCTGTGAAAAGGCATGATGCAGAAGTTCCATATTCTTGAATGACAAATCTAACCCATGACCTATTTTTACACATGAGCATTTATTGTAACACAGGCACACCATTTATTTATCCTGTGGATATTTTCAGAGTATATAGTTGAGTTGAGTATTTGAAAGAGAAGTGTCAGTGGTTGAAACCCACTAATCACTCCTCTATAGAAGGTCTTTATGAGTCAGATCTGACTCAATGGCACTTAGCAAAAACAGCAACAACTGCAAAAATATGGCCCAAAAAGTCTGAAATAATTACAGAAAAGTTTAACACTACTGCTATATTTCATGAATTAAAAAAAAAACTTATTGCCTATTTAGTTGCTGCAATTTGGTGTGTAACTAGGGTTCTCATTTTTATCAAATGTTTTAAATGTTCATATTCATCAAGCTACACTCTAGATAATCTTTTTTTGTTACTTCACACAATCTTTCTGAAAGATTCCACTTGTATATATGAGAGTTTCACAAACTAGATGGTCTAAATGCTGATAAGTCCCAAATTTATGTCTCCAGTCCAAACGTTTCTTCTGAGTATCCTTCCACTTTTATGTTTCTAAAATTCAATAAGAAAAAATTGAATATGTGCACTTTCCTATTCTTCCACCTTTGCATTTTGTCTCTGTGACTGACTGAACCACACAACAGGGCCAAAAGAAAAAATTAGATATGTTTTTATCCTTATTCTTGCTAATTACATCTAATCTATCAACCGGTCCATTTATTCATAGAAGTGATGCTTTGTTGCTGTTGTTAAGTGCTGTCGAGTTGATTCCAACCCATAGTGACCCTGTATAGGGTTTCCAAGAAGCAGCTTGTGAGCTTGAACCACCGACCTTGCAGTTCAAATGGCTTTGCAGTCTGGCGCATTAACCCACAGCGCCACACCAGGACTCTAGAAATGATGCTAGAGATCACATAATAGAATTTTGAAAGATCAATGATTTACTCCTTGCAAATATCTTTATAAAACCACACAAAAAACAACTATACACATGGACCTGACTATATGGAATACACTGGAATCGAATTGACTACATCTGTTGGAAGAGACTGTGGAAAAGCTCTATATCATCAGCCAAAACAAGGACAGGTGCCAACTGTGGCAAAGATCATATATTGTTTAAGTTCAGGATGAAGGTGAAGAAAATGAAAAAAAGTACACAACAGCCGAAGTATGATCTTGAACAACACATCCCTACTGAACTTAGAGAACATCTCAAGAAAAACTTTGATGCACTAGATACTAATAACCAAAGACAAAAAAGTTTCTGGGTAACAGCAAAATCATCATGCATGAAGAAAGTAAGAGGTCATTAAAAAGATACAAGAAAGAAAGAAGAGACAAAAATTTGATGTTCGAAGGTCATCCGAAAAATGTTCTTGACTGTAGAGAAGCTAAAGAAACTGGAAGAAATTATGAAGTAAAAAAGCTGAACAGCAAAGTAAAGTATTTTAATGAAATGTATAAAGATCTAGAAATAGAGAGCCAAAAAGGTAGACTATGTTCAGCATTTCTCAATCTGAAAGAACTGAAGGGAAAATTGAAACCTCAATTTGCGATATTGAAGAATTCTATAGACAAAATAGTGAATGATTCAGAAAGCATCAAATTAATGATGGAAGAAATGCACAGAATTACTTTATCAAAAAGAATTGGTCAATGCTTAACCACTTCAAGAGATACCATAGGCTCAAAACCTGATGATACAGAAGGAAGAAGTCCAAGTTGCATTGAAGGTGTTGGTGAAAAACAAAACTCCAGGAATTGATAGAATACAAATTCAAATGTTTCAACAAACTAATACAGCACTGGACATGATCATTCACCTATGTTAAGCAATTTGGAAGATAGCTACCTGTCCAATCAATTAGCAGAGATCCATATTACTGCCCATGCCAAAGAAAGGTAACCGATGGGATGTGGAAATCATTGAATATCCATAATATTTCATGCAAGTAAAATTTTGCTGATGATAAATTTTTAAAATTTACAGCAATATATTGACAGGGAGTTGCTAGAAATTCAAGCTGGATTCAGAAGAGGATATGGATTGGGGAATATAATTGCTGATGTCAGATGGATCTTGGCTGAGAACAGAGAATACCAGAAATATTTTATTTGTTCTTTATTGGCTATGAAAATACTGTGTAGAACATAATTATAGATAATATTATGAAGAATGGGTATTCCAGAAATCTTCATTGTGTTTATGTAGAACCTGTACATAGACCAGGAGGCAGTCATTTGAACCAAACAAGGGGATAGATATGGGTAAAATCAGGAATACAGTGTGCCATGGTTGCATCCTTTCACCATATTTATTCAACCTGTATGACGGAGTAAATAATCAGAATAACATGAATATGTAAAGGAGAAGGAGACATCAGGATTAAAAGCAGACTCGTTAACAACCTGTGATAGACAGATTACACAATCTTGCTTCCAGGAAGCATATAAAACTTGAAATTCTGGTGAAGACCAAAGATTAAAGCTTTCATGGATTGCACCTTAATATAAAAACAGCAAAAGTATTCACAACTGCATCAATAAATAATATTATAATAACTTGAAGAAATATTGAAGTTGTCAAACACTTCATTTTGGTTGGACGCACAATGAACACTATGGAACCACCAATCTAAAAATCAAATAATATATTGCATTAGGCATATCTGCAACCAACCTCTCTTTACAGTGTTCAAGAGCAAGGAAGGATAGCACTTTGAAGGCTAAAATGATACTGGCCCAAACCATGGTATTTGGTGTGGTCTTGTAGAATCAGCATTGGGCTGTGAAACACAAAGTCAGTGGTTCAAAATCCACCAACTCTTCCTTGGAAACCCTCTCAGGATCTCTGTGAGTTGGAATTGACTTGACCACACTTGACAACAATATTTGCGTGTGAAAGTTGGACAATGAATAAGTAAGACTGTATTTGAATTTAGGTGCTGGAGAAGAAGATTGAAAGTACCATGGACTGCCAGAAAAGCAAACAAATTTGTCTTGGAATAAGTGTGGCCAGAATGCTTCTTAGGAGAGAGGATAGTGAGACTTCACCTCTAAGTTTTTTGGCAACTTGTCAGGAAGGACCAGTCTCTGGAAAAGGACATCATGCTTGATAAAATGCAGGATCAGCAAAAAAGAGGAAGACCCCAATGATCTGGATTGATAGCGTGGCAGCAACAGATGTAGGAGTTTATTCAGACATAACAACGATTGTGAATATTACACAGGATGGGTCAGTGCTTTGTTGGGTTGTGCATAGGATCACTGTAAGTCAGAACTCACTGGACAGCTCCACACAGCAACCAATATCCATATCCTTCTCCTCTTCCATTTACACACACACACACACACACACACAAACCACTTTAGTTGGCTATTTCCTAATTCATTCATCTCTTTTCCTTATTAAATATTTTCTATCTTTAGAAATCCTCTAGACTGTTATTGTCGCTGTATCTTTTAAATGTTCCACAAACTCCTGTTATGCCTCTTGTCATAGTATTTTTCACATTTTATTCCCTTCACTGTACACTAAGTCCACAACAAAGACTTAGTCTACTTCCTTCACTGTGGTATTTTTAGCACGTTACACAGTACTTAGATCAAAATAAATACTCAAGAATTTTAATTGGATGAATAAATCAATTTGGAGAATCATTCATGCCTAATATGCTTTCTGAAGAAGTTAATAAAATATAAAATAATTTAATATTACATTTAATATTTTTTTTCAATTATTGTTTCTAATGCATAACATAGGAGTCCTGGTGAAGCACTATAGGATAAGCACTCGATCATAAAGTCAGTTTGAGCAACAAGGTCGGCAGTTCAAACTCACCAGCCACTTCTCAGAAACTCTATACTGGGTTGCTATGAGTTGAAATCAATTTGATGGCACTTAACAATAACAACAATGCTTTTATTATCTGATACCATTCAGCAAAACTTCCCACTTTTTAATGCAAGCAATGCTGGTGGGTTTATATTATGGAAGAAAGACTGTTAGCAATGAAGCCTCCCTCTTTGTGAGGGCTTGACTGCAGGCAGAATCTCAAAGGCACAAAAGAGAAATTAACTGGAGGGAGGTGGTAAGATGGCGGACTAGACAGAAAGACTGTTGGGATGCTTTACAACAAAGATACGGAAAACCAAAGGAAACAGATGCATATGATCATCCTGGAACTCTGAGCTTCATATGAAGTGATAAAGAAGTGAACTGAATGCTTACTAGGAGAAAACAAAACAAACATGGAAAAATAAGGAGTGATTGGTGATATGAACCAGCGACCAGATGGGCACAACATTTTTTAACCTTTTTGAGTGGTTTCAGAAACAAGAATAGTTATTGGCATTGCAGAAATATGCCTGTGGTGTGCAGATACACAGGTGGGATATTTTTTTCTTTTCCTTACACTCCCTTGTTGACTATAGGTAAGCCAACCTCTACCCATGTACAGCCCCAGGGAAGCTCCTGTTCTCCCTATTGTTAGGGTTGCATGGAGGATTGTGAGTCATGGTTGTGGTACCACTAAAGGAGGGGGAGCTGCCTGTATTAACCCTGTTTGTGCAGGACCTGTTCCAGATCTGGAGTATACCTTGTCTAGCCCTAGGCTACCCCTCACTAAAATAAGCAGTTGAACAGAAATGTGCAGAAGAAAACAAAAAAACAAAAAACAAAAAATAACAATGCAGAATTAAAACCAGCTGATATGTGATGACACCAGGCCAGCTATCATGTGGTGATCTTGAATTTTCACAGGCAGCGTTGAATGCAAGGGGTCAGTAGGTGGAACAGAGGCAAACTGTTTATTGGTAGACAGAAAGGGGCATTTTTTTCTCTTCTTCTTGTGTCCTACATTACCCTGGGGACTAGAGGTATGGCCAACCCTCACATGCACACACTCCCAGGGATGTTTGTGCTCTCTGGGTTGTCAAAATCACATCAAACTGTGTGGGGGAAAAAGAATAAGTAATTCCAGAACTTCAAATCAGGTGTGGCCTATTCCAGACCTGCAGTGTTGGTTATGATAAGCACTGGACTAAAGTTCCTTCTTGGGTCCTGTACAGGATGGAAATACATTGATATCCCAGCTGCTTTGGGATTTGCAAAAATTAGGTCTCAATTTGGTGCCCAGAACAGACAGATATGGATAATACATTAAAATGGCAAAACAGTAGATTTTAATCAGCCTGAATTAGTGAATTGGAAGATAAATCTCTCAACACTTAAGCTAAAGAACAACCAGATAAAAGTATGAAAAAGTCTGTAGAAAGCTTAAGATTCGTTTAGGACAATATGAAGAGGAATAACTTATGGGTGATTGGAATTCCATAACAGGAAGAGTCAAAGAGCAGTAGAAGAAAATTTCCTTAACATCATGAAAGATGAGAAGATAACCATTCAAGAAGCTGAACAAACCCAAACATGATTGGCCCCAATGAAAAATTATCAATGCATATAATCAAACTCTCCAAAATCAAAGACAAAGAAATAATCCAGAAAGCAGTTCAGGAAAAATTAAAAGTTACCTGTAAAGGAAAACATTGAGATTAAACTCTGATTTCTCAGCAGAAACCATGCAAGCAAGAATACAATACTAAGCAAATACAAAACTCTGAACAACAACAACAAAATTGTTAAACAAGTATCATATACCCAGAAAAATTGTCACTCAATATGATAGAGAAGTTAGAAATTTCTAGATAAACAAAAATTAAAGGAATTTGTAAAAATCAGACCAACTTTACAAAAAATACTAAAGGGACATCTTTGAACTAAGAGCCAACAAGAGTAGATAACAACCAGTGATTGACATACACAGCAACACCATACAAATTTAATCCAGATATAGAAGTATTCCAAGTAAAGCAAACTTACAACACTGAAAATAAGCATCAGAGATATCAATTTATAATGAGGAAACCTACAAGGTAAAAAGAGGGAAACATATAGTTACAGAATTCCAAATGTGTGCCAATCCATCTCCGTGGGGGTCATCTTTCTCTCTGAATCTTCACCTTACCAAACATGATATCCATCTCTAGTGACTCATCCCTCCTGACAATATTTCTGAAATATGAGAGACAAAGTTTGGCCATCCTGGCTTTCAAGGAGCACTCTGGTTGCACTTCTTCCAACACAGATCTGTTCGTTCTTTTGGCAGCTCATGTACCTTCAATATTCTCTTCCAACACCATAACTCAAAAATAAAAGTTCTTCTGTGGTTTTCCTTATCCACTGTCCAGATTTCGCATGCATATGAGGTTATTGAAAATACCATAGCTTGGGTCAGGCACACCTTAGACCTCAAGCTGACATCTTTGCTCTTCAACACTTTAAAAAGGTCTTGTGCAGCAAATTTGCGCAATGCAATACAGCGTTTGATTTCTTGACTGCTACTTCCATGAGTGTTGATAGTTGATCTAAGAAGAATGAAGTCCTTGACAACTTCAATCTTTTCTCCATTGATTAGAATCTTATTTACTGGTCCAATGGTGAGGAATTATTTTTTTTCTTTACATTGAGATGTAATCCATACAGAAGGCTGTGCTTTTTTATCTTCATCAGTAAATATTTTAAGTCTACTTCACTTTCAGCAAGCAAGGTTGTATTATCTGCATGTTGCAGATTGTTAATGAGCCTTCCCCCAAGCCTGATGCCATGTTTTTCTTCATATAACCCAGCTTCTTAGATTATTTGCTCAGCATACAGATTGAATAAGCATGGTGAAAGAATACAACCCTGTCGCACACCTTTCTTAATTTTAAACCATTCAGTGTTTCCATGTTCTGTTCGAACAGCTGCATCTTGGTCCATTTACAAATTCCTCATGAGAACAATTAAGTGTTCTGGAATACTCATACTTTGCAATGCTGTCTATAGCTTGTCATGATCCACACAATAAAAAGCTTTGGTGTAGTTAATAAAGCACAGGTAAACATCTTTCTGATAGTCTCTGCTTTCAGTCAAGATCCATCAGACATCAACAATGATATCCCTCATTCCACATCTGCTTCTGAATCCGGCTTGAACCTCTAGAAGTTCTTTGTCAATGTATGCATGCAACTGTTTCTCTATTACCTTTAGTAAAACTTAACTTGCATGGGATATCAAAGATATTGTCCAGTGATTTCCACATTCCATTGGGTCACCTCTCTTTGGAATGGAACAAATACGAATCTCTATTCAAGCAGTCGGCTAGATCGTTGTCTTCCAAATTTCTTGGCATAGATACATGAGTGCCTCCTGTGCTGCCTCACTTTCTTGAAATATTTCAATTTTTATTCCATCAATTCTTGGTGCTTTGTTCTTTGCCAATTCCTTCAATGCTCCTTGGACTTCCTACTTCAGTATCATTGTCTCTTGATCATATGCTACCTCTTGAAACAGTTGAACATCATTTTGGTACAGTGACTCCTTCTATATTCTTTAGATGCTTTCTGCATCATTCAATAATTTGCCCAGAGAATCTTTCAAACATGAAAGTTGAGGCTTGAATTTTTTCTTCAGTACCCCCAGCTTGAGAATTGTTGAAGGTGTTCTTCCCTTTTGGTTTTCTGACTCCAGATCTTTGCACATTTTGTTGTAATAGTTGATTTTGTCTTCCTGAGCTGATCTTGCCTTCTTAATAACTTTTTGCTTTCTTCCTGTATGATGTTCTTGATGTCATCCCACAACCCTTCTGGTCTTTTGCAGAGATTCAAATCAACACAACAATGAGATATCCTCTCACACCAGCCTTAATAGTTAAGTTCAAAACAACAGAAAACAATAAATCCTGGCATAGGTATAAAGAGACTCCTACATTGCTGCTGGTACAGTAAAATGGTTCAACCACTATGGTGACAAAAAATTAGAAGCAGAAATACTGTACGACCTAGCAATCTCTATACTAGGTGTATATCCTGAAGAAATAAGAGACAAGACACTAGTAGATATATGCACACTGATGTTTATTGCAGCACTATTCACAATAGCAAAAAATGGAGAGAGTCTGAAAACCCATTAATGGAAGAGTGCATAGGTAAACGTTAATACATACAATGGAATACTATGCAACACTGAATAATAATGATGTACCTGTGAAACACCTCATAACATGGATGAACCTGGAGTACATTATGCTGAGTGTAATAAGCCAATCACCATGGACAAATATTGCATGAAACCACTATTGTAAAGACTCAATAAAAGGTTTTCATACTAAAAGAAACATTCTTGGATGGTTACTAGCAGTCGGAGGGAAGGGAGAATAATTAGTGACTAAAAAGTAGACACATGTTAACTTGGGTGATGGGGAGGGCAATATACAAGAAGAGGGAGGTTGGCAGAAGAATGGTGGTGCTAGGTGAAGATACAGGGAGGGATGCAAGATCTAAGGAGAATAGAGGTAAATAGTGATATATACACAACTTTGGAACAACAGTGTTCTGTGTGTAGATACTTAGAGATACTGGTTGAATGGATATGGAAGGAAGAGTGGGCTATATATACATAGAGAGACATTTATGTATCTCATAAACATAAAAGAATTTAAAAAAGGATATTTGTACAATGGTAATCACAGGAGGAAGCGGGTCAACTATAGTTGCATAGAGGAGATTGCATTCATGACAATGAAACCAAGCTACTGATTTATTTAATACAAAGCTGATGATCTTGTGCGTAAACCTTCACTCAATTCACAATAAAAGATAAAAATAAAATAATAAAACACAGAGATTAACTGTTTTGACAAGGTGCTGCTGGGCAATGTGATGCTGTGATAAAATTTCAGCATTTAAATTTGCAGGCACACAATCTGCATTTCCATAAACAGCATGGCTATGTATAATCACTGGTAGTGTAGTGGTTATGAATTGGGCTGCTAACCTCAGGGTTAGCAGTTCAAAACTACTGTTGTTAAGTTGGAGAAACATAAGGCTTTCTGCTTGCATAAAGATTTACAGCCTCGGAAACCCTGTACAGGGTTGCTATGAGTCGGAACCGACTCCACGGCACATAACAACAACAACATGCATATTCACTGATTAAATATCATTGTCTTTAATTCTTGTTTATGTTTGATCAATGAAACACGTCTTTAAAATTGTGTGTGTTGTTGTTGTTAAGTGTCATCAAGTTCATTCCAACTCATAGTGACCCTGTACAGAGCTGCCAAGGATGCAAATCTTTACAGGAGCAGAAAGGTTCACCTTTCTCCTGAGTGCCTGGTGGGCTAGAACTGCCAAACTTGTAGTTTGCAGTCCAGTACTTATCCTATAGAACCACTATGTTGCCATATAATTGCATAAGTATATTCAATTGACCAATTATGTGGCATTACAGCCTAAAGTTATTGGGAATATCTAGCAAAAACAAATTTACAAATCAAGCCAAATGGCTAGCAGCAAGGGCTTTTTCCCCTGTGCAGGAAACTTACATATTATCATATTATTAATCGTCTGTTGAATATGTTTCCTTAAATCAGACTGAATGCTAAGTCACAACACCATTTGGTCTTCGTTGGAAAAATTCAGACCATTTCAAGTTACAGAGTCATTAGACAAAACATCTTAGTTGATTCAGCTGTCATGACAAAATTTAAAAATTGGAGAAAGAGGAACATGTAAGAAAATTGTGCTGACTCTTAATAATTAGTAAATATATAGATCTTAAAGGAGCTCTGGTAGCATAGTGGTTACTTATTGGGCTGCTAATCTCATGGTTAGCAGTTCAAAATTACCAGCTGTTCTGAGGGAGAAAGATGAGGCTTTCTGCTCCGGTAAAGATTTACAGCTTCAGAAATCCTGTGCAGGGCCACTATGAGTCAGAACCGACTCCACAGTACTTAACAACAACAACACCATATAGATCTTCTGTACAGCTTCTTACTGATAATGAATTCTCCATTTGCTACAATAGACAGAGAAAAGCATTTCTTGGAAAATTATATACTTTCTTCTGTGTTGCTGCCAAATAAAATACTTGAGCAAGTATAATTACACATCCTACACTTGATGTGAATCTAATGTCACTATATTTGGAATAAAACATTACTCAAAAATTGGTAGCAAAAATGTTTTTGTTTTTAACAGGTCTCAACATTTTTTCCTCTCCCTCATTTCTTACAAACACTATTCTCAAATTCTCATATGAAGAATCTGAAGAGATTGCATTGTATTTTTAGATTAAGTCTGTGAAGAGCCAGGTTAGGGATATCTATTAAGATAAAGTCCCAAGCTCCTAAACATATTTGATTACTACTGTTTAAATTCATAGAATATATTTCAAGAAATGTCTTGTATCCTAATGACAGAGAAAAAGAAACACATTTATTATAGTGACCTCATAATTCTGCTAGCAGGGTGATCATCTGAGGACCAGGCATGATGGGCACACCAATTAACATCTTCAAAGTAATGATGTCCCCATATCAATGGCAACCCATAAACTCATGCCAATATTACTTTACTTGTACACATCACAAAAAGTCTTTGCTTCAGGAAAGATCATTTCTCCTTCTTACCTATTATGTTGTTGTTAGGTGCTGTCAAGTTGGGGCCCACTCAGAGCAACCCTATGTATAGCAGAATAAGATACTACCTCCTTCTGTGCCATTCACACAACTTGCTGTGTTTGAGCCCATTGTTGGAGCTGTTGTGTCAGTTCATCACATTGAATATCTTCCTTTTTTTCACTGAGCCTTTATTTTACTGAGCACGATGTCCTCCTACTCCAAGAACAGACCCCTCCTGATACCATGTCCAAAGTTAATGAGATGAATTCTCACCATCCTCATTTTTAATTAGTATTCTGGATATACTTCTTCCAAGACAAATTTGTTATTCTTCTGGCAGTCCATGGTTTATTCAATATTCTTTACCAATAGCATAATTCAAATGCATCAAGTCTTCTTCAGTCTTTAGAAGAGGCCATGGAAAAACACCAAGGCTTGGGTTAGGCACACCTTAGTATTCAAAGTGATATATATGCTTTATAACACTTTAAAGCAATGTTTTCAGCAGCTTACCTAATGCAATCTCTTGTTTGATTTCTTGGGCGCTGCTTTCACAGGAACCCTGGTGTGGCACTGTGGATTAATGCGCTAGACTGCAAGGTCAGCTTGAACCACAAGGTCAGCGGTTTGAGTTGACCAGCTGCTTCTTGGAAACCCTATATAGGGTCACAATGAATGGGAACCAACTTGACGGACTTAACAACAGCACAAGTATAATGAAATCTGAGAACCTTCAGTGATTGTCCCATTTATCATGACATTGCTTATTGGTTTAGCTCTGAGTATTTCTGTTGTCGTTATTTTTATGTTGAAGTGTAATTCATATTGAAGGCTGTAGTTTTTGATCTTCATCAATAACTGCTTCAAGTCTACTTCATTTTTAGCAAGCAAGGTGATTTAATCTCCATCACAAGTAGTTAATGATTCTCTTTTCAGTTCTGCTGGCACATTCATCTTCATATATTCCACCATCTCATATTGTTTACTCAGCATATATATTGAATGAGTATGGTGAAAGAATACAAACCAGACACACACTTTTCCTGATTTGTGCTGTAGGATAAGCACTGATCCTAAAGGTCAGTTTGAATCACAAGGTCAGTGGTTCAAACTCACCAGCCACTCATCAGAAAGCCTATAGAGGGTCGCTATGAGTCCAGAATCAACTCAACTACATTTAACAACATGATGCAGTCAAAGGTGATGTGATGTCATTGTCTCCCATAATGCAATCAGAGGTGCTGTAATGTAAACTGTCCCCTTGTTCTGTTTGAACAACTACCTTTGTACAGGTTCAGAGGTTCTTCATGAATACAATTAAGTGCTCTGGAATTCCCATTCTTTGCAATGTTATTCATAGCTTGCTATGACCCACATTCTTGAATGTCTTTGCATAGTCAATAAAGCACAGGCAAATCTTTCTGGTATTCTCTACTTTCAGCCAAGATTCATTTGATGTAAGCAATATTATCACTCAGTCCATGTTCTATTCTGAATCTAGCTTCAATTTCTGACAGTTCCCTGTCTACGTATTGCTACTATTATTTTTGGCATTACCTATTATGTTGTTGTCAAATGCCATCAAGTCGGTTCCGACCTCTAATGACCCTGTATAGGGTTTCCAAGGAGTGGTTGGTGAGCTTCAACAGCCGACCTTGCTGTTCAAGCCTACTTTGCAGTCCAGTGCATTAACCCACAGTGTCACACCAGGACTTCTGTTTGGATGTCAGTGCCTCTGTGATCCTACCTAATATGATCCTGCCTAATACAGTCCTTTCTTCACCCTCTTAAACATCTTCAGTGTCCCCAGAGCACGTCTTCTAGTTCAATCAAAAGAGTCCAATGTAAAAGGGAGATAAAAAAGAAAGTTGATATTCTTAACCATAAAAAAAAAAAAAAAAAAAAAAGATTTTGAAAAGGCATGCATTTAGGAAACAGGAATTTGAACTCAAATACTAGTTTAACCATTTATTAATATTAATCCTTTCTAAAGAAGAAGACAGAGTCCTGGTGTAATGCAGTAGAAGGGTAAGCACTGGATCATGAGGTCTTTTGAATTACAAGGTCAGTGGTTAAACTCACCAGCTACTACTCGGATACTCTATACGGGGTCGTTATGAGTCAGAACCAACTCGGCACTTAACAACAACAGAGAAGAGTATACCATAGCTTGGATATGACATCACTGAACTGAAACTGACACTATTTCTATGTAACTAAATACTAAGCACCCTTCCCAATATGCTTGGATATCATCATAATAGGACGTTAGCAAAGCTAAGCACTTCCTTTCCTAGACACTCTTGCAACTAGGGATGGCTATGTAAACATTTCTGGCCATAAGATTTTAATAGACAGATATGATAGAATTTTGGTGTGGCACTGTAAGATAAGTACTTGACTGGTAACCACAAGGTTAGTAGTTCAAACTCACCAGCAACTCCTCAGAAACTCTGTACAGGGTTGCTATGAGTTGGAAATGACTAGCACTTGTTAACAATATTTATTTTGTGTTAGCTACAAGTGACAGACCTTGAATAACACTTGTTGAAAATACGAAGAAAAAAAAGAGTTATTTTTCTCACCGAGCTTGAAGTCTGGAGGCCAGTAGTTTAGTGATATTACAACTCAATAAAGAGACTAGATGCTAGATTTTTCAGTTTTTCTAATTTGCCTCCACCCTTAGCATGCTGTCTCATCATTTCATGGTCAAAATATGGCTGTTTCTGCTACAGTTAGCATAGTCACATTGTTGTGTGCCATTGAGTTAGTTCCAACTCATAGCAACCCCACATAGCGTTTCCGAGGAGCCAGCTTGAACCTCTGACCTTGTAGTCCAGAGCATTAACCCACAAAACCACACCAGTACTCCAAGGTAACCTAGTGTCAGAGAAATTTTTTCATAGCACCCCTAGGGCAAAGCAAATACCTGACAGGTTTCATTTATGAGCTAGCAAGCCTCAAACAACTTAATAAGTATTTATGTCTTAACAACTTAATGCCTGTCTAGCATAACACTTCTCAAACCTTGGAACAATATTGAACATTGCCACCCTCATTTCCAGCTTCATAGTATTTTTATTGTAGTAAAAATTCAACTTCACAAAGATGTGATAATATTATACAGAGATTGGCAAAATATATTATTGACACTGTGAATTATCTTAAGATACTGGTTTGTGTGCTGACTAACTAATACCACTGTGTTTCCTTTGGAAATGATCAGTACATCTTGATTACATAATCCAAACCATAGCATTTTCAATTACCTTATATGCATGCAAAAACTGAACAATGAATAAGGAAGACCAGAGAAAAATTGATGCTTTCAAATTATGGTGTTGGCAAAGAATATTAAATGTTCCATGTACTGCCAGAAGAATCAACAAATCTTTCTTTGAAGAATACAGTCTTCTGAATGCTCCTCAGAACCTAGGATGATGAGAGGTTGTCTCGTGAACTTTGGGCATATTATAAGGGTTGATCAGCCCCTAGAAAATGGAGGGTCAGAGGAAGACAGTCAATGAGGTGGATCAACACAGTGGATGAAATAATGGGCTCAACCATACCACCTATTGTCAGGATTGCACAGGACTTGGCAATGTTTTGTTGTGTTGTACATAGAGTTGCTATGTGTCAGTAATGACTAGGTAACAACAACATGGTCATAACCTATTATTTGATTAGGCCAATAACAAGTATCATTCAATTCTTCCTTTATCATTTTCCTTCTTACTATTTCTTTGTTTTCTAATAATTTTTCCACAGTGAGACGCAGTCTCATCAAAATAATAGTACCTAAAGTGGAGAATTAAACTATGTCACTGAATTTGATCTCTTTCTTGCCTCACAATAGTTTCTCAAGGTATTTATTTCAATGGCTTGCATAGAGCAAATTGTGAAATTTTTTTATTTATTGTAATCAATTTTTAAATTTCATGATTTGATTGTTGTTGTTATTAGATGCCGTCCAGTACATTCAGACTCATAGAGACCTTATGCACAATGGAAGGAAACACTGCCTGTTGGTGTGGCCTCCTCACAATTATTATATTTGAGCACATTATTGCTTCCATTATGTCAGTCCATCTAGTTGAGGGTATTTCTCTTTGTTACTGACCATCCACTTTTCCAAGCATAATGTCCTTCTCCAGAAATTGCTCCCTCCTTACAATATATCAAAAATATGAAAGAGAAGTCTCACCATCCTCACATTTAAGAAGCATTTTGGTTGTACTTTTTAAAATACAGAACTTGCTAGTTCTTATAGCAGTCCATGACAATTTCAACATTTTTTGCCAACACCATAATTCAAATGCGTTGATTTTTTTTAAGTCTTCCTTCTTCATTGACCATTTTTCACATGCATACAAGCTGATTGAAAATACCATAGCTTGAGTCAGCCACATCTTAGTCCCCAAAGT
The DNA here is from genome assembly GCF_000296735.1 of Chrysochloris asiatica. Classification (NCBI taxonomy): domain Eukaryota; kingdom Metazoa; phylum Chordata; class Mammalia; order Afrosoricida; family Chrysochloridae; genus Chrysochloris; species Chrysochloris asiatica. The sequence goes on along the minus strand of NW_006408520.1, from coordinate 40,046,643 downwards.
AACATATTTGCTCTTGAATACTTTAAAATAGCACACTAACTGTGAACTTTTGAATTTCCTGCAGTTAGAATTAATAGTGACACACTGAATAATATTCACATGAAAAACCTATCTGAATGGCAATCTGAATCAGGAACCTGGTGGTGATAGTAGTGAAGGCTGTGGGCCATGGAGTTGGTTCTGGCTCATGGTGGTAGTGGATATGTGCCATGGAATGAGTTCTAACTCATAGGAACCCTGTAAAAGGTTTCTGATGTTATAAATCTTTATGGGAACAGAAAGTCTCATCTTTCTCCCACTGGTAGTTTTGAACTGCTGACCTTGAGGTTTACAGTCCAATTTGTAACCACTATGCTAAGGAGCTCTGGTAGCGTAGTGGTTATGAATCGGGCTGTGAACCTTAAGGTCAGCGGTTGGAAACTACCAGCCGCTCTGCAGGAGAAAGATGAGGCTTTCTACTCCCGTAAAGATTTATACCCTCGGAAACCCTGTACAGGGTCGCTATGAGTCGGAACCGACTTGACGGCACTTAACAACAACAACAGCAATGCTACCAGAGCTCCTTAGTGACTCTATATAGGATTTTAGATGCTGTAAGTCTTGACAGGAGCAGAAAGACTAATCTTTAGCTCAAGGAATAGCTGGTAGATTAAACTGCTGACCTTGAGGCTAGCAGCTCAACTTATAGCCAATAGGCTACTAGAGGTCCTACAATAGCCTAGGCATTTAAACACATACTATAAAGAGGAAAAGCTCTATATCATTAGTTTCAACAAGACCAGAGGTAGATTCTGGAACAGAAGAAAATCGATTGCTCATATGCAAATTCAAACTGAAGCTGGAGAAAATGAAAACAAGTCCACGAAAGCCAAAATATGATGTTGAATATATCCCACCTGAATTTAGAGATCATCTGAAAAACAAATTTCATACATTAAACACTAACAACTGAAGACCAGAAAAGTCGTGGGATGACATCTGGAACATCATACAAGAAGAAAGCAAAAAGTCATTGAGAAGACAAGAAAGAAGGAAAAGATCAAAATGGATGTCAGAAGAGACACTGAAACTTGGTCTCCAGCATAGAGATGCTAAAGCAAATGGAAGAAATGAGGAGTTACAAGAGCTGAACACAAAATTTCAAAGATCAGCTCGAGAAGATAAAGCTAAATGTTATAACAAAATATGCAAAGATCTGGAATCAGAAAACCAAAAAAGCAAGAACATGCTCAGCATTTCTCAAGGTGGGGGAACTGAAGAAAAAATTCAAGCCTCAACTTTCGTGTTTGAAGGATTCTCTGGGCAAATTATTGAATGATGCAGAAAGCATCAAAAGAAGATGGAAGATATATATATATACAGAGTCACTGTACAAAAAGGAAATGGTTAATGTTCAACCATTTCAAGACGTAGCATATGATCCAGAGCCAATGATATTGAAGAAAGAAGCCCAAAGTGCATTGAAGGAATTGGCAAAGAACAAGACACCAAAAATTGATGCCAAGAAATTTGGAAGACAACCACCTGACCGACTGATTGGAAGAGATCCGCATTTGTGCCCATTTCAAAGAGAGGTAACCCAATGGAATACAGAAATCTTCAGACAATATCTTTTATATTCCACACGAGTAAAGTTTTACTAAAGGTAATACAGAAATGGCTGCAAGCATACTTTGATAGAGAACTTCCAGAGATTCAAGCTGGATTCAGAAGAGGATGTGGAATGATGGATATCATTACTGATGTCCGATGGATCATCGCTGAAAGCAGAGAATATAAGAGATGTTTACCTGTGCTTTATTAACTATGTAAAGGCTTTCAATTGTGTGGATCATGACAAGCTATGGACAACATTGTGAAGTATGAGTATTCCGGAACACTTAATTGTGCTCATGAGGAATCTGTACCTGGATCAAGAGGCAGTTTTTTGAACTGAATGGTTGAAAATTAAGAAAGGTGTGCGACAGGTTGTATTCTTTCACCATGCTTATTCAACTTGTATGCTGAGCAATTAATCCAAGAACCTGAGTTATATGAAGAAAAACATGGCATCAGGATTGGAGGAAGACTCATTAACAACTTGAGATATGTAAATGATATAACCTTACTTGCTGAAAGTGAAGAAGACTTAAAGTATTTACTGATGAAGATCAAAGAGCACAGCCATCAGTATGGATTGCATCTCAATTAAAAAAAAAAAATTCCCCACCACTAGAAAAATAAACAACATTCTTATCAACGGAGAAAAAATTGAAGTTGTCAAAGTCTTCATTCTTCTTGGATCAACTATCAAACTATGCATATTGCATTAGGCAAATCTGTTGCACAAGACCTTTTTAAAGTGTTGAATAGCAAAGATGTCAGCTTGAAGAGTAAGGTGTGCCTGAACCATGCTATGATATTTTCAAGAACCTCATATGCATGCAAAAGTTGGAAGACCGTAGAAGAATTGATACTTTGAGTTGCCGTGTTGGAGAGGAATATTGAAGGTATATTGGCTGCCAAAAGAACCAACAGATCTGTGTTGGAAGAAGTGCAGCCAGAGTGCTTCTTGGAGGCCAGGATGGCCAAACTTTGTCTTTCATACTTCGGACATATTGTCAGGAGGGACCAGTTGCTGGAGAAGGATATCATGTTTGGTAAGGCGGAGGGTCAGAGAAAAAGAGGAAGACCCCCAGCAAGATGGATTGGCAAAATAGCAGCATCAATGGGCTCAAGCATGGCAACAATTGTGAGGTTGGCCCAGGACCGAGCAGTGTTTCGTTCTGTTGAACATAGGGTCACTACTAGTTGGTACCAACTCGATGGCACCTAACACCAACAACAAATGATGAGGCAGACACTTTGTCTCCCATTTCTTCATCTCTGAGGTGATGAAATAACCTCTTTCACTTACCTACTTTAAAGGGAGGATTAGTGAGATGACATTTGTAGTTGGATCAAAGTGTACTAAGTAAATATTGTAATTTTCAATGAAAATATTATGTGTATTTGTATCATATATGATAATGGAAATGAAAATTATTTACTCTGGGGACCCAAGCCACATTATTGTTTAATTATTTGCATCCTGATAAATTATTTGCATACTAATGAGAATGTATTCCCAGAACAGCCTTTCCAAAGGTTTCTCTATATTTTTGCTCTCAGGTATATATCCTAGCATGTGATACAAAGATATAAAAACCTCAAAAAATTTGTGAATAAAACACCTTTTTTTTCACTCTCTCTTTTTGCAGTATGTTTGTAGGGAATTAGTGTATGTTTTATTTTAAATTTGCCAGCTTGTTGCTAATGAGTTCTTCTCAATTCTGGGTTGGTTTTGTTGTTTTGTCCTTTTATGCATGTATTTTAATTTTTTTAACGATTTTCAAGACAATGCCACAAATTGTCACTCCTCAATGATGGGATGATCTGAAAGTCCTTTCTGTTTATACTAAAATGATATAAATTTTCTGATCCATGATAGAAGATAAAACTACTCTAATTCAGAATTATTTTCCACTCCAGTATTTTGCATATGCCTTTAATCCATTTGAGGCCAAAAAGAAAAACAGAAAAGAAAACTCTTCTTTAGATTGCAAATAAGGTATTTCCCATTTGAGTGAATTTTAATTCTTCTCTTTTCTCAAGTAATATTCATTACTGTAATATCCCCAGAGATGATATCCCCAAGATTTACCTGGATCCATATACTGCACTGAGAGCAGACATATGATCTGAGATATTGCAAATAAAAATAAGTTGATCCTCTCAAAGACAGTCTTACACTAGCTAAAATATAACTTGAAAGGTTAGTAGGGAAGGGTTTAGTTCCCAAAGGGAAAGACTGGTTCCCCACACTTGCTTGTTGGAGGATGAATACGCTAATTAGAAAACTAGAAGTTCTGGGGATTTGCAAGTGGAACAGGTGAAAATGTTTCTGGTGATAATTAAAGGCTAATTATCTTCAGTCCACAATTGGCCACAGGAGGTTCTTCTGAGCCACATAAAAAGAGCCTGAGAGAAAAAAGAGAGAGAAGAATATGCAGTGTGTTTATATACCTATGCTGTTAAATTATAGGTAGGGATTGAACCCGTGTCATCATCAATGTTTGATGCCTATTTCCCTTCCCAAAGCTGCCTCAGTTGGCATATGTAACTCGCATCAACATTCATAAGATTTATCCAGTTTAAAGTGTCTCTGTTAATTAGAAAATAGGTACACCTCTGATATTCTGAAGAAATAATCTCTGTCATGCAGAGTCATTGGATTACCTCTTCTGGGAAGTTCAGGCATATAATTTTCTGTGGTTTGGTTTGGGTTTTGTTTTGTTTTGTTTTTGAGTATGTGTTCTAATTGGAGATTTGTAGTTTTGTAAATAATTAAAGGCAAAAGGATTCTTCTTTTAATTAATGGAACAAATCTAACTTAATCTAACTAGCATAGTATCAGGAAAAGCCAGCAATATCACCTCTTCTTATGTTCTACAGTGTGCCTTCCTTTCACAATGTTTTCTTGGAAGAATGCATCTTCCAAGACAGGAATTCTGCATATATTCTAAGGACAGGACTAAGGAAACTTCAGTGTCATATGAAAAGTTTGGCACTTCACATGTAGTACTTGAGAAGTAGGTTTATAAAGAACAGAGGATTTCCCTAGAAATACATTATTAGTTGATAAAATTGCATTCAGCAGTAGAGTATATTTCAATAGAAACTCAAATCTGAACTCAACCAAAAGAACACATAACATCAGAGTGACTCTGGCACAAGTGACTCTCGAAAGCATTTGGCAGTCCTGGTACTATGACCCAATAAAAACTAGGGGAAGCCCCAAGGCTTTGCAACACCCTAGGAGTTTTACAAGCACACTTTGAAATGACTGAGTAATAGCAATTGTAAAAATGTAACAATAAAAACAAAACTAATACCAAGAACTAATATTTATTTATATGTATGTGCTGAATCCTTAAATCACATCATTTCTATTAGTCTTTCCAATAACCATAATCTTCAAGTTACAAATGAGTGAATCATGTCTCCAATAGTTTCTCAGATGCCATTGACTAACCTAATTATTGGTAAAGTTGGGGTAGACACATAGGCTGGTTGAATCTAAAGGCATGAGTTATTAATCACTCATACAATAGACTTCTTTTTTTTCTTTTTAACTCTTTATTATTAATAGAGTGAAGGTTAACAGACAAGACCATCGGTTTTGCATTCAACAAACCATACACCTTGTTTCATCACAATGATTACAATCCCTTCACTGCAGCAAGTTATCCTATTTCCTCCCTGTGGCTTCCCTTATTGTTGTTGTTGTGTGCCGTCGAGTCGGTTCCGACCCATAGTGACCCTGTACAGGTTTCTGAGGATGTAAATCTTTACGGGAGTAGAAAGCCTCATCTTTCTCCTGCGGAGCGGCTGGTAATTTTGAACTGCTGACCTTAAGGTTCACAGCCCAATTCATAACGTATACATCTTATATATTACAAATGAACAAAGAAAAAATATTTGATGTACACATACAAAACAAAAAGATATATATTAATTTAAATGTTCAAAAGGCACACCTGCAAGCCAGCCTCTTGCCCACAGGTACATAGCTTTACTCAGTTGATGGGCCTAGAGGGTGCAGCTGCACTATCTCTCCATGCCATCCCTTCTTCCACCTTCTCTGTTGACACCACTTTTCTAGGTGGAATCTCATGTTCCATTCATGTTCTTCCTTCTTTTTCTTTCTTTTTTAAAAGCTTTTCTTGTGAATTGAGTGATATTTACATGGGAGAACATCGGTTTTGCACTCAACCTATCATATTTTGTTTCATTGCAATTACTACAATCCCCTTCATACATTATTGGTTAACAGTATTTGCTTATATTCTCTCTTTCTTTTTTTTTTTATGTACACAAAAACACATAGTAATATATAATCATTTTGCAAGTTATCCTTTGGCTGGATATTTTAAATGGTATTGCTTTTCTAATTTCCTTTTCAGTACTGCCATTATTAGTATACAGGAATTTGGTTTTTGTATATTGAACTTATACCTGTCATTTTGCTGAATCTTCCAATGAGTTCTAGTAGTTTTTTCTGATGAGTGTTTTGGATTTTCTGTGTATAGGCTCATATTATCTGCAGATAGATTTTTACTTTCTCTTTGTCAGTTTGTATGCCTTTCATTTCCCTGTCTTGCCTTATAGCTCTCATTGGTCAGTTTGTCGTACTGTGATGGCTTGTGAGTTGCTGTGATTCTGGAAGCTATGCTACGGGTATTTTAAATACCAGCAGGGTCACCCATGGTGGACAGGTTTCAGATGAGCTTCCAGATGAAGACAGACAAGGACGAAGGAGTGACAAACTACTTCCAATATTTGAGCATCCATTAATAATCAGAACATGAATGTGTGAAGTATGAATCTAGCTGGACCAAAACTGCTGGAGTCAACACAACTGCTGGAGCCAACACTGCTGGGACCAACTGCTGCATCCAACAGTTGGCTTTTCTCCACAGCTCTTGTAGATAGATTAAACTGGAGTAGGGGCTATGGGATATGAGAAATAAAAGAAAGACACAAGACACATTTGAAAATAGAATCGTTAGTACTAGGTGGGATGCAGCACTTTGATGGAGATACTGTGACACCAACCAAGGCAGCTAGTTTATTTCATACACAGCTCAAGGGGAGGTGGTTGGTGGCAGGGAAAGGAATAACAACTGGTGTTCTGATGCATACAGTAAGTGGGAAATTATCAGAAGAATGTAGTTGAAAAGGAAACAGAGACAGGGCAGCTAGAATGTTGTGCAGGCTGAACCGAAGGACATAGCTAAATACTAGGCAAGATCATGCAGGTTCCCACACCCATGAGGCAGTCCTACAAGTTACTGGGGGGGGGGGGGGGGGTGGAGCATTGACTTGGAAGCAGCCCGAGTTTCTGGACCACAACTATTCAGTTGTAATCCTTCAGAAAACTACTCCTAAGTCATGGCCCCTCGGCTCAGCTGCTCCCAACATTTAGGAAAATTAGAAATTGTCAAAAATGAAATGGAACACATAAGCATCAATATCTTAGGCATTAGCTGAGCTGAAATGGACTGGTATTGGACATTTTGAATCTGACAACCACATGGTTTATGATGCCCAGAATGACAAATTGAAGAGGAATGTTGCATTCATTGTCAAAAAGAACATATCCAGATCAGTCATGAGGTACAACGCTGTCTGTGATAGGATAATATCTATGCACCTACAGGGATGACCAGTTAACACCACTATTATTCAAATTTATGAATGAACAAATAAAGCCAGTGAGGATGAAATAGAAGAATTCTACCAACTTCTTCAATCTGAAATTGATCAAACATGCAATCAAGATGTATTGATTATTACTGTTGATTGGAATGCAAAGGTTGAGAACACAGAAGAAGTATCAGTAGTTGGAAAATATGGCCTTGATAATAGAAATTAGGCTGGAGATCACATGATAAAATTCTGAAAAATTAATGACTTGTTCATTTCAAATACCTTCTTTAACAGCATACGAGATGATTATACACATCGACCTAACCAGATGGAATACATAGAAATAAAATTGACTACATCTACAGAAAGAAATGATGGGAAAGCTCTATATCACCAGTCAAAACAAGGCCAGAGGCAGACTGTGGAAGGAAATGGTCAAAATGGTTTTCAGAAGAGACACTGAAACTTTCTCTCCAGCGTATAGATGCTAAAGCAAATGAAAGAAATGAGGAAGTACAAGAGCTGGACAGTAAATCTCAAAGATCAGCTTGAGAAGACAAAGTCAAATATTACAAAAAATGTGCAAAGATCTGGAGTCAGAAAACCAAAAAGGAAGAAACATGCTCAGTATTTCTCAAGCTGGGATAACTGAAGAAAAAATTCAAGTCTCAATATTCATGTTTGAAGTATTCTATGAGCAAATTATTGAATGATGCAGAAAGCATCAAAAGAAGATGGAAGAAATACACAGAGTTACTGTACCAAAAGGAAATGGTTGATGTTCAACCATTTCAAGAGCTAGCATATGGTCAAGAGCCAATGATAGTGAAGGAAGAAGTTCAAGGTGCATTGAAGGAGTTGACAAAGAACAAGTCACTAGGAACTGATGGAATAAAAATTGAAATCTTTCAAGAAAGTGAGGCGGCACTGGAGGCACTCATTCATCTCTGCCAAGAAATTTGGAAGACCACTATCTGGCCAACTGATTGGAAGAGATCGGACTTGTGCCCATTCCAAAGAGAGATGACCCAATTGATTGCAGAAATCATCAGAAAATACCTTTAATATCCCACACAAGTAAAGTTTTACTAAAGGTAATACAGAAACGGCTGCAAGCATACATTGACAGAGAACTTCCAGAGGTTCAAGCTGGATTCAGAAGAAGACATGGAAAGAGGGATATCATTGCTGACATCAGATGAATCTTGGCTGAAAGTAGAGAATACCAGAAAGATTTTTACCTGTGCTTTATTAACTACACAAAGACTTTTGATTGTATGGATCGTGACAAGCTATGGACAACATTGTGAAGTATGAGTATTCTGAACACTTATTTGTGCTCATGAAGAATCTGTACCTGGACCAAAAGGCAGTTGTTTGAACAGAACATGGGAACACTGAATGGTCTAAAATTAAGAAAGGTGTGTGACAGGATTGTATTCTTTTAACAGACTTATTCAACGTGTATGCTGAACAGATAATCCAAGAACCTGGGTTATATGAAGAAAAACGTGGCATCAGGATTGGAGGAAGACTCATTAACAACCTTGCTTGCTGAAAGTGAAGAGGACTTAAAATATTTGCTTATGAAGATAAAATAGCACAGCCTTTCATATGGATTGCAACTCAATGTAAAGAAAAAAAAATCCTCACCACTGGACCAATAAACAGCATTCTTATCAATGGAGAAAAGATTGAAGTTGTCAAGGACTTCATTCTTCTTGTATCAACTATTAACACTTATGGAAACATCAGTCAAGAAATCAAATGATGCATTCCATTAGGCAAAGCTGCTGCACAAGGCATTTTTAAAGTACTGAAAAACAAAGATATCAGGTTGAGGACTAATGTGCGCCTGACCCAAAGCATGCATATGAGGTTATTTTCAATAACCTCATATGCATGCAAAAGCTGGACAGTGTATAAGTAAGACCATAGAAGAATTGATGATTTTTATTTATGGTGTTGGAGAATATTGAAAGTGCCATGGGCTGCCAAAAGAACCAACAGATCTATGTTAGAAAAAGTGCAGCCAGAGTGCTCCTTGGAGGCCAGGATGGCCAAACTTTGTCTCTCATACTTCGGACATATTGTTAAGAGGGACACATCGCTGGAGAAGGATATTTTGGTATCTTTCTGTTTGGTAGGGTGGAGGGTCAGAGAAAAAGAGGGAGACCCCCAGCAAGATGGATTGGCAAAATAGCAGCATCAATGGGCTCAAGCATGGCAACAATTGTGAGGTTGGTCCAGGACTGGACAGTGTTTTGTTCTGTTGTGCATAGGATCTCCATTAGTTGGTATTGACTCGGTGGCACCTAACAACAACAAGACTTCCAACACAATATTAAATAAGAATGGTTATAAAGGACATCTTGTCTTGTTCCTGTTCGCATAGGGAAGGCTTTCAGTTTTTCGCCATTGAGAATGAAGTTGACTGTTGATTTTGTAATATGCTTTTAATTATGTTGAGGAATTTCCCTTTATTACTATTTTTTTAGTGTTTTGTTTTTTTTTTTTGTAATCAGGAATGGATGTTGGATTTTGTCAAATGCCTTTTCTTCATCGATCGATAAGATCATGTGATTCTTCTACATTTTTATTTATAT
>NW_006408520.1:40030616-40036692 GCF_000296735.1 Chrysochloris asiatica | reverse complement strand
TATTAGTACAGTTTTTTATGTTTCTGTTAAGAATTTCCTGTTCATGTGCTTCATCTATTTTCTATTACTCTTTTGCTATTGGTTTGTTTTTTAAAGTTTGTATTGTGAATTAAGTGATAGTTTACATGGGAGAACATTAGCTTTACATTCATAATACCATATTTCATTTCACTTCAATGATTACAACCCCATGTATCATCAAACAACCAGAGGGTACAACCTGGAAGCCTGCCCCCATCCGTCAGCACACAGACCCTCTGCCTCCCTGAGTCCAGAGTCCCCAGCCACTCAATCTCTCCATGTCATCGTCTCTGCCTCCATCTTTGGCATCACTGCCTCTCTGGATAGGGTCCTGAGTTCTGCTGTTTTCCCTTGATGCTCCCAGGGATCTCCACTCCTGGACTGTCAAATCAACCACTCCCCTCCTTTTGTTATAAAGTGTCTACCTTTACATTTCCAACACTCACAGTCAGTCCTGATAGCAATGATTCACTATTGAACCACAAGAATCTTGTCTCCATCTCCTTTCATCAGCCCCGTCCAGGCAATGGAGATTCTACCTTTCCCTGCATCTTCTGGAACTCAGCTCCCTCTTAAAAGCTTGTAAACCAGTCACTACTTGCCTTTGTAGCCTCCTCCTCCCCATTTTGGGTAGCTAATGTCTAAGTTGCCGAGCCCTGTCAACCCTATGTACCGAGGGGTGGGGAATGATCCTCGCTGTAAAGATTTGTTCCCTCTTTTGAGCTACTATATCCATAAGTATAGGTCAAGTTCATCAAATTGTATCAGATTACTCTTTTTGTCCTCTTCTTTCGTATTCTAGAGAGTTCTGATCATCCATCCATTGAAGCCAGGTCAAATGCATACTCTCTGCAGGTATGGGTGTTCTTGTGTATCTCCCCTCACTTCATATCAGCTGGACGCGTCACACTCCGCTCTAGTTCCCTGTGGCCATGTCCTTGTTTCTAGGCCCAGTAGTCTCCAGGACTTGCCATACTGCTGTCTAACCAGGTCTCTACCCAGTTTGACAGGAATCTAATGAACGTGGTCAAACTTAGCTCACTGCTTCATTGCTGTTTTCCCCCCACTTTCCCTCATCAGTGATCAACATGGTCACCAGCAGGACCACATGCCTGCTCATGTATTACCCTTGAAACTCAGTATTGGAAGTAAATTTTCCCTGAGGGGACCCAGCCTCTCATCTTGATGGCTCCTGGATGAACAACTTGCTTGTTCTTGTAGTAGTTAATCAGACTGCCATTATTTTTTTTTTTCCTGCTAATCTTTCTTTCAAGAAGTATCTTCTGTACTTCTAGCCACTCCAGGCTGGTATGCTTGTCCTTTCAAGTGGAAATTTCCCTCCTCAGAAGATTCTGGTTGGGGTTCAGGATTCCACATATGGTCTTACGCAATGCAAAGGCTCCCTAGGAAGCCTCCTTCACCTGGCAAGTTCTATCCCCATTTTAGGTATTCCAATCAGTTATAGACTGAAGATGAACTTACAAGCTTTCTATGGTGATGTTTCTGGTTATTCCTTTCTCTCCCCCTCAAGTGTCTTCTTTACAATAATAGGCAAGAGAAACGAAAATTCAAAAGAAAGCCAAGCAGCTTAACATTATTTCCCCTCTTTTACCCATTCAAACCATGCCTAAATCCCTGTATCCCAGAGCCCTGTTGTTCTGATGTATTATTTTTTGCATGTGTTGTTGAATTCTGTTGGCTAGGATTTTGTTGAGAATTTTTGCATCTATGTTCATAAGAGCTATTGGTCTATGATTTTTTTTTTTTTTTTTTTTTTTTTATTGATGTCCTTCCCTGGTTCTGGTATGAGGGTTATGCTTGCTTCATAAAATGTATTTTTAGTAAGCTTTCTATCCTTTTCTGTATTCTGGAATAATTTGAGTAGAATTTGTGCCAGCTTTTCCCTGAATGTTTGGTAAAACTCACCAGTGAAGCCATCTGGACCTGTACATTTTTTTTTTGTTTGGTATTTCTTTGACATCCTGATCAATTTCTTCTTTTGTTATAAGTCTGTTCAAGTTTTCAACTTCATTCTGTGAAAGCTTATGTAGGTCGTATTTTTCTAAAAATGCATCTATCTACTACTGAATTTCAAATTTGTTGGAGTACTACTTTTCATAATATTCTGATATTATCCTTTTTATTTCATTGGTTCTGTTGTGACATCACCCATGTAGCTTCATATGTGTGTTATTTGTATCTTGTCCCTCTTTCATTAAGTTTGTCAATGATTTGCCAATATTACTATTCCTTTCAAAGAACCAACTTCCTGTCCTGTTGATTTTTTCTATAGTTTTTCTGTTTTCTATCTCATTTCTTTTTGCTCTAATCTTTATCATTTCTTTTCTTCTGGTGACTGTAGGTTTACTTTGTTGCTTTGTTCCTAATTGTTTGAGATGTTGTGTTAATGTGTTAATTTTGGTTCTTTTTAAATTTTCGATGTGTGCATTTATAGCAGTAAATTGTCCTCTCAGCACAGCTTTTGCTGTTTCCCAAAGATTTTGGTATGTTATGCCTTCTTTTTCATTTGTTTCTAGGAATTTAGTCAATTCACCTATTTTTTTCTACTACCCAGTAACTTTTTTTGTTTTTAATGTTTTATTGTGGTTTATATGATAGTTTACATGGGAGAATATTAATTTTGTATCATCCTATTGTATATCATTTCAATGCCATGGTTACAATCTCCTACATGCATCATCAACCAACCAACGGATATACCCTGCAAACCTCACCCTCATTGGTCAGCACACAGTCTGTCTCCCTCTCTGGGTCTAGATGACCAGCCACTCCATCTCTCCACGTCATTGTCTCTTCCTCCATCTCTGGCATCACTGCCTCTCTGGATAGGGTCCTGCTCTCTGCTCTTCTCCCTTGATGGTCCTAGGGACCTCTGCTCCTAACTGCAAAGTTAATCACTCCCCTCCTTTGACTACAAAATGTCTACCTTTACATTTCCAACCCTCACAGTCAGTCCTGATAACAATTATTCACTATTGTACCACAAGAGACCTATCCCCATCTCCTTTCATCAGTCCTACCCAGATAGATTAGATACTACTCAATGGAGATTCTACCTCCCTCCATGCCCTCTAGATCTAGCTTCCCCCTTGAAAGCTTGTAAGCCAGTCACTTCTTGCCTTTGTATCCATCCCATTTTGGGTAGCCAATGTCCAAGCTGACCATCCCTGTCACTTCTTGCCTTTGAAGCCACCCCATTTTGGGTAGCCAATATCCAAGTTGCCCATCCCTGGATACATTTGGTAGCCAATGTCCAAGTTGAAATACCCTGATGGGTGGTAATCATCCTTGCTGTTAAAATTTGTTCCTTCTTTTGAGCTACTGCATCCAAAGGTGTAGGGCAAGTTCATCAAATTATACCCGATTACTCTTTTTTTTCCTCTTCTTTCTTCTTCTAGTTGAGCTCTGATCATCCCATCAATAAAGCTAGTTCAAGTGGGTATTATCTACAACTGTGGGTGTTCTTATGCATATGCCCTCTCTTCTTATCAGCTGGATGTTTCACTCTTCACTCTAGTCCACTGTGGCTATGTCACTGACTCTGAGCCCAAGAGAACCCAGGTCTTGCTACTATGGCCAAGCAGGTCTCCACCTGGGTTTGCAGGAGTCTAATGAACATTGTAGGTCTTAGCTCGCAGTTGCATTGCTGTTTTTCCTCCACTTCCTCTTATCGATGACCAACGTGGTCACCAATCAGAGTGCATGACTGCTTGTGTACTTGCATTGAGTCTTAGTCTTGGAAGGGGGTTTGCTCTGAGGGGACCCAACCACTTGCCTTGATATCTCCTGGGCGAGCAACTTGCTTGTTCTTATAGTAATCAGTCAGGCTGCTATTATTTTTTTTGTATTTTTTTATTAGTCTTTCTTTCAAGAAGTATCTTCTGTTCTTCTAGCCGCTCCAGGCTGCTCTGCTTGGCTTTCAAGTGGAAATTTCCCACCTCAGAAGGTTCTGGATGGGGTTCAGGATTCCACATATAGTCTTATGTAATGCAGAGGCTACAGAGGAAGTCTCCTTCACTGGGCAAATTATAGCCCATTTTAAGTATCCCAACCAGTTATAGGTAGAAGATGAACTTACAAGCATTCTATGATGATATTTCTGGCTATTCCTTTTTGTCCCCTTCAAATGTCTATTTTATAATGGTATGCCAGGGAAACCAAGATTCAAAAGACAGTCAAGCATCTTAACATTATTTCCCCCCATTTGCCCATTCCAACCATTTCTCAATTCCTGTATTTCACAGCCCTGTTGATTTTTTCTTCGGTTCCCCCAGCTTGAGAAATGCTGAGCATGTTCTTCCTTTTTGGTTTTCTGACTCTAGATCTTTGCACATTTTGTCATAATATTTGGCTTTATCTTCTCAAGCTTGATCTTTGAAATTTTCAGTTCGACTCTTGGACATCGTCATTTCTTCCATTTGCTTTAGTATCTCTATGCTGGAGAGCAAGTTTCAGTGTCTCTTCTGACATCCATTTTGGCCTTTTCCTTCACCTTTTGCTTTCTTCATGTATGATGTTCTTGATGTCATTCCACAATTCTTCTGGTCTTCAGTCTTTAGTGTTTAATGTATCAAATCTGTTCTTTAGATGATCTCTAAATTCAGGTGGGATATACTCAAGGTCATATTTTGGCTCTCGTGGACTTGTTTTCATTTTCTTCAGCTTCAGTTTGGACTTACATATGAATAATTGATGGTCTGTTCCACAGTCTGCCCCTGGCCTTGTTTTCACTGATGGTATGGAGCTTTTACATCATCTCTTTCCACAGATGTAGTCAATTTGATTTCTATGTATTCCATCTGGTGAGGTCCATGGTATATTCATCTCTTACACTGTCTAAAGAAGGTATTTGAATGAACAAAATATTGGTTTTGCAGAGTTCTCTCATGTGATCTCCAGCATATGTTTATCACCAAGGCCATATTTTCCAACTACTGATCATTCCTCTTTGCTCCCAAACTTTGCATTAATCACCAGATCAATTTCAGATTGAAGAAGTTGGTAGAATTCTACTATTTCATCCTCATTGGCTTTAGTGGTTGGTGCATAAATTTGAATACTAGTGGTATTAACTGGGCTTACCTATGTTGTTGTTGTTAGGTACCATCGAGTCGGTACCGACTCATAGCAAACTTATGCATAGCAGAGCGAAACACTGGCCAATCCTGGAGTAACCTCACTACTGTTGCCACACTTGAGTTCATCGATGCTGCCACTTGATCAATCCATCTCGTTGGGGGTATTCTTCTTTTTCTCGACCCTCCATCTTACCAAACATGATATCCTTCTCCAGCGACTGTTCCCTCATGACAATATGTCCGAAGTATGAGAGACGAAGTATGGCCACCTTGGCCTCCAGGAGCACTTCTTCCAAAACAGATCAATTGGTTCTTTTGGCAGCCCATGAGGCACTTTCAATATTCTCCTCCAACACCATAACTAAAAAGTTTCAATTCTTCTATGGTCTTCCTTATTCACTCTCCTACAGGGCTTCCATCTAGGTGCATGGATATTATCCTGTCACAGACAACGTTGTACCTCATGAATGATCTGGATATGTTCTTTTTGACAATGAATGCAACACCATTCTTCTTCAATTTGTCATTTCCGGCACAGTAAAACATGTGGTCATTAGATTCAAAATGGCCAATATCAGTCTATTTCAGCTCATTAATGCCTAAGATATCAATGTTTATGTGTTCCTTTTCATTTTTGACAACTTCCAATTTTCCTAGATTCATACTTCGTACATTCCATGTTCTGATTTTCAATGGATGTTTACAGATGTTTCTCTTCATTTTGAGTTGAGCCCAAACAGCAAATGAAGGTTACACAGGCTTTACTCCATTTGTGTCATCACAGTCAACTCTACTTTGAGGAGGCAGCTCTTCCCCAGTCACATTTTAAAGTGCCTTCCAACTTGAGGGGCTGTTTTCCTGGCACTGTATCTGACAGTGTTTCTCTGCTATTCATACATTTTTCAGTGACTAAATATTCGGAAGTAGTTTGTCACTCCTTCTTCCTAGTCTGTCTT
>NW_006408520.1:40028827-40029320 GCF_000296735.1 Chrysochloris asiatica | reverse complement strand
TTGGTGATTTTCTTTTGGGGTCTATCCTTTCTGGGGTTTGTTGAGCTTCTTGAATGTTTTTCCTTTCACTTTTCAGGAAGTCAGAGAAATTTTCTTCCAGCAGTTCTTTAACTATTTCGTCTGTGGACTTGTGTGATTCTTCCTGTTCTGAAATTCAGATAATTCTTAACTTATTTGTCTTCATGTTGTCTAACATGAATCTTAGACCTTCTTCAGGTTTTTTTAATCCCTTTTTTCTGTTTGTCACGTCTATCTTAGTGGTATTGAGAGCTTTGTCTTCCAGCTCACTAGTTCTGCCTTCCATCCCTTCTAGTCTACTCATTTGTCCTTTCAGTTTATTATCTATTCCTGATATTCTATTATTGGACCTCTTTCTATGGCTTTAAACTGTTTCTAATGCTGTATATATCTTTTTTTTTTTTTTTTCAGTTTCACATTCAACAATTCATATGACTTGTTTCATTACATTGATTATAATCCCCTCCATATACCA
>NW_006408520.1:40015941-40026207 GCF_000296735.1 Chrysochloris asiatica | reverse complement strand
CCTGGAGCAGCTGGGCATCCCTGACTAGAAAGCAATAGATTTACTGCTTTTGCCACAAATTCCCCCAGCTGTGAGCCTTTCAACCTTCTAAGTATTCCTTTATATGTGGTTCAGAGTTCTGGGACCATCCCCTGAACCTGCTTGGTCGGGTATTCTGTGTTGTTTTTGGCGGAGCTCTCTGCTATACATCCACCCGATCCGCCATCTTGTTTGTTCTCTGCTGTATATATCTTATTTGATTGTTCCTATAGTGGTTTCCTGACTTCTTCCTTATTTTTCTCAACTCCATTGTAAAACATTTTGAAACATTTTATAATAATTTTTCTGAATTCCTTCTCAGAAGGCATTCCTCCTTCCAGAATATAATCCAGGTCTACCACTAGTTCATTTGTCTCAGACAAATGTTTCTGGACCTGTGCTAATATGATCATCTGTTTTTTCTTCTTGGACATGTATAGTGATTATCTATGGCCATAATACTTAATTGAGTGTGTGTTTTGGTATTTTTTTTATGCTTTCTGATTGCTTCCAGGTAGATGTGATCAGGAAGTGTGCTGCCCTTTTTACTCTTCTTATTGCTTAACTCAGAGCAACTTTCACAGGTGTTGTCTGCCTCCCTGGTGTATGGCAACTGGTATTGGTTCTTGCCTGGATTTTGGTGTTTTATAGAATGTGATTGTAGCTTGACTATATGGTAGCAGTTGCTGTCTCTTGTTGGGTAATGTAATGAGAGAAAGAATCCCCCAAAAGTAAAAAACAACAAAACAGCAACAGAAAGAAAAAATTAAAAAAAAAAAAAAAAAACAAGGAAGAAAAAACAAAACACCAAAACTACAACAACAACAACAACAAAACTAGATTGGATACTCTTTTGGCTATTTGATGAAGCATTGAGGGGATTGTGATCATTGCAATGAAATGAAATATGATAGAATGAATGTAAAACTGATGTTCTCCCTTGTAAACCCACATAATTCACAATTTTAAAAAAAGCTAAAATGAATAGAGAGAAATACTGTTAATTGATGGTATGTGGAGGGGATTGCAATCATTGTAATAAAACAAAGTATATAATTGTTTGATGTAAAACTGATAATCTGCCCTGTAAACTTTCAATCAAATCACAATAAACACACACACACACACTTAAAAAAAAAAAAAAAAAAAAAAAAAAAAAACAACTAGATTTGATACTGTAGTCTAAAATTGCAGAAAAGGGAAAGGATTTAGGAAAAAAAAAAAAATCTGTAGCCCAATATGAGTATGACTTTAATGTCCCTTTTCAATTTCTTGTCTTTAAGGCCATCTGATAAATTTCAAGGTTTCACTGATGGTTTTTATTCTGTACCTCAGGATTTAATTTAATTTTCAGCCCATTTTGTTTTTAAACTCTCTTTCCCTCTCCACACCCCTTATTCTAGTGTTTTCCCTATTAAAAAACAGTTCAGTACTGGCTCTTAGGCTGAGAGTATCTGTGCGCATGCATAGCATATGATCCTGTTTTTCGTGCTTCTGCTACAAATTCCGCTAGCAGTAAGCTTTCAATAACTTAAACTATTCCTTTTCATGTAATTCAGAGTTCCGAGGCCATTCTCTGTACCTACTTCATCCAGTATTCTGTGTTATTACTGGTGGAGGTCTGCCCAGCATCTCTCCATAATCCCCCATCAAGCCCTACCTCTACAATAGACATTTACATCAACAACTTCTTGATCAGTAATGGTGTGGGGCACTAGAGAAGAAAGAAATTGGTAGTTCTTTTAATTCAGGGCATACTATGTTTGAAGTGACTTTTAGATTGCCAGATGTACTTGAATAAGCAATTGGACACATGTGTTTGGAAGGCAAGAGAGAATTTACAGATAGAAAGATTTAGATTTTCTAGTAACACACATAAGAATGATGCTACATAGGAAGGAAATATAGAGAGAAGTCAGTAAATAAATCCTCAAAGAACAATGCCACTTAAGGAGTATTTGGAGGAAGGAAAGTAATTGAAGGGAACCAGTAAATAATAAATTTGAAGAAATCTTGGGAGTAAAGTAAATAATTATGATTAGTCGGAATCAACTAGAGGACACTTAAAACAACAGCAACCACAATATCAGCATAATCTACATGCTAATTTTTTGTATGTAATTTTTTTCTTCTATTTATTACACTAATGTGTCCCAAACACCTAGAATAGTGCCTAGTGCATAGTGTTATTGTTGTTTTTAAGTGCCATTGAGTAGGTACTGGCTCATAGTGACCCTGTATAGGGTTTCTGAGGCTGTAAGTCTTTATGGGAGCAGAAAGCCTCATCTTTCTGCCATGGAATACTTGATAGTTTCAAACTACTGACCTTGAGATTAGCAACCCAACTGGTAACCACTATGCTACCAGAACTCCTTAGTATATAGTGTTGTTGTTGTTAAGTGCCGTCAAGTGGGTTCCGACCCATAGCGCACTCTATAGGGTTTCCAAGGAGTAGCTGGTGAGCTTGAACCACCGAACTTGCAGTTCAAACGGCTTTCTAGTCTGGCACATTAACCCACAGTGCCACACCAGGACATAGTACATAGTAGAGGCTCAATAAATAATTTTTCCACAAATATGTTGCTCAGTATCAAGTGTTGAAAGAGGCAATTATTATTTTTTTATTGAAATGATCAAGGATTATACCTGTGTATATTGTTGTTGTTAGGTGCCAATGAATCAATTCCAACTCATACCAACTGTATGTAACAGAGCAAAATGCTGCCTGCTCTTACGCCATCCTCATAATTGTTATTTTTTAGTCCATTGCTGTCAATCCATCGCATTGATTGTCTCTAAAATATTCTTAAAACTCATTTCACCACCTAATATCAGTGTGGCACTGAAGGATAAACTTTAGACTGAAACGTCAGTTTGAATTGCAAGGTCAATGGCTTGAACTGCAAAGTCGAGGACTCAAACCCACCAGAGACTCCTCAGAAACCTCTACAGGGTGGCTATGAGTCAGAATCAACTAGAGGACACTTAAAACAACAGCAACCACAGTACCAGCATAATCTACATGCTAATTTTTTGTGTGAAACAGTTTTTAAAAGGGGAGTTAATTATACAACTTGTTATCATTGAAAATTATTAAATATTTTAGACATTTCTACATGAAAAATTTTCAAACTAGTGAGTTTTTAAAAATTTCTTCTAAGAAATACTGAACGTTTCATATTTTTTCTTACTAAAAATATATTTATTAAAGTGAGCAATGGTGCAATTAACTAACTTCTGAAGAAACAAAAGTCTTGTAACTGTTAGATTTGTGCTATAGATTTGCTTCTTTTATGTACATCTTCATGTTAGTGTTTTCACTAATTTTTCAGTTGACCTATGATTTATGAAGCAGTTAATGTGAATTTTGGAATTATCTGATTCCAAAAATGAATCATAATTTGTGTCCAAGTAACAACTGTTTCAAAAAAGAAAACTACTGTCATCACTGGGTTATGTTGGCTGCTGAATCTATAGTAATTAATCTTTGTTTTCAGTGAATATTTTATTAAATTAATTTTCAAAAAGATGTGCAAATTGCAGTTTAAAAAGAGCTTTTATGTGTGACAGTGAAATGTAATGAAATGTACTCAGGCCCAGAAATAAGCACCTGCCAAGATTTGAAAAATGAACTGCTTTCCTTTCTTTATTTTTTTTAAGCCTAAAAACATCCAGGGAACTAGGAGTTTGCCATATGAATAGAAATAGGAATATTTACTATTATATACATATGCATATTATTCACTTGGAATTGTTCGTAATGCCATGGTATTAAGTACATTTGCCAAATTTTGAAGACAGAAAAATCTAGGTTGGATCTTACCTCTGACACTCCCTGTGAACAAATTATTTCATTTCTCTGATCTCTTGTTTTCTTACTCATGGGGTTTGAGACCACTTATATGTCATGGCCATGCCTACCACCTGTCTGCCAGTTTGTAGAACTGTTGGGGCATGTGTGTTGCTATGATGCTAGAAGCTATGTCAATGATATTTCAATTACTAACAGGGTCATCCATAGTGGACAGATGTCAGCAGAGCTTCCAGACTATGACAGACTATGTAAGAAAGGCCTGAAAATCTACTTCCAAACATTAGTCAGTGAAAACCCTCTGAATCACTGAGAATATTGTCCAAAATAGCACTGGAAGATAAGCTCCCTAGTTTGGAAGGCACTCTACACAGTGTCAGAAACAATGCATAAACATGCTTAGGATCATGCATCAGATCTGGTAGAATGTTATTTTATTATATATAAGGTCACTATGCGTCTGAACAAACTCAATGGCCACTAATAACAGATGCCCATTGCAAGGTCATTGTCAGCTCCGTGATGGCATAAAGTTTCTTTTCAACTCTAACATAGTATCAGTTGCTATGGAGTCCATTCTGACTCAAGGTGACCCTATGTGTGTCAGAGTAGAACTGCTCCCCATAGCATTTTCAATGACTGAGTTTTCTGAAATAGATTGCTGAGAGTGTTAATAATCATTTGCATTATCTAGGGACATCTCTAGCACAGTAGGAGTTTAACAAATGCTTGTTTTATTAGTTTGATTAATGTATTGGATAGCATGTGAATACTACCTGGCACACAGTACTCAAATATTGTTACTTCTTTTTCTTTCAACCTACACACGTGTTTACAGCTGTCAATTTCTCTACTAATATTTCTGTTATTAGGACAAATATGCATTTTAATTTTGACTTATTAGAGTCATCATCTCAATCCTCTAGTAGTTATTTCCCTTTGGAAATGCCACACCTCCTATGTTAAAAATCATTAAGAAGTAAAACTATCTTTACTCATAAGTTAATGTCCTAAAAAATGCTCTTCTGTGTCCCCAACCTCTCCACAGTAGGAAGAATTGTTATTCTCATTTCTATTTGTTTATATGATCTCTATAAATTCAGGATTTAATTATCACAGCAGAATTGAATTTGTCCAGTGTTTTAGTTAAATAGATGACAAGTTATGTCAGACATCATGCCTTTGGTTAATATGCATAACAGATGCCTCCTCCATTGTAAATTCTCCTTATGGTTCTGGTGTCAGCAGCAAGTGGTGTAGTGAAATACACACTGATTGTTATTGAAATTAGGACAGCCAACATGAAAGATTCAAAGTAAGTTTATTATTTATCTTACATTAAAACTATTATGAAATTGAAGCAGTGACATGATTCAATTTAGCCTTGTATAGAACTATTGATCCTGAGTTTTGCACAAAGAAGTCCTTTTGGACTAAAGCTCTGCACAGAAAATCAATTTACTTAAAATGCTTCCTTTTATACATAATAGCTTACTCATTGAGGAATGAAATTCTGCATGTGAATAAAACTACAGTCTCCTTGCCAATCACTAGAAGCACTATGTAAATTATGATTGGAAATCTATGACAAAAAGCATGGAGGACACAAACTTTCCACAAGATAATTGAATGTCAATATGATCTAGGAAAACATTTAAAGCTGCACCTCCATATGAGCATAAATGTCCTAGAATTTAACATTTAAAAATGTGTTTCTTGTACAGTCCTCCAAGTATTGTTGTCAAGTGCTGTTGAGTGGGTTCCAACTCATATAACCCTGTATAGGGTTTCCAAGGAGTGGCTAGTGAGTATGACCAGCCCACCTTGTGGTTCAAACCAACTTTGCAGTCCAGTGCTTATTCTATAGTTCCACACCAGGATGAATACAAACAAGCAAGTACATACTGGAAACATTTGGATTCCATGTACAAGCTAGACTATTAGGATTAGAAATACTGCTTTCTATTCTAGTTCAGAAGTTGTCATTAATTAGAAAGCAGACTTTGTGAATCTGGGCCACCCTGAATTTAAGTTTTCTTACATAAAAAATTAACAAGTCCCTCCCAACTCTAAAAATGCTTAAATCTCATCAAATATTACAAAAATATTTTATACCTTTAAATTATATTTCTAAATGTTCTTGAAGACAAATGATTGAAAAGTTGTTGCTGTATTAGATTTTCAGAGCAAAGCAATGCAAAAAGGATTGGGACATCCACACAGGCTTATATGCCTCAGAACTTTTCAAAATGCCACCTGCTTTATGTGAATTGAAGCTAGTTTTACTTTATAAATTTTATCAACCAATTTTCTATTTGAAATATAAGATCTCATGTGGTATTTTAAATATTCTTGTTGTTGTCAATTGCTGTTGAGTCATTTCCAACTCATAGCAACCTTGTGGGTTTCCAAGAGCGGCTGGTGAGTTTGAACCACTGACTTTGTAGTCCAATGCTTTATCCCAATGTGCCACACCAGGAGTCCATTTTAAACATAGTCAAGTAAATAATATGTCAATAAAACTAATGTTCAAATAGAAAAATTTGGAAACGAAATCCAGAGCCTATATTTGTTTTATATGAATTCTGTTGTTGTGTGTCATAAAGTTGATTCTGACTTACAGGAATCTGTAAAAATGGCGTGAAGACAACACCTGGCCTCCTTGACTTCATAAGGTAGAGAGAACTGAGTTACCATTAGCATCAGCCCAAGGGTGATTGCTGTAAGGCCTATGTGGGGGAGGTCAGACATGATTCCACACTCCAACATTTCTTTACCAATTCTGAAACCAACCGTCCTACCCAGGGCAGTCTCTATTTTTCAGTTGGCCCATAATTTGTTGGCATTCCTACACAGAATTTATAGACAGTACTCACAGCTATGGAATTTGTTAGAGAAATGTTGTTAAGTGCTATTGAGTGGGTTCCAACCCATAACAACCATTTAGAGGTTTTTTGAGGAGCAGATGGTGTGTTTGAACCACTGATCATGTGGTTAACATTCCAGTGTTTATCCTACAGCACCATACCAGGACGCCAACAATAACAACTAGACTATAGCTACCAAGGCCCTGTCAAGTAACTCACAACAATGCAGGACCCTGTAGTACAGAATAAGAGTACCCCATTGGGTTATCTATGCTGTAATCTTTATAGGAGCAGATCACCATATGTTTGCTTCCACAGAGCCACTGGGTGAGTTTGAACTACCAACCTTTTGGATAGTTGTTGTTGTTAATTGTGTGTATAGGTTTCTGAGGAGTGGCTGTGCATTTGAATTGCCAAGCTTGTAATTATCAGTCCAACGCTTGTCCTATAGCACCACATTAGTTGTTTTGTTAAGTGTCATCGGGTTGGTTCCAACTCATTGCAACCCTGTGCAGGACATCCTAGGAGCAGCTGGTATATTTGAATCACCAACTTTGTGGTTAGCAGTCTAGTGCTTATCGTATAATACCACACCAGGATTGCATGCCATATTGGTAGCCAAGACAATTAACCATATATGAACCATAAAGTTCTTGTGGAGTCCTGGTATGGTGCTGTAGGATAAACATTGGACTTCAAGGTCTGTTTGAACAGCAAAGTCGGCAGTTCAAATCCTCCAGTTGCTCCTCAGAAACCTTATATAGGTTTGCTATGAGTCTGAACTGACTCTACACATGACTTAACAACAACAACAACAACAAGAGATCTTGTATAAACTCTTACAGGCATTAATAAATTCTCCAAGTAAAGCTATGTCAAAAACTTTGCTGCTCTAAACATCATTCCCCTAGTGACAAAAATATTTTTCCATATTCTATTTAGTTTATTTGATACAGACCTAAATTTCTCAACTATTCCTCACAAATTATATCCCAACTCTAAGGATGATTACAAGATTCATGAGCATTACATTTTGCCTATGGTCTTCCATTCTATTTTCTTAGAGCTAATTTCAGAATCATATTCTCATAAAGATTTAATTGGGAGTGTCTCTTCACCACAGATCTAATTATTTCCTACCATACTCTGAACACAACACACTTCTGGCCTCATACATCCTAAAGGATTTTAATTAATTCTAGCTACTGAAAAGCATTATTAGGAAAGGAATTTCTAGGCATTGTGCAGTATGCCTAATTTGTATATATCTAAAGAAATGTGATCTAACATAATCATATTTTACTGGAGGCCAAATAAAAACATGAATGTGTTGCTATTGAAGGATAGATTTTGTATTAATGAAATTTGTTTTTCCTCTTGTGCAATTTCTTAAAAAATGGTCAGAAACCATGACTACTCCATTTTCTTATGTATAAAGGGGGAAAAACTAATCTTTTAACTATAGCACATAAATGAATTTAATGAGATTTTTTAATCTGAAATTAGTATAACATAAAATTAGACATTTTATTATCAATTGCATGTAGTAACTGAATGGGAAAGCACATTTTGCTAAACACCTGCAATTTATAAATAAATCAGCATCTCAGTAAAAATATCAATGGTGGTGGTGTGCGTGGAGTTGTTTCCAACTCATAACAACCCTGCACAGAGTTTCTTAGGTTGTAAATCTTTACAGGAGCAGAAAGCCTCATTTTTCTCCCACTGAAACACTGGTAGTTTTGAATTGCTGACCATGAAGTTAGCAGCCTGATTTGTAACCACTACACTTTAATTCATACTTCCTGATACCTGCTACATTTTCAAAATGCAATTTAATCAGTGTAAGATACAAACTTGTTGTTAACAGCCATTGGGTTGGTTCCAACTCATAGAGACCCTGTCTATGGTTTCTGAGGAACAGGTGGTAGGTTTGAACACCTACTTTATGGTTCAAACCGCCGTTGTGGTCCAGTGCATTATCCTGCAGTGCCACTAGGACACCATGATAATGACTAAGATTAGATTTTTAAAGGAAGACTGACCTATGTTTCTATCTCACTCTGCTGCTTATTTATGATGAAAATCAGGGAAAGTTCTAACCTCTAAAATATTATTACCTTTTTCTGTAAAATGAGAATTGAAGTACTACCTTCCTCATTGGGATCCTTGTGATGATTAAATTAGATAAAGTATGTAAAGTTTTTAGAAAAGTGCTGACAAAATAGGTCAACATGAGTTAATTCTCACTGGACACTCTTACCTCCTGGAGGTCTTCTTGGTTTGAAAGGCAATTTATACAAATCATGCACCATGACAACTTCTCTGACTAGTTCAAGGTAGTGTAGCATGCACTCAGCATTATTACAAGTGATCCAAAACCAAATTTCACTTCTGGCCTAGTACCAAAAGACCTTATTCTTGCATTTATCCTCCAGTCCAAGGGTGACTGGTGTTTGAACCAGACTCCCTGGGTCTACTTGGCCGCCAAGCTTAATGGTCAAATTCCTCCTCAATCATTGTCTAGCTATTCTTTGTCTTCCTGTGTTCTAGTCAATATTACTGAGTCCCATAGCATTTAATTTCAACGTTTAAAATTCCTTTCCAACAGGAAATTCTTCCCTGTTGTTAACCATATTCTCCTGATGCAATAGATCATAAGCTCGTTTGTTTAAAATTGATATGGAAAAGGTAGTCAAGATAGCTGGCATAAAAAATCTTTATTTCCTGAAACAAAGATATTAAGAATTTGACAGCAAACTTACAGAGACTTCAACCTTATGCAATTCTGGCTTTTCTCCAAATACAAATGGTATTCTGTTCTGTTTTTAATAATTAACAACAACAACAAAAAATGATATTCAACAAGTACATCAAAATTTTGATTGTCGGTAATGTTAACTTGCAGAAAATTTAAATCCCTTGGCCTAAAATGTAAGCATATTTTCTCATGTTCTCAATAGATATACAGAACAACTACTCATTGTTCTGCCAGTATTTTTTCTCCTGTAAGTTGCTTCTCTTTGCTAAAAGTCCTTTTTTTATCCTTATATTTTAAAGGAGTTACTTGCTTTCTTTAAATTTGTCTATGTTTATAATAGCTTCAAAAATGCACATGTAAGTCTGGTTGTACTTACCCTATTTAATAAGAACACTGAAAGTAGATAATTTTCTTGTTCATTCTCATCATGTGTATGCATATTCCTGCTCAATATTATGTCATGCATACTTCATTCTGAGTTGTTTTTAATAACAACTCTGATTTTATTTCTATATTCCTATCATTGTTCCTTATATCCCTTTAGATTTATCTTACAGAATATTATTATTACTTACCACTCATCTTTCAGTTTGTTGCCCTATGATGTCTTCTATGCTGCTGTGAAACTGGAATTGTTGCCACTGGAATATAAACACCAGCAGTGTCGCCCATAGTGGACAAGATTCAGCAGTGATTGCTTACTAAGACAAATTAGAAAGAAGAGGCAGACCAAGGGAGAGTCAATGAAAAACTTACAAATAACAGCAGGATATTATCAGCTATAAGGAGCTCTGGCAGCATAGTGGTTA
>NW_006408520.1:40013441-40015523 GCF_000296735.1 Chrysochloris asiatica | reverse complement strand
AGCTGAAATGAAATGGTTTGACCATTTTGAATCAGACAATCATATGGTTTATTATGCTTGGAATAATTAAAGAATTAAAGAAGAATGGCATATTACTCATCATCATAAAAAACATTTCAAGATATATGTTAAGGTGCAATGCTGTCTGTAGACAGGAAAATATCGATACACCTACTAGGAAGACCACTATTATTCAAATTTAAGCACCAACAACTAAAGGCAATGATGATGAAACTGAAGAATTCTACCAAATTCTTCAAACTGAAATTGAAAGAACATACAATCAATACACGTTGGTAATTATTGGTGATTCAACACAAAGACCACCACATTATGACAAGCTGACAGATGAATAGTGAGCTCTTGAACATAGAGAAGCTAAAGTTATAGGAAGAAATGAGGAAGTAAAGGAGGTGAACATGAAATTTCAAAGGGAAATTCAAGAAAACAAAATAAAGTATTATAATGAAATATGCAAAGAGCTCGAGTTTGAAACCCAAAAGGAAAAGACATGCTCAGCATATATCAAGTTGAAAGAAATGAAGAAGAAATTTAAGTCTCAATTTGCAATATTAATAGTCCTGGTGTGGTGCTGCGAGCTAATGCTCTGGACTGCAAGGTCGGTTTGAACCGCAAGGTTGGCAATTCAAGCTCCTTAACCACTCCTTGGAAACCTGTAAAAAGGGTTTCTATGAGTTGGAACTAATTCCACGGCACTTACAACAACAATATGAGATAAATATTGAATGATGTAGGATCAAAAAAAGATGGATGTAATACATAGAGTCACTGTACCAAAAAGAATTGATTGATATTCTGCCATTTCAAGAGACACTATCTGATCAATAACAGATGGTATTAAAGGAAGAAGTCCAAGATGCACTGAAGACATTGGAAAAAACAAGACCTCAGTAATTAATGAAATACAAACTAAAATGTTTCAGCAATCTCATCCAGTGTTAAAAACGATCACTCATCTATGACAAAAAATTAGGAAGACAGCTACCTGGCCAACCAGTTGGAAGAGATCCATGTTTTATGTCCATCACAAAGAACAGTGATCCAACGGAATGATAAAATCATCAAACAATATAATTAATACCACATAAAAGTACAAATTTGCCAAAGATAATTCAAAATTGCTTGTAGTAGTACATCAAAAGAGAGCTGCCAGAAATTCAAGCTGGATTCAGAAAAGGATATGGAACTAGGGATATGGTTGATTTCAGATGGTTCTTGCCTGAGAGCAGGCAATACCAGAAAGATGTTTATTTATGCTTTATTGATTATGCAAAGACATTCATCTGTGTGGTACATAGCAAACTGGGGATAACATTGTGAAGAATGTGTATTGCAGAACACTAAAATGCTCATGAGGAACCTGAGCATAGAGATGATCATTAAAACACAACAAGGGGGATACTGAATGTTTTAAAATCAGGAAAGCTGTGTGTCAGGGTTGTATCCTTACACAATACCTTTTCAGTTTGTATGCTGAGCAAATAGTCCAAGAAATTGGATTACATGAAGAAGAATGTGGCATCAGGTTTGGAGGAAGAGTCAGTAACCTGTGCTATGCAGATGCATAACCTTTCTTGATATAAATGAAGAGAACTTGAAGATCAAAGACCTTCAGTATGGATTGCACTTCAAGGTAAAGAAAGCAAAATTCCTCACAACTGCACCAATGAATAACATCATGGTAAATGGAGGAAAGATTGAAGTTGTCAAAAACCTCATTTTGCTTGAATCTATAGTCATCACTCAAGGAAGTAGCAGTCAAGAAACCAAGCCTAATTTACCACTAGCTTAATCTGCTGTGGAACATCTTTATATAGTGTTAAAGAGTAAAGATGTCAGTTTGAGGCCTAAATTGCAGGTGAAAATTGGGTAATATATAAGGAGAGCCATAGAAGAATTGATGCTATTGAATTATGATGTTGGCAAGGAATATTGAAAGTACCAGGGACTACTAGAAGAAAAAATATGTCTTGAAAGAAGGTTGCTCCTTAAAAGCGAGGATATTGAGATTTTGCCTCTAGTACTTTGGACATAAGATATAATTAAGATACAAAACCAAAT
>NW_006408520.1:39994970-40011885 GCF_000296735.1 Chrysochloris asiatica | reverse complement strand
GGTGGAGGGTCAGAGAAAAAGAGGAAGACCCCCAAGGAGATGGATCAGCCAGGTGGCATCATTGATGGACTAAGTGTGGCAGCGGTAATGAGGTTGGCCCAGGATCGAACATTGTTTCGTTCTGCTGTGCATGGGGTTGCTATGAGTCGGTTCCGACTCAATGGCACCTGACAACAACAACAACAACACTTTGGATATGTTGTTAGGAGGGAGCAGTCTCTCTAGAATTACATCATACTTGATAAAATGGAAGGTAAGCGAAAAAGTGGAAGACCCTCAATACGATGAATTAACACAATGGCAGCAACAATGGATTCAAAGGTAGTAACAATTGTGACGATGTTGCAGGACCAGGCAATATTTTGTTCCGTTACATACAGTGTCACTGTGAGTCATGCTGATTCAATGGCCCCTGACAACAGCAACATATTAACAGCTTGATGAATTTTATTCTCACAGCTCCCTGTGTCATCACCTATTTTCATCATTCTTCTGTCAACTTTCATGTTCTTGTATACTATTCTTCCCCTACTTGTATGTTGCCCTCCCATCATCTGAGTTAAAATGTGTCTATCCTCTAACCAGTGAATAACACTTCCTTCCCTTACACCACTGGTAACAATGAAAGAATGTGTCTTTTAGTTTGAAAATATTTTATTGACATTTTACAATAGGATTTTACAATATTTGTCCTTCTGTGATTAACTTATTACACTCAGCATAATGTTCTCCAGGTTCATACAGGTTATGAGATGGTTTGCAGATTCATTGTTATTCTTCAACAATGCATAGCATTCCATTGTGTGTGTATACCAAAATTTGTTTATCCATTCTTCCATTGATGGGCATTTATGCTGTCCTCATCTTTTTGCTATTATGAATAGTGTTGCAATGAACATCAGTGTACATATATCTACTCATGACCTGGCTCTTATTTTTTATGGATATGTACTAAGTAGAGAGATTGCTGGTTACAGTATTCTTATTTCCAAATATGTTAAGAAGTACTTACTGTTTTCCAGAGTAGGTGAACCATTTTATAGTCTCACCAGCAATATAGGAGGTTCCCAACTTTTCTGCACTCTCATACGCATTTGTTGTTTTCTGGGTTTTTTTGTTTTTGTTTTTTAACTTTGCTATCATTGCTTGTAGTTGTATTTTGGAGTTTTCTTTGTATTGGTCTTTTGTTTCTCCAGTTAGATTTATTCGTAAGTATTTTATCTTTTAAGTGGAAATTATAATTGATATTGGTTTTCTAATTTCCATTTCAGAATTGTGTTTATTATTGTGTAAGAAACCATGTGATTTTTATATATTGATCTTGTACCCTGTCACTTTGCTGAATCTTCAACTAAGATTTTGTTGTACATGCTGAGTCTTTGGGTTTTTCTATATTTAGGATACTACCATTGGCAAATAGAGAAAGCTTTATTTCTTCTTTGCAAATTTGGATGCCTATAATTTCCATTTCTTGCTTTATAACTCTGACTAAGACTTCCAATATACTATTGAATAGGCATAGTGATAAAGGACATCCTTGTCTGGTTTGAAAGGGGAATACTTTTAGTTTCTCTACCTACATTGAACAGTAAGATTTCTATATATGCTTTAAATTATGTTGAAGAATTTCCCTTCAATTCCTACTGTGTTGAGTGTTTTTATCAGGAATGGATGCTAGATCTTGTCAAATACTTTTTCTGTTTCAATTAATATGATCATGTGGTTCTTTTCCTTTGTTTTATTTATATGGTGGATCATGTTGATTGTTTTTCTAATATTGAACCATCATTGCATCCCTGATATGAATTTTTTTTTTTTGATGTGTTGTTGAATTATGTTGACTAAGATTTTGCTGAGAATTTTTGCCTCTGTGTACATGAGAGATATCGGTCTATAATTTCCTTTTTTAGTGATGACTTTGCCTGGTTTTGGTGTTAAGGTTGTGCTTGCTTCATAAAATCTATTAAGTTTTCTATTCTTTTATATGTTCTGGAATGGTTTGAGGAAAATTGGTGTCAACTCTTTTCTGAATGTTTGATAACCAGTAAAGACACCTAGACTTTTTTAGGGGGAGAATTTTTTAATGACCTGATCAATTCCTTCTTTTGTTATATATTTATTCAAGTGTTCTGCTTCACTCTGTGTTATTTTAGGTAGATCATGTTTTTCTAAAAATGTTCCCATTTCTTGAAAATTTTCAAATTTATTGGAATACAACTCTTCCTATATTCTGTAATTATCCTTTTGATTTCAGTTGGTTCTTTTGTAATGTTATCAATGTTGTTTCTTATGCATGTTATTTATATCTTCTCTTTCTTATCTTTCTTTCTTTATTTTTTTGATTTCTCAATGGTTTGTCAATTCTATTAATCCTTTCAAAGAACCAAATTCTTTTCTTGTTAATTCTTCCTGTTGTTTCTCTGTTATCTAATTCATTTGTATCTGGCGTGGCACCATAGGATAAGCAGTTGACCTCAAAGTTGGTTTGAACTGCAAGGTTGGTGGTTTAAACTCAGCAGCTGTTTCTCCAAAACCCTATACTAGGTCGCTGAGTCAGAAATGACTTGACAGAACTTAACAACAACAACAATCTTTATTATTTATTTTCTTCTGGTAACTGTAGGATTACTTTGCTCATCTTTTTCTAACTGTTGAAGATGTGTTGATTTGGGGTCTTTCTTCTTTTGGGATGTATGCATTTCTTGTTATAAATTGCACTCTTAGCACTGTTGTGCTGTGTTCTGAAAGTTTTAGTATATTCCACTATGCTAAAGGACTCCAAATATATAATACTATTTGCCCCTCAGTACCTAATATAGTGCTTGTCATTTAGTAAACATTTAATAAGTATATGTTGAAGAAAGGAAGGAATGCATTAATAAATAGGGATAATCCTGAAAATGTGAACTGGGGCCAGATTGTGAACAACAGTGGACATGAAGCTAAGGAATTTACAAATAGTTCATTTTGTTGTTGATTTTGGAGAAATAAGATAGTAAGACATGAACTACTTATAAGTAATATTAGTGTGCTAATGTTGACATAGTTAGTGGAGAACAGAGACCATTACAGGATATTTATAGTCCAGCTGAAAATAAGAGATATTCAGAAAGAAAACTAAAAGGAGGTGTGACATCATGTGTATTATAGGTTGTAACAGAAGAAAGCTTAAAGGTAATTCATACTGAAGCACAGAAAACTAAAATTTAAATGAAAGTTTATGAGAATTTTGAGATATCGACTAATATATGTTCAAATAGTTTGAGTGTCAGACAAGAAGGAAAGGAGAATGGGACAGAACATAGAATTTGAAAAAAATTACCAAAAATGTAAAATATATGAAAAATATCAAAACAGATTTTAAGCTAGATGTCACAGAAACTGAGATTCAAAGATCAGTTTAGGCATATCATACATAAAATAAAAGTTAAAGAGAAAAATCTGAAAAACATACTGAAGAAAAATATACATTACTCATATTCTCACGGGAATGACACTAAAAATTACATTTGACTTCTTATTCAAGTAATACTATTTTGTTCTACTTTTAGACATTATGAAAGTTTAATTCAATGTAAATTAACCATATTATTTTTCACAATTTCTATAAAAGTCTATTACTTTTTAAATCAGATATACTAAATGTATGGTGGTGGTGGTGGTGGTGTGCCATGGAGTTCGTTCCAACTCATAACAGCTCTGCATAAGGGTTCTAAGGCTTTACATCTTGACAGAAGCAGAAAACCTCATTTTTCTCCTGTGAAACAAAGGGTAGTTTCAAACTGCTGACCTTGAGGTAAACAACCCAACTTGTAACCACTTGCTACCAGAGCTCCTTACTAAAAGTGTACTGGGTAGTTTATAATATAAGGAAAGATAAAAATATGATATAAATAACAAAAATATCCAGACAAAGGTAGGAATTATAGTCTATGCATCATACATTGAGATTGAAGTGATATAATAGTAATGAATGGTAAATTAAGATAATTTTGGTAATTTGAACAATTAAAATATGTTTTTCAAATTTTACTGAAATGTTTAGATGGAAACTAATCCAGAATAATTTTTTATTTTATTAAAAGTATGTACGGAAAAGTATTATTTTCAAATCTTTCAGTTTGTCATACTGTGGTAATTTGCATGTTGCTGTGATGCTGGAAACGATGCCACCACTATTTCTAATATCAGCAAGGTTACCAATATTGGGAAGGTTTCAATGCAGGTCACAGAGTTAGACATACTAGGAAAAATGAGTTTGCCAGTAAAAATCTTATGATTAGCAGCAGAACATTATTTGATACAGTGCTATAAGATAAATCTCTTCAATGGGAAGACACTAAAAATAAGACTGGGGAAGAACTTCCTCCTCAAAGAAAAATCTATTGTATTAACAGGGATGGAGTAGCTTTCAGGACTTTCACTTGCTGATTAAAGCATGACTGAACATTAAGAAAAGCAACTACAAACATCCACTAACAATCAGAACAAAGAATGTATGAAGTATGAACCTAGGAAAACTGGAAGTTCTCAAACTGAAACTGAATAGTTGAAGGTTGATATCATAGGCATTAGTAAACTGAAATAGATTATGATTGGCCATTTTGAATCAGGAAATATTAAGGTCTACCAAGCCAGAAATGAAAAAAACTAAAGAGAAACTGGGTCACATTCATCTTCAGAAGGAACATTTTAATATCTATCCTGAAATTAAACATATGACCCTTAGAATCCTAGGCATTAGTTAACCGAAATGAACTGGTATTAGCCAATTTGAATCTGACAAATACACTGTTTGCTTTGCCAGGAATGACAAACTGAAGAGAAATGGGATCATACTCATTTGATCATTTGATCAAATGTCAAAAAGAACATTTCAAGATCTATCATGAAGTATAATGCTGTCTGTGAAAAAAATAAGACTTCCAATGAGACAGACTAGCATAGTGGCAGCAACAATGCAGTCAAACATAACAACAGTTAGGAGGGTTATGCAGGACTGGGCAGTGCTTCATTCTGTTGTGCATAGGGTCACTATCAGTTGGAACCAATTCTAAAGCACCTATCAAAAATAGCAACAAGGAATACCAGACAATACAATGATTATTTAGATTTACACACCAAACATTAATGCCAAAGATGAGGAAACTAAACATTTTTACCGACACTAATGCAAAAGGTTTTCTACTCCTGTAAAGATTTACACCCTCGGAAACCCTTTACAGGGTCGCTATGGGTCGGAACCGACTCGACGGCACTTAACAACAACAACAATGCAAAAGGTGAAAAAAACTTAAGATATTTTGCCAACTTCTCTAGTCTGAAATTGTTCACACATGCAATCAAAATGCATTGATTATTACTGGTGATTGAAATGTAAAAGTTGGGAGCTAAAAAAGAATGATCACTATTGGAAAATATGAACTTGGTGATACATGGTACTCTGGAGGTTACATAATAATATATTTTTTTTCCAACTGAGAATTTTAATTGTCAATCACATGTATAAAAATTCAGACTTAAGTCCTGATAACATTGTGACATCATTAAGCTAATTTCCTTCATCTCTTCTACCTTTTTTTTTTTTTTATGTTTTATTGTGAATTATGTGAGCATATACATGGGAGAACATTAGCTTTACATTATTCCTATCATATATCGTTTCATTGCAATGGTTAAAATCTCCTCCATGCATCATCAACCAACCAAAGGGTACACCCTACAAGCCTGTCCCCTGGTCATCAGCACACAGCCCCTCTCCCTCTCTGGGTGTAACGTCCCCAGCCACTCCATCTCTTCACGTCATCATCTCTGCCTCCATCTCTGGCTTCACTGTTTCTCTGAGTAGTGTCTCTCACTTTGCTATTCTCCCTTGATGGTTCCAGGGACCTCAGCTCCTGGACTGCATAGTCAATCACTCCTCTCCTATTGCTACAAAACATCTACCTTTACATTTCCAACCCTTGTAGTCGGTCCTGATAACAATTATTCACCATTGTACCACAAGGGACCTATATCCATCTCCTTTCATTAGCCCTGCCCAGACAGATTGGATACTACTCAGTGGACATTCTACCTTCCTCCGGGCCCTTTGGATCTAGGCTCCCTTTTGAAAGCTTGTAAGCCAGTCTCTTGTTGCCTTTGTAGCCATCCCATTTTGCGGAGCCAATATCCAACTGAATGTTTTAAAATTGGGAAAGGTGTGCAACAAGGTTGTGTTCTTTCACCATACTTATTCAACATGTATGCTGAGCAAATAATACGAGAACCTGGGTTCTATGAAGAAAAACGTAGCGTCAGGATTGGAGGAAGATTCATTAATAATCTGCAATATGCAGATGATACAACCTAGCTTGCTGAAAGTGAAGAGGACTTGAAACATTTACTGATGAAGATCAAAGAACACAGCCTTCCGTATGGATTGCATCTCAATGTCAGAAAAACAAAAATCCTCACCACTGGACCAATAAACAACATTCTTATCAATGGAGAAAAGATTGAAGTTGTCAAGGACTTCATTCTTCTTGGATCAACTATCAACACTCGCGGAAGTAGCAGTCAAGAGGTCAGACGACGTATTTCATTGGGCAAATCTGCTGCACAAGAACTGTTTAAAGTATTAAAAGCAGAGATGTCAGCTTGAGGACTAAGGTGTGCCTGACCCAGGCCATGGTGTTTTCAATAGCCTCATATGGATGCAAAAGCTAGACAGTGAATAAGGAAGATCATAGAAGAATTGATGCCTTTGAGTTGTGGTGTTGGAGGAGAATACTAAAAGTGCCATGGACTGCCAAAAGAACCAATAGATCTGTTTTGGAAGAAGTGCAGCCAGAGTGCTCCTTGGAGGCCAGGATGGCTAAGCTTCGTCTCTCCTACTTTGGACATATTGTCAGGAGGGAACAGTTGCTGGAGAAGGATGTCATGCTGGGTAAGATGGAGGGTCAGAGAAAAAGAGGAAGACCCCCCAACGAGATGAGTCAGCCAGGTGCATCATTGATGGCGTCAAGTGTGGCAGCGGTGGTGGGGTTGGCCCAGAATCGGACATTGTTTCTTTCTGCTGTGCATGGGATCGCTATGAGTTGGTTCCGACTCGATGGCACCTGACAACAACAACAACATATCCAAGTTGCCCATCCCTGACTACTCTGTGTATGGAGGGGTGGTAATGATACTCGTTGTAAAGATTTGTTCCCTCTTTTGAGCTATTGCATCCATAGATATAGGTCAAGTCCATCAAATTGTATCAGATTACTCTTTTTTTTTCCTATTCTTTCTTCTTCTAGTTGAGCTCTGATCATCCAGCCATTGAAGCCAGGTTGAGTGGATATTCTCTATAAATGTGGATGTTCTTATGCATATGCCCTCTCTTCTTATCAGCTGGATGTTTCACTCTCCACTTTAGTTTATGTGGCTATGTCCCTGACTCTGGGCTCAAGAGTTCTCAGGTCTTGCCACGCTGCTGGTGAACCAGATCTCCACCCAGGATCACAGGAGTCTATTGAACATTGTAGGGCTTACCTGACAGCTTTATTGCTGTTTTTACATCACTTCCCCTTATCAGTGATGAACGTGGTCACCAATCAGAGTGGACGTCTGCTCATGTATTCCCATTGAGTCTTAGTCTTGGAAAGGGGTTTGCCCTGAGTGGACCTGACCACTTGCCTTGATGTCTCCTGGGCAAGCAGCTTGCTTGTTCTTTTAGTAATCAGTTGGATTACCATTATTGTTTTGCATTTTTCCTGTCAGTCTTTCTTTCAAGAAGTATCTTCTGTTCTTCTAGTCACTCCAGGCTGGTCTGCTTGTCCTTTCAAGTGGAAATTTGAAACTCAGAAGATTCTGGGTGAGGTACAGGATTCCACATATGGTTTGATGTAAAGTGCTCGCCAGAAACCTCCTTCACTGGGCACGTTGTTGCCCCATTTTAGGTATTCCAATCAGTTTTGGACATATTGTCAGGAGGGAACAGTCGTTGGAGAAGGATGTCATGCTGGGTAAGATGGAGGGTCAGAGAAAAAGATGAAGACCCCCCAATGAGATGGGTCAGCCAGGTGCATCATTGATGGCGTCAAGTGTGGCAGCGGTGGTGGGGTTGGCCCAGGATCGGATATTGTTTCTTTCTGCTGTGCATGGGGTTGCTATGAGTCAGTTCCGACTCGATGGCACCTGACAACAACAACAATCAGTTATAGGCAGAAGACAGACTTACAAGCTTTCTATGGTGATATTTCTGGCTATTCTTTTCTTTCCCCCTCAAGTGTCTATTTTATAATGGTATGCCAGGGAAACCAAGATTCAAAAGACAGCCAAGCATCTTAACATTATTTCTCCTCTTTTGCCTATTCCAACCATGTCTCAGTCTCTATGTCCCACAGCCCTGTTGATCCAAGTTTGTGCATACATCATAATTTACCTCTGCCTCACTTAGCCCATGCAAACCTGCCTAATTGTTTTCCCATCAGCCTTGTTCTTCCATTCCCCTCACCGTTCTTGGGTATTGCCCTCCTCCCTAGGTCCCAAACTATCCTGTGTCTATTCCGTACCCTGTCCTACACCTTTCCATCTCTCCCCTCACCTCACTCCCAATATTCCAATAAGCAGCAATGAATCTCACTCTTCCCCTTTAGTATGGGTTCTTTTTCTTAGTTTTTTACAATAGTGGTCCTATGTAGTATTTCTCCTTTTGTGACTGACTAATTTCACTCAACATAATCTTCTCAAAGTTCATCTGTGTTATGTGATAACTTACAGCTTCCTTGTTGTTCTTCAAGGTAGCATAATATTCCATTGTGTGTATGTACCACAGTTTGCTTATCCATTCTTCCTTTGATGGGCACTTCGGCTGTCTCCATCTTTTTGCTATTGTAAATTGTGCTTCTATGAACGTTGGTGGACATATATCTACTCCTGCTATGGCTCGTATTTCTTATAGGTAGATACTAAGTAGAGGAATTGGTGGATCATAAGGTATTTCTATTTCCAACCTTCTGAGCAAACGCCATATTGCTTTCCAGAAAGGTTGGACCATTTTGCAATCCCACCAACAATGAAGGGGCATCCCAGTCTCTCCACATCCTCGCTAGCATTTATTGTCCTCTACTGTTATTGCTGGTGTTAGATGATATCTCATTGTTGTTTTGATTTGCATCTCTCTAATGGCTAATGGTCATGAACATTTCTTCATATGTTTGTTGGTTGTCCAGATCTCCTCCTTGGTGAAGTGTCTGTTCATGTCCTGTGCCCATTTTTTAATTAGGTTATTTGTCTTTTTCTTGTTGAGGTGTTGTAGTTTCCTATATATTTTAGAAAGGAGTCCCTTGTCTGATGTGTCATTGTAGAAGACTTTTTCCAATCCTGTGGGTTCCCTTTTTAACTCTTCTAGTGAAGTCTTTTAATGCACATAAACTTTTAATTTTTTAGTATGTCCCAAACATCTATTTTGTCTGCTTTTGTTTGTGTAGTTTTCAAAATGTTTGGTAGTCTGTGTATTCCCTGAATTAGTGCCCTCACATTTGTCCCTACTTTTTCATTGATGGCCTTCATAATTTTGGGATTCACATTTAGGTCTTTAATACATGTTAAATTAGTTTTTGTATAAGGCCTGAGGTAAAGGTCTTGTTTCAGTCGTTTGCATATCGCTTTCCAGTTCTGCCAGCACCATCTGTTGAAGAGACTATCCCCTCCCCATGAGATATATTTAGGTTCTTTGTCAAAAATAAGTTGGCTGTATATGGATGGGTTGATTTCTGGATTCTTGCTTCTGTTCCATTGCATCTTTAATTGTACCATTACCAAGCTGTTTTGACCATTGTAGCAGTGTAATAAATTTTGAAGCTGGGGAGTAAGAGGTTTCTAACCTTTTCTTTTCTTCTTAAGCAGTGTTTTGCTTATCCTGGGTCTCTTTCCTTTCCATATAAAGTTTGTAGTTATTTTTTCCATCTCTTTGAAGAATGTTGGAATCTGGATTGGAATTGCATTATTTGTATAAATTGCTTTGGGCAGTATTGACATTTTCACCATGTTAAGTCTTCCTATCCAGAATCATGGCACATTCTTCCATATTTGTAGGCCTCTTTTGGTTTCTTGTAGTAGTGTTTTGTAGTTTTCTTTGTATAGGTCTTTTGTTTCTCTGGTTACATTTATTCCTAGATATTTCATCCTCTGGGTGGCTATTGTAAATGGTAACACTTTCATAATGTCCTTTTCAGCACTGTCGTTTCTGGTATAGAAGAATCCAACTGATTTTTTTATATTGATCTTATATTCTGCTACTTTTCTGAATCTTCCAATGAGGTCTAGTAGCTTTTTCACTGAGTCTTTGGGATTTTCTATGTATAGGATCCCATCGTCTGCAAATAGAGTTTTACTTCCTCTTTGCCAATTTGTTGTTGTTGTTGTTAGATGCCATCAAGTTAATAGTGACCTTATGCACAGCAGAACAAAACACTGCCCGATCCTGGGCCAACCTCACTACTGTTGCCATGCTTGAGTCCATCAATGCTGCCACTTGGCCAATCCATCTCTTTGGAGGTTTTCTTTTTTCTCTTACCCTCAATCTTATCAAACATGATATCCTTCTCCAGTGACTGGTCCCTCCTGACAATATGTCCGAAGTATGAGAGATGAAGTTGGATGCCTTTAATTTCCCTGTCTTGCAGTAGAGCTCTGGCTAAGACTTCCAGCACTATATTGAATAAGAATGGTGTCAAAGGGCATCCTTATCTGGTTCCTGTTCACAGAGGGAAGGCTTTCAGTTTCTCTTCATTATTTTGATTGTTTTTCTAATGTTGAAACACCCTTGTATCCCTAATATGAATCCCACTTGATTATCATGTATTATCTTTTTGATGTGCTGCTGGATTTTGTTGGCTAGGATTTTGTTGAGAATTTTTGCATCTATGTTCATGAGGGATATTGGTCTATAATTTTCTTTCTTAGTGATGTCCTTCCCTGGTTTTGGTATGAGGGTTATGCTTGCCTCATAAAATTTATTAGGAAGTTTTCCATCCTCCTCTGTATTCTAGAATAATTTGAGTAGTATTAGTGACAACTCTTCCCTGAATGTTTGGTAGAACTTAGTAGTGAAGCCATCTGGGCCTAGACTTCTTTGGTTGGGAGTTTTTTGATGATCTGATCAATTTCTTCTTTTGTTATGGGTCTGTTCAGGTTTTCTACTCCACTCTGTGAGAGTTTAGGTTGGTTGTGTATTTCTAAAAATGTATCCATCTCTTCTAAGTTTTCAAATTTGTTGGAGTACAACTCTTCATAGTATTCTGTTATTATCCTTTGATTTCCTTTAGTTCTGTTGTGATATCGCCCATGTGGTTTCTAATGCATGTTATTTGTGTCTTCACCCTCTTTTCTTTGGTTAGGTTTTCCAATGGTCTGTCAACTTTGTTAATCCTTTCAAAGAACCATCTTCTTGTCCTGTTGATTCTTTCTACAATTTTCTGTTTTCTATCTCCTTTATTTCTGCTCTAATCTTTATTATTTCTTTTCTTTTGGTACCTGTAGGTTCCCTCTGTTGGTCTGTTTTTAATTGCTGTAGATGATGTGCTAATGTGATCATTTTGGTTCTTTCTTCTTTTTAGATGTGTTCATTTATTGCAACAAATTGTCTCCTCGGCATCACTTTTGCTGTATCCTAAAAATTTTGATATGTTGTGTTTTCATGCTCTTTTGTTTCTAGTAACTTTGTGAGTTCACATTTAATTACTTCTACCACCCAGTCCCTTTTCAGCAGGGTCTTAATCAGTTTCCATGTATTTGACTTGAGTTCCTTTGTCTTCCTATTGTTGATTTCTAATTTGATCCAGGTAGATGTGATCCGGATGTGGGCTTCCCTTTTCACTCTTCTTAACTCAGAGTAATTTTCACAGGTGTTGTCTGCCTCCCTGATGTATGGCAGTTGGTATTGGTTCTTGCCTAGGTTTTGGTGTTTTATAGAGTTTGATTGTAGCCCAACTATATAGCAGTAGTTTCTGTCTCTTCTTGGGTATTATAGGGAAAGAAAGAGTCCCCCAAAGGTAAAAGGGGGGCATAAAGCAGCAAAACAGCAATAGCAAAAATCAAGAAAAACAAAAATCCACCAAAACACACACGCTCAAAAACAACAATAACAACAACAACAACACACACACACACACAAAAAAAAAAACTGGATCTGATACTGTAGTCTATAATTACAGTAAAGGGTGAGGAGGGAGAGAAGAAAAAAAAAAAAATCTGTAGCCTAATATGAGTATTACTTTAATGTCCTCTTTCAACTTCTTGCTTTCAAGGCCACTTGATAATTTTCACGATGCTACTATTGGTTGTTAAGATGTACCTCAGGATTTAATTTCATTTTTGGCCTGTTTTGTTTTTAAACTCTCTTTCTATCTCCACACCCTTTGTTATTGCCTTTACGCTATTAAAAAGGAGTTCAGGTCTGGCTCTTGGGCTGAGAGTATCTGTACACATGTGTGGCAGAAGAATCCACCAGTGGTGGGGGTAGGGGTGTCCACTTACTCAGGCTTTCTCTCTAATCACCAGAATGGAGGTACACAAACAGTGGGGGGCCAATGAATAGAAAACAAAATAAAAAAACAAAAAACAGACAAAGTGTATTATCTACCTTTGCTCTTAGGTTTCCGCAGCATTATTCCATGGTGGGTCTGTTCTTCTACTTGGTCTTGCCATTTGGTCTCTCGCAAGTTGTGGGCTCCAGGACTTGGAGCCCGGCAGATTAAAAAATACTCGATTTCTTACTCCATCTACAAGTTCCACTAACTATAAACATTCAAACTTTTAAAATATTCCTAGATATATGATTCAGAATTTTGGAGCTCTGCCCTGAAACTTCTTTACGTGATATTCTGTGGTATTGCTGATGGTTAACTTCACTGCACCTCTAGCCTATCCACCATCCATAATAGTATTTTGCAAGACCAATAATTTACTCATTGGGAAATTTTTTTCACAGCATAAATGATGACTATATATATGGATCTATGGATCTTGCTATATGGAATATAGAGTAATTCATATACTTGTGGAAGTAGGTGATAGAGAAGCTCAATATAATCAGTTAGAACAAGGTCATGGGCTAACTGAGGAAAAGAAAATTAGTTGCTTATATGTAAGTTGAAGTTGAAATTGAAAAAAATTTAAAACAAGTCCATAAGTGACACATTTAGAGATCAACTGAAGAATAGATTTTACATTTTGAACACTGAGGACTGAAGATCAAAATGAGTTGTGGGTTGATATCAAGGATATCATATGTGAAGAAATAAAAATATCAATTAAACGACAGGAAAGAAAGATAAGACCAAAGTGGAAGTCAGAAGAGACTATGACATTGTTTTAAAATGTAGAGCGGTAAACCAAATATAAGAAATGATTAAATGAAGGAGCTGGACAGAACATTTCAAAGGGCAGCTCGAGAAGACCAAGTATTGTTATCAAATACACAAAGAGCTGGAGTTACAAAACAAAAGTAGAGAACATGATCAACACTTAATGTGAAAGAAATGAAGAATACCAGAAAGATGTCACCTGTGTTTTATTAACTATACAAAGACATTTGACTGTGTGGACCATAACAAATTATGGATAACATTGCAAATAATTGGCATTCCAGAACCCTACTTGTGTTCATGGAAAACCTGCACATAGAACAAGAGGCAACTTGTGACTAATACATGATTTAAAATTAGGAAAGGTGTTCATCAGGGATGTATCTTTTCACCATCCTTGATTAATCTACATGATGAGCAAATAATTTGAGAAGCTGGAGTATATGGCAAAGAACATTGCATCACAATGGAGGAAGGCTCATTAGCAACCTATGACATGG
Source organism: Chrysochloris asiatica (assembly GCF_000296735.1). Classification (NCBI taxonomy): domain Eukaryota; kingdom Metazoa; phylum Chordata; class Mammalia; order Afrosoricida; family Chrysochloridae; genus Chrysochloris; species Chrysochloris asiatica. The sequence continues at coordinate 39,998,048 of NW_006408520.1, read as the reverse complement.
AAATGACACAAGCCTGCTTGCTGAAAGTGAAGACTGGAACCATTTCCTGATGAAGATCTAACACTATAGCCATCAGTATGGATTACACCTCAAAATAAAACAAACAAACAAACAAACAAACAAAACCCAAAATTCTCACAACTGGCCAACAATCAGCATCATGACAAACAGGGAAAAGATTGAAGCTTTTGATAATTTTGTTTTACTTGGATCCACAATCAACAGCCATGGAAACAGGGTTAATAAAACAAACAACAAATTGCATTAGTTAGCTCTCTTGCAAGAGAACATTTGAAGTGTTAAAAAGGAAAAATGTCACTTTGAGGATTAAGTTAAAGTTTACCTAAACCATGGCATTTTTTGTTGCCTCATATGCATTTGAAAGTAGGAGAATGAATAAAGACTAAAGAAGAACTCATATCTTTGAATTATGGTGTTTATGAAGAATATTGGATATACAATAGATATTCAGAAGAAGAAACATAGCTGTCTTTGAAGAAGTATAGCCAGAATGCTACTTAGAAGATAGGATGGACATGTTATCTGGAGGAACCAGACCATACAGAAGGTCACCATGCTTGGTAAAGTAGAGGGTTAGCAAAAAAGAGACACACCTTCAACAAGATGGATTGACACAGTAAATGTAAAATAGTCTCAAACATAGCAACAAAACAGTGAGGATGGTGCTGAATGGGGCAGCATTGTGTTCTCTTGGAAAGGGCTGCTCTGAGTTGGAATAGACTCAATGGCATCTAACAACAAAAGCAAGACTATGTTCAAACTAAGAGTAATTATTTTGTAAACTGAAATAAATAAGAATAAAATATTTTTAAATTACAGTAAATGGAAAAAAGAAGGGGAAAACAGAAGAAAATTAAAACACTAAGTAAGAAGATAGAACTAAGCAACAACATTAAATTTATGCAGATTAAAATTATCCATGAAAATTCATAGATTAGCTTGTCATGCATTTATGTGTTTGTGTGTTTAATCAAGTTATACCCTGCCTTAAAACAATGCAAGAAATGAAGTCATGTAAAATAATTCTGGAGGGAAATATTAAACAATGGAAAACAAGTACAAACTGAATTGTTAATATTTGTTGTTGTTGTTTTTGTTAAGTGCCATAGTGACCCTGTATAGGGTTTTCAAGGAGCAGCTGGTGAGCTTGAATCACTGACTTTGTAGTTCAAATGACTTTGCAGTCTGATGCATTAGCCCATAGCACCACATAAATATTAGGCAAACATAATTTAAGGTAAAGCCATGACAGAAATAAAAAGGGGTGCTAAATCTTGAAAACAGCATTAATATATCAGTAAAAATTAATAAACATGAACTTGAATTTTATGAGAATATTATTAAAAGAAGTAATATGAAAATAGTGATTTGATAAATCTACCATTACGCTTGAGAATATTAATAAAGCTTTATCTGAAACTAATGTATTAGTTCACATTTTAATCACATAAAATATTTACATAATTAGACAATTTAGTAATTCACAATAGAAGTCTCAAAACTTCAAAGGGTCAATTATAAACACTCTAACTTAGACCACAATAAAATTACATTTGGAATCAATAATTAAAAGATGGTTAAAAGAAACATGTGTCTGGACATTATGAAATATTTGGATCTTAGTTACAGAAAATGCTTTTTGTTTTTGTTAGGTGGTGCTGAGTCAGTTCTGACTCTTAGAGACCCTATGCACAACAGAATTAAAAACTGCCCAGTCATTGGCCATCCTCACAATTGTTATGCTTGAGCCCATTGCTGCTGTCATATGCCAACATATCTCCTTAGAGTTTTCACTTTTTTGCTGACCCTCTACCTTACCATGCGTGATGTTCTTCTCCAGGGACAGGTTCTTCCTGATATTGTGCCTTAAATGTGAAAGATGAAGTCTGGCCATTTTGGCTTCTATGATGCATTCTGGCAGTATTTCTTTCATCACAGATTGGTTTGTTCTTCTAATAGTAGATGGTACTCCATAAGGCAAGTATATTAATTCTTCAGTTTTCCTTATTCCTGGTCCAACTTTTACATGAATATGAGACTATTGAAAATGCCAGGACTTGATTCAGGCTCATGTTGGTTCTCAAACTGATATCTTTGCTCTTTAGCACTTTAAAGAGATCTTGTTTGCTTTATTGACTGCTGCTTCCTTGAATGTTGAGTGTAGATTCAAGCAAAATGAATTATTTGACAACTTCAATATATTCTCCATTTATCATAATGTTGGCCCATTTGTGAGGATTTTGTTTTAGTTTTGTTTTGTTTGTTTGTTTTATATTCAGGTGATATCCATACTGAAAGCTGTAGTCTTTGATTTTCATTAGTATTTTAAGTTATCTTTGTTTCCAGTAAGCAAGTTGTTATTATCTGCATATTGCAGGCTTATTTACTGAGTCTTCCTCCAATTCTGATGGCACATTCTTCTTCATATAATCAGTTTTCTCAGTATATTTGCTCTGCATACAGATTGAATAAATTTGGTGAAAGAATTCAACCCTGGCACACACTATTTTTCTGACTTTCAACCATTCAGTATCCCATTGTTCTGTTCAAACAACTTCCTTTTGATCTACTTACAATTTTCACGTAAGCACAATAAGTGTTCTGAAATATACACTTTCCCCAGTATTATCCATAGTTCATAAAAAGACACATAATCGGAAGTCATAAAGCATAGTCAATAAAGCACAAGTTATCATATTTCTGATATTCTCTACTTTCAGCCAAGGTTCATCTTATGTCAGCAATGATATTCCTCTTTCCATGTCCATTTCTGAATCTGGCTTGAATTTCTGGCATTTTCCTCTATATGCACAGTTGCAGCCATTTTTTAATTATCTTAAGCAACATCTTATTTATATGTGATATTATGGTATTGTTTGATGATTTCCACATTCTGTTAGGTCACCTCTATTTGGATCCCTTCCAATCAGTTGGCCAGGTAGCTGTCTTCCAAATTTATTGGCATAGATGAGTGAGTACCTCTATCGCTTCATTAGTTTGTAGAAAGTTTTCAATTTGTAGTTCATCAGTTTTTGGACCCTTGGTTTTTGCCAATGC
>NW_006408520.1:39986890-39990117 GCF_000296735.1 Chrysochloris asiatica | reverse complement strand
AACTGCTTACCTTGCAGTTTGCAGCCCGTTTGTATATATAGTATACAAAAATTTACAGAAAAAGTAGACCCAAAGAAAAGTGAAAGAAGAAAGTTAGTGACTATCAGAAATCAAGTAAAATAATAATAGAAAGAGCAAACATAGGTGATCAGGAAAATCATAAACTGATTACAGAAAAGGAATAAAATAAGTTAAATCTCTAGCAAAACTGATTTTATAAAATAGAGAAGAGGCACAAATAAACACTATTGAGAACACTGGAGGTGGAGGGGGGGCCATAATTACAAATAGCAAGAGGTCTTCAAAAATTTTTTAAAATACAATATTTCTTAACATACACTTTATCAAGTTCAAGACATTTTTGTAACTGATGGTCCCAGCCTTTTAGTCCATCCCTAAAGAACTGAGAGCCCAGCTTTCATATGTTATGGCACTATTGAAAGTATGACTTTGGACAAGCACACCTTAGTCTTTAAATTGACATTTTTTTCTTTTAACATTTTTGCAGCAGATGCGCCCAAGGCAATACATTGTATGCTTTCTTGACTGCTGCTTTCATGAGCATTGATTGTGGATACAAGTACAAAATGAAGCAATCAACAACTTCAAACTTTTCTCCATTTATAATGATTGTCTATTGGTCAATTTGTGAGGATATTTGTTTTCTTTATACTGCTGTGTAATCCATAGGGAAAGGAACATTGTTAGTGTAGTAAATTAGGAACAGGGTTGTTTGCTAATAACAAGGTCAACAGTTTGAATCTACCAGTTGCTCCAAGGGAGAAAGATAAACCCTTCTTTTCCCTTAAGGATTTATAGCTTCTGAACCCTGTATGGGGTCTCTATGAATCAAAATTTACTCAAAAGCATGGAACCACCACCAACCATCCATAATGAATGCTGTAGTTGTTTTTTTATTCTCATCAGTAAGTGCTCAAGTCCTCTTCGTTTTCAGTAAGCAAGGTTGTGTCAGCTGCATATTGTAGGATGTTAATGAGTTTTCCTCTAATCCTGATGCTGTTCTGTTTTTCATATAACTTAGTTCCTCAGATTATTTTTTCAACAGATAGATTGAATGAGTATGGTAAAAGGCAACCCTGACATATATTTTTCCTTATTTTAAAGCAAGCATGATCACTTGTTATGTTTGAAAGACTGCCTCTTGGTATGCCTTCAGGTTCCATATAAGCATAATTAAATATTCTGGAATTCTAATTATTTGCAATACTATTAATAATTTATTGATTTTGCATAGTTAGTAAAACACAGGTAAACATCTCTCTGTCATTCCTTGCTTTCAACAAGAATCATTTAACAACATCAGTGATATCCCTTATTCTTTTCTGAATGAGGCTTCCATTTCTAGCAGTTCCATGCTGATGTACTTGGGCAAACATTTCACATAATCTTGAATAGAATTTTACTTGTGTGTGATATTAACAATATTGTTCAATAATTTCCTCATTCTGTTGGGTCACCTTTTTTTTTTTTTGAATGGACAGAGATGTGTTTCTGTACCAATCTGTTGGCTTTCCACATTTCTTGGCATTCCTAGGTGCTGCCAGTGTTGCATTAATTTGTTGAAACATCTCAATTTGTATTCAGCCAATTCCTTGACTTCTTACTTTCTACCATTAGTTCTTGGTCATATGCTACCTCCTGAAATGGTTGAACATAAACCAATTATTCTGGTATAGTGATACTTTGTATCATTTTTTGCTTTTTATGTCATTCAAAATTTTAGCCATAGAGTCCTTAAATATTGTAACTTGAAGCTTGAATTTTTTTTTTTTCAGTTTTTAGCTTGAGAAATAAGCAAGAATTTTTCCTTTTGATTTTCTAACTCTACATCTTTGTACATTCCATTGTAATAATCTTTCTTCTCAAGCTGCCCTTTGAGGTCTTCTGGTCAGATGTTTTACTTCATTATTTCTTCTATTCAATTTGAATTCAAGAACAAGCTTCAAAGTCTCTTCTGAAATTCATGTTGGTCTTTTCTTCCATTCCTGTCTTTTAAATAGCCTTTAGTTTTCTTCATGTGTAATATCTTTGGTATTACCCCATAACATGTCTGTGCTTTGATCATATTAGTGTTCAGTGTATCAAATCCACTCATCAAATTATCTCTGAATTCAGATGGGATGTACTTAAAGTTATATTTTTGTTCCTGGGTATATGGTACAATTTTCTTTAGCTTCAAATTTGCATCTGAACAATTAATGGTCGTTTTTTTCAGTCAGCCCATGGCTTTGCTTTGATTGATGATTTTGAGCTTTTCCATGATCTCATTCCACAGATATAGTTCATTTGAGTCCTATGTGTTCCATCCAGCGAGATTCATGTATACAGTTGCCATTTATGTTATTAAAGAAATATATATGCAATAAGTAAGATGTTAGTCTTGTATAATTCTATCACTGGTTCTCTGGTTTCATTCTGTCACCTAGGACATATTTTCTAACTACTGATACTTATTTATTTCCAACTTTTGCATTCCAATCACAAGTAATTATCAATGCATCTTGATTGTATGTTTGGTCAATTTAACACTTCAAAAATTAGTAAAATTTTACAATTTTTTTCATCTTTGGAATTAATGGTCGATGACAAAATTTGCATAATAGTTAAATAACTGGTCTTCTTGATACATTTATGGATGTCAACATATCAATGACTGTGAAAGTGACCTGTCCATAATGAAAAACCCTGCTGGTATTTGAAATGCTGGTCGCAAAGCTTCCAGCATCACAGCAACAACATGTAAACCACCATAGTATGACACAATGATAGACAAGTGGTGGACTCTACATTGTGGTTGTTGTTAAGTGCCGTTGAGGTGATTCTGACCTAAAGCAACCTTGCACAGGGTTTCCAAGGAACAGCAGGTGAGTTTGAACTACCGACCTTGTGGCAGTCCAGTGCTTATCCTACAACACTAAAACAGGACTCTATATAGTAAGGAAATTCTGACATATCTATTTCAATGAGCTTAGGGTAGTGTCCGGAGGAAACTGTCGCTGGAGAAGGATGTCATGCTGGGTAAGAGAAAAAGAGGAAGACCCCTAACGAGATGGATTGGCCAGGTGGCATCATTGATGGACTCAAGTATGGCAGCGGTAGTGAGGTTGGCCCAGGATCGGACATTGTTTTGTTTTGCTGTGCATGGGGTCGCTATGAGTCGGTTCCGACTCAATGGAACCTGACAACAACAACAACAACAACAACAG
>NW_006408520.1:39974134-39986295 GCF_000296735.1 Chrysochloris asiatica | reverse complement strand
CCCCCCCCTTTTTTGTTACAGAGATTCTACATTTAGAGTTGTGACAGACAATTATTCATGACACCCTTATATTCTTAAAGGAGAAAAAGGAGGCTTTCTAATCAAGAAAATATATTTTTAAAAGCCTTGAAAATTCTTTAAGGTCACTGAGTTGGAATCTACTCGAAGGCACTTAACACAACAATTTTTATTTTCTAGTCTTATGCATGATGCCCTGGCTATGGCCAATATAAATTGGCAAGATCCTGCAATATTTTCAAAACTTTAATTGTCTCCTATTGATCCTTACAACAGGTCCAATAAATAAAATCAAGATTAATGGAGAAAAGTTTGAAGTTGTCAAAGACTTCATTTTGCTAGGCTCAACCGTCAACACTCATGTCTGCTGCACAAGACCTATTTAAAGTGTTCAAGAGTAAAGATTGTCAGTTTGAAGACTAAGGTTAGTCTGACCCAAACCATGGTATTTTGAATAGTCTGATACTCATGTGAAAGTTGATCAATGAATAAGGAAGACTTTAGAAAAATAGATGCATCTGAGTTATGGTATTGAAGAAGATTATTTAAAAATACCATTGCCAGAAGAACAAACAAATCCGTGTTGGAAAAGTATAGCCAAAATTGTCCACAGAAGCCAGAATAGCCATACTTCATCTCTCTACTTTGAACATATTATCAAGAAGGACCAGTCCCTGGAGAATGACATCATGCTTGGTAAAATTGAGGGTCAGCAAAAAAGAGGAAGACATCCAACATTATTGATTGGAACAGTGGCAGCAGCAATAGGCTCAAACCTAGCAACAATTATGAGATCGGCACAGGACTGGGCAGTGTTTCATTGTGCTCTACATAGTGTTGCTATGACTCAACAGCAAACAACATAGGATCATAACTTTTATTATCTAGTCCGGCCTCTACTGGGATTTAACTCACAACATCATCATGGAAAAACATTAGGTGAAAGGGGCTATCCTGAAGAGAATCAGAGTCCCTTTGTCAAGTTCCTATCCCAGATGAAGTCACTAAATTGTTTTATGAAAAGGAAGTAAGATTTCAGCAGATTGTAAAAGAGGGACTAGTTTTCCATGCTAAAAGTTTTCAGAGAGATTTGGAATCCAAAGTTCTCAATTTATTCTGTATGCCAAATGTCCCCAAACCAAGAATCAAGAGTTCTGCATTTTCCAAATTATTGCCATTACCTTAGGATAAGAGATCTCAGTGAGTTCCACTCTTAATTAGAATTGGAGCTTTTCAACCTTTATAATAACGGAACTCTGGTAGCATAATGGTTACGAATCAGGCTGTGAACCTCAAGGTTGACAGTTCGAAACTACCAGCTGTTCTGTGGGAGAAAGATGAAGCTTTCTGTTCCTGTACAGATTTGCAGCCTCAGAAACCCTATACAGGGTCACTATGAGCCAGAACTGACTCTACGGCATACCAGGACAACCACCACATGGGTATCTTTAGATCAGTGCTTAGAGAAAGTATTCAGGAATGAGGAAGAATGCAGTTGAAGCCCAACATTCATTCAGAGTAGAGAGTGTAAAACTAGGAGGTTGGAAGTTTATGACCTCGGGAGCCACAAGACAGAGTACCAGAGGTGAGAGAGCTACATAGAGAGTTATTTATTATGTTGTTATTAGGTGCCGATGAGTTGATTCCAACTAATCGTGAGCTTATTGCAAAACTCAACAAAACACTGCCCAGTCTTGTGCCATCCTCACAATCATTGTTAAGGGTTAGCCCATTGCTGCTGCCACTGTGCCAATCCATCTCAGTGGGGGTGGGGGTGGGGGTGGGGTTTCCTCCTTTTTGCTGACCTCTCTTTTCATTTAGCATGATATCCTTCTCTAGGGTTTGGTCACTCTGACAATATGTTCAAAGTATGAGAAACGAAGTCTCCCCATCCTAGTTTCCAAGGAGCATTCTGGTTGTACATTTTCCAACACAAATTTGTTGGTTTTTCTAACAGTCCATGGTATTTTTAATTTTCTTCTCCCACATCATAACTCAAGTGCATCAAATTATTCTATGCACTTCCTTATTCACTGTCCAACATGCATATGAGGCTATTAAGGAGCTCTGGTAATGTTGTGGTTACGAGTCGGGCTGCTAACTTCAAGGTCAGCAGTTCAAAACTACCAACTGTTCTGAAGGAGAAACATTAAATTTTCTGTTCATGTAATGATTTACAATCTCAGAAACTCTATACAGGGAAATATGAGTCAGAACTGACTCCATGGTACGCAACCACCACCATCAGGCTATTGAAAATACAATGACGTGGATCAGGTGCTTTTTAGTTCTCAAATTGACACCTTTGCTCTTGAACACTTTGAGCAGCCTTGTGCAGCAGATTGCATAATGCAATACATCCTTTGTGCTGATGCTTAATCCAAGCAAAATGAAGTCTTTGACAATGTCAATCTTTTCTCTGTACATTGTGATGTTATTTATTGCTCCATAGTGATTATTGTTTCATTTTCCTTGAGGTGAAACCCATACCTAAGACTGTGGTTTTTTATCTTTATCAGTAAGTATTTTAAGTTCTCTTTGCTCTCAGTAAGCAAGGTTATATCATCTGCATATCACAGGTTGTTAATGAATGTACTTCCAACCCTGTTCTTCATATAATACAGCCTCTTTGATTATTTGCTGAGCATATAGATTGAGTGAGTATGGTGGAAAAAATAAAACCTTGGCAGGCATTTTTCTGGATTTTAAACCTTTCAGTGTTCCCTTGTTCTGTTGGAACAGATGCTTTTAGGTCTATGTACAAGTTCCTCACAAGCACAATTAAGTGTTCCAGAATAATCATTCTCTGCAATGTGGTCTATAGCTTGCCATGATCCACATACTTGAAAGCCTTTGCATAGTCAATAAAGCTCAGGAAAACATCTTTCTGGTATTCTCTGCTCTTAGCCAAGAGCCATCTGGCGTCAGCAATGATATCCCTTGTTTCACATTGTTGTCTGAATTCAGCTTGAACCTCTTGCAGTTCCCTGTCAATGTAGTGTTGCAGCTGATTTTGAATTATCTTGAGTAAAACTTTACTTGCAAGTGATATTAAGGATAATGTCCAGTGATTTCTGCATTCTGTTTGGTCACCTCTCTTTGGAATTGGCACAAATATGGATCTCTTCCAGTCATTTGGCCAAGTGTATCTTCCAAATTTCTTGGCATAGTTGAGTGAGTGCCTCCATTTGTTTAAAAATTGCAATTTGTATTCCATCAGTCACCAATGTCTTCAGTGCTCTTTGGACTTCTTCCTTCAGTACCACTGGTTCTTGATCATATGCTACCTCTTTAAAAAAAAAAAAAGAAGTTTTCATTGTGAATTGAGTGATAGCTTACATGGGAGAGCATTAGCTTTACATTCATTCTATTGTATTTCATTTCATTGCAATTATTTCAATCCCTTCCATGCATCATCATTCAACAGCATTTGCTCCCATACACTCTGTTTTATGTTTTTTTTTGGATGTACACCAAAGCACTTTTAATCTGTTTTTTTTCCTGTGTAAGGTGTGTATCTTGCAGGCAGCATACTGGAGGGTCTTGTCTTATTATCCATTGTGCCACTGTCTGTATCTTCACTGTTGCTTTAATCCATTCACATTCAGTGTAATTATCAATAGGTATTAATTAATTGCTGTCATTATGTTAGTGTTTTTGTGGTACTGCTCATTCCTGTTTTCAGCATGCCTTCTTGGGCTGAGTTCATGTTTTTGTGCCAATTCTTGTCAGTTTCTCCTTAGTTTTAATGTTTCCATGTTCTACTTTGATCTTCATTTTCATGATATGTTGTGAAGTATTAACTTTCTTTGAGGTTACCCTATAGTCTACTAACTTTTCCCTCTATTTAAGATAGACTATTTTATACTTAACCTATCTGAACTTCTTACCACCTGGATCTTTGTTCCTATATTTTTTTCCTTCTTTGATATTGTTATTATTTTGATCTTTGATTGACCTCCCTGGTTCTCTGAATTTGTTCTGTTCTGGACTCTGCTATCTGTCGACTTGAGTTTCAGGGGGTGTTGCCATATCGGTTAATCTCTGGTTGTTGTCTGTTCTTGTTGGTTTTCATTCTAAAGAACTTCCTTTAAGATGTTTTGAAGCACTGAGTTGGCTTTGACAAAGTTTCTTAGCTTTTATTTATCCTGGAATGCTTTGACTGCACCATCATATTTGAGTGATAACTTTGCTGGGTAGATAATTTTTGGCTGGATTTTTTTTTATTTTTTTATTTTTTATTTTTTAAGGGGTTTATATATGTCTCCTCATTGCATTCTTGCCTGCATGGTTTCTGCTGAGAAGTCAGGACTTAATCTGATTTGCTTGCTTTTGTAAGTAACATTTCTCTTTGTAAGTAACCCTGGCTGCTTTTAGGATTTTCTCCTTTTCTTTGATTTTGGAGAGCTTGATTAAGCTATGTCTTGGTGATTTTCTTTTGAGGTCTATCCTTCCTGGGGTTTGTTCAACTTCTTGAATGCTTATCTTCTCATCCTTCAAGATGTTAGGGAAATTTTCTTCCAGAAGCTCTTCAACTATCTCCTCTTTGGAATTCTGTTATTCTTCCTGTTCTGGAATGCCAATAATTCTGAAGTTATTCCTTTTCATGTTATCAAACATGAGTCTTAGACTCTCTTCTGATTTTTTTAAAATACTTTTTTCTGCTTGCTCTCCTAGCTTAGCAGTATTGAGTGATTTGTCTTCCAGTTTGCTGATTCTGGCTTCAAACTCTTCAATTCTACTCCTTTTCCCTTTCAGTGTATTGTCCATTTCTGATATATTATGATTAATCATCTGGACCTCTTTTTGCAGGTTTTGAGCTATTTATAATGCTATATCTATCTTGTTTGATTGCTACTGTAGCACTTCCATGACTTCTTTATTTTTCTTGACCCCCTCTGTGAAGCTTTTGGAGTTGTCTCCATATCATTCTTTTGAATTCCTTCTCAGGCAGATCCTAAGCCTGCTCTTCTTCTAATGGGGAGTCCATGTCTGCCTCCAGCCTATTTGTCTCAGTTACTTTTCTGGTTTTGGATATGTGCTGAGATCTTTTGTTGTTTTTATTCGTGGACACTTTGAATAGTTACATGTGTTTTCATTGATTAAATGAATGTATATTATTGTATTGTTAAACCTCCTGAGTGTCTCTTGGTGGATGTGATCTGTAGATACGCTTCCCTTTTCATGTCTCTTATAACTCAGCTGTGTCCTATTTAGCAGGTGTTTTTACTATCTGTGTAATGTGTGGCAGCTGGTATTGGCTCATGTCTGGATGGTGGGATATTATGGGGTATGCTTGTAGCAATCATGAGATTGCCATCTCTTTTCAGTAATGTAGGGGGATAAAGCTTCCACCCCCAAGAAAAAGTGCAACTAACAGGACAAAAAAACTAAACCATATAGAAGCAGAGACAAAAACCAGCACGCAAAAACAAAAGCAAAACTATAGCAGGCTTTCCAGTAGCTTTTGCTAAGTCAGTGTGTGTGCACACTAGAAACCTGTAGCAGTGGGTGGGGTGTTCACTTGCTCAGGTCCCCTCTCTAGTCACCGCCATGAAGGTGCGCAGATAGATATTGAGAAATGAGTATAAGAAAAATTGTTCACTATTTTTATCTCTGAATGTCAGTTAGGTATTTGCGTATGCACAGTGTAATTCTCAAAATGACTGCACCCTTGTATATGATAGTTGGTGTTAGCTCTTGTATTTTATGTTGGGGTTTTACAAGGTGCAAATATGGCTTGGTTGTATGGCCAGACCTGCTGTCTCTTGTTAGGTAGGGCAAGAATAAAGGATCCTGCCCAATAAGAGAGTCAACTTTAGGACTAAGTCCCAGACTCAGACGTCATATGAAGTAGACAAAGGATTAGCTTGTGGGACTGCTGTGACTTTTTAATGTCACATACAAAACTTGCCATACCAATATTCTCGTCCTTTTCTGTCATGAGCGTGGTGATTTTTACTTCACTGCAAAGCTGTGTGGGCAAAGAATGATTCCTAACTGATATTCTTTTTCTTTCATGTAACAAGATTATCCATTTGTTAGTAAATAAGAACATGCCATGACAACAATAAACTTGAATCTTCTCTATTTTTCTTGTAGCATGCAATTAGTAAATGTTTAAAATTTTTGTTATTCATTGTTGTTAGGTGCCATCGAATTCATTCAGACTCATAGCAAGCCTATGGACAATGGAACAAAACACTGCCTGGTTCTTTGGCATGCTCACGAAGTTGTTACCTTTGAGGCCACTGCTGCTGCTACTATCAATCCATCTTGTTGGAGGTCTTCCTCCTTTTAGCTGACCCTGCATTTTACCAAAAATGATGTACTTCTCCAGGGACTGGTACCGCCTGTCAGAAGTATAGACAGATTTGTTCTTCTTCTCTAACACCATAATTCAAATGTTTCATTTCCTCTACTGTTTTCCTTATTCACTGTCCAACTTTCACATGCAAATGAAATGATTGACAACCCCCTGGCTTTGGTATTAGTAATGAATTATTTTCAAATATCAACCTATTGGTTTAGAATAACATTTCCCATCTTCTATAGTGTTTTAAGGATTGCATAGTCATGAAGGGATTATGCAAAATATGGAAATTGAAGGATGTGTATCGTTGGAAGTGAATTTCTTGCTGAATTAATATTTTTTTTAATTAGTGGTATATCCTGCACTATATTCTAAAATAAGTTGTCCTTCATGAATTTCAATGTTTGCCTAAGCAACAACAAAACAACCAGTATTCAGTTTCAGCAAAAGCATATTGAACTAGCTCTGTATTCAAAACAACTAGTTTATTGGATTATTATGTTACATTTTGATTTGCATAGCATAGAAAAGAACTTTAACCTTTATAATGAGGTCATGATTGTCACTGAGCTTTCTTTTTTTGCTACATATAAATAGCCAGATATATATTTCCTTCTGCATTCCCTTTACCCTATTCTTCACCATCTCCAAAGACTCTTGGTCTAAATTGGCAAGCAGTTATTTACTACTAAAACAAATGAACAAGCAAACAAAAACTATTTTGTGATAAATTTTAAAATAATTAAAACAAAAATAAACAGTTAAAAGAGTTTTATAAATTCTTATTATTTTGATTCCAAATAAAATATTTACTTCTATTACAAAACAAGCATTTGTGAATTAATGGATTTCTAGAAAAAAGTCACTTTTTCTACTGAAAGAAAACTGAGCATGTCAAAACACTTCATGTGTATAATAAGTTTTTTCCTTTAAGTACATTTGGCTGTCTCTGGTCAAAAGCAAATCTGGAAAATTTACAGGGTAAGATCACTCCTATCTTCACAATCATTTAAAACGTAAGCATGGGAATTTTTTTAAAACTGATAGTCATATTAATAACATTTAAAACAAGCTTTCTCCGTTCTTTTTTGCTCATAGTCCATTTTTCAATTTTAGATTTTTCAGTGGATTTCCTCAAGGGATTAAGACTATATAAAGAATTCTGAACATGAATCCAAAGCAAGCTAGTTATATTTGAATTGTGGTGTTAATGAAGATATTGATTGTACCAGGAACTTCTAGAAGGATGAACGAACCAGGCTTAGAAGAAATACAACCAGATTGGCCACATCATTAGGACTGACCAATCACTACAAAAGTACTCATGTTTAAAAGAGTTACCATGAAAATAAGGAAAACCCGGCATGTGATGAATTAACATAATAACTACAACCATAGTCTCAAACATATCAGAAATTACGAAGATGGCACAAGACTGGGCATTGTTTTGTCCCATTACACTAGGACCACCATAAGTCAAAGATGACTTCATGGCAAATAATAACCACAGCAAGCCAGCCAGAAATGATTATCCTATAGAGCAGTTTCCAAATATTAATGACACTTAGAGATAGTTCTTCTCCAGAGACTTCATGGGTTTCAACTCCATGTACTTGTTTGAATAAGATAGTCATTGACCTTAGGAGACTATTGTCAGATTTTGAATTTTCTTCCTGTGAGGTTAGTATTCTTAACCAAGTTGAACCCTTTTTCTCAGCAAATCTCATGATTAATTGGGCCAATGTCATGGATCACATTTTGACAGTGTATTCATTATAACTGGTGGCTTACTTCAGCATATCTGTAAAGAACCAATGGAGAAAAGATATAAACTAAGACAAATGCTATTTCCTTAACTATTTTATGTGGATAGCTACATTTTTCTTACAAACATATCCATGTCTAAAGGTATTTTATATGTTCTTTATAGGTCTATTTTCTAATATCTTACTTTTCTTTTTAATATCGTTTAAATTTCTAAGTGTTGAAATGCAAAACCCAGAAGACAGACTATTTCATGCCTAGTGCTTCCATAAATTTGTAAGCCCATGATATAAAGATCTGGATTCTAATTTACTAGAAAATAAGTCCTTGATCTTGGTGCTATGCTGGGCAGAGTGCCAGTGTTAGAATTGATATATGTCCCTATGAATTATCTGAGGATAATAAAATAATATTTCAAATTTTCTTGAGTGCCTTAAGAAACCAACAAGAACAAAAGATTTCTATAATTCTTAATCATCCTCCTTAGTTGGTTATATTCAAAATCAATATTGTTTATTTCATTATTAATGTAGAATACATATTTTAAAATAAAAATTTAGGCCAATTTTATTCCTCCACAGTAGAAATCTGTGGCTTCATTCTTTCGTTGGCAGTGGACAGGATAATATTTTCTACAAGTTTATGCAGTTGTTATTATTGTTAAGTGCTGTGGAGTTAGTACTGGCTCAGATTGACCCGGTGTAGAGTTTTCAAGGAGTAGTTGGTGGGTTTGAATTGCCAACCTTGCTGGTAGCAGTCCAGTGCTTAGCTGATAGTATTAACTCATCTCAGTAGAGAGTTTTGAATTATGTCTCATACACTATGTAGGTGCAATGTATTACAGAGGATAAAATAATTTGTAAAATAAACAATTCCTATTCTCTTGAATATAAAAATATTCTGTGTGCTTTAGATTTCAGTAAAGTAATGCATTTAGAATATATCAATTTTTTAGGGGTTTTTTTGTTTGCTTTTATTTATTTATTTAATTTTTACTGTGAATTATGTGTTAGTTTACATGGGTGAACATTATCTTTGCATTCATCCTATCGTATTTTGTTTCATTGCATTGATCACAATCCCCTGCATGCATCATTAACCATCCAAAAGGTACACCCCACACGCCTGCCCCCCTGGTCACCAACACACAACCCCTCTCCCTCCCTGAGTCCAGAGTCCCCAGTCACTCCTTCTGTCCACATCATCATCATCATCATCATCATCTCTGCTTCCATCCCTAGTGTCACTGCCTCCCCGGACAGGGTCTTGCACTTCATTTTTCTCCCTTGATAGTTCCAGGTATCTCTGCTCCTGGACTGCAAAATCAGCCACTTCCCTCCTTTTGTTACCAAACATTTACATTTCCAACACTCACTGTCAGACCTGATAGTAATCATTCCCTCTTGGACCCCAGGAGTCCTTGCCCCCTCACCTTTTATCAACCATATCCAGACAGGTTGGAAACAATTCAGTGGATATTCTGCCTTTCCCTGTATCCTGAGGAGAAAAGTTCCCTATTAAAAGCTTGTAAGCCAGTCACTTCTCGCCTTTGTAGTCCCCCCATTTTTGGTAGCCAATGTCTAAGTTCCCCATCCCTTTCAAATCTGTGTACAAAGGGGATGGGAATGATCCTCAATGTAGAGATTTGTCTCCTCCTTTGTCATACTGCATCCACAAGCATAAGTCAAGTTCATCCACTTATAGTGGGTTACTCTTTCTTTTTTGTTGTTGTTCCTCTTCTTTCTTCCTCTAGTTGTGTTCTAATCATCCAGCCATTGATGCCAGGTCAAAAGGGTACTATCTGCAAGTGTGGGTGTTCTTGTGCATCTCCCCTCACTTCATGTCAGCTGGATGCTTCACACTCTGTTCTAGTCCTCTGGGGCCATGTCCCTGCACCTGGGCCCAGGAGTCCTCAGGTCTTGTCATACTGCTGGTTAACTAGGTCTCAATCCAGGTTAACAAGAGTCTATTGAATGTGGTCGGACTTAGTCCACAACTTCATTGCTATTTTTCCCCACTTCCCCATATCAGTGACCAACTTGGTAAGAAGCAGGACCACATGCCTGCCAGTGTATTCCAGTTGAGTTTCAGTCTTGGAAAGTGGTTTGCCTTGAGAGGACCTGACCACTTGCCTTGATAGCTCCCTAGGGAACAACTTACTTGTTCTTGTAGTAGTCAATTGGACTGCTCTTACTGTTTTTGATTTTTCCTGCTGGTCTTTCTTTCAAGAAGTATCTTCTGTTCTCCTAGCTGCTTCAGACTGCTCTGCTAGTCCTTTCAAGTAGAAATGTCCCACCTCAGACGATTCTGCATGGGGAACAGGATTCCACCTATGTTCTTGTGTAATGCAAAGGCTCTGCAGGGAGCCTCCTTCACTGGGTAAGTTCTAGCCCCATTTTAGGTATTCCAATCAGTTATAGGCTGAAGACGGACTTACAAGCTTTCTCTGGTGATGTTTCTGGCTATTCCTCTCTCTCCCCTTCAAGTGTCTATTTTACAATAGTAAGTAAGGGAAACCAAAATTCAAGACAGGCAAGCATCTTAACATCATTTCCCCACTTTTACCCATTCACACCATGCCTCAATCTTTGTATCCAGGAGCCCTGTTTTTCCATGGTTGTGCTTACATCTTTATTTACTCTTTCCTATTTAGCACCTGTAAACCTGCCTAGCTATTCTCCCATCTGCTTTGTTTTTCCTTTCCTGTTCCTGTTCTAGTGTGTGCTCAACCCCAAGCACCCAAACTATCTTGTGTCTATTCCCTACCCTGTGCTCCACTATCCTGTGCCTATTCCTTACCCTGTGCTCTACCATCCCCTCCCTCCCCTTACACCATCCCATAAACCCTGGTAACCAACCAACAAAGTTAATAAATGAATTTTAAAAAATGGAAGATACAAAAAATCAATTAAAATTCAAAAAAAATTTGTTTTCTTCCTCATTTTAGTGTGGGTGCTTTTTCTTAATGGTTTACAATAATGGTCCTCTGCCATATTTCTCCTTTTGTGACTGTCTTATTTCACTCAGCATAATGTCCTCAAGGTTCATCCATGTTTTGTGGTGGCTTGCTGCTTCCTTGTTATTCTTCAGGGTAGCATAGTATTCCATTCTGTCTATGTACCAAACTTTGTTTATCCATTCTTCCATAGATGTTTACTTAGGCTATCTCCATCTTTTTGCTATTGTAAATAGTGCTGCTATGAACATTGGTGTGCATATATCTACTGGCATTATGGTTCATATTTCTTGAGGATAATTACCAAATAGAGGAATTGCGGATCGTAAGGTATCTCTTTTGTTTGTTTGGAGCCCTGGTGTGGTGCTGTGGGTTAATGCGCCAGACTGCAAAGCCATTTGAACTGCAAGGTCAGCAGTTCAATCTCACCAGCTGCTCTTCGGAAATCCTATACAGGGTCGCTATGGGTTGGAACCGACATGATGGCACTTAACAACAACAAAGGTGTTTCTATTTCCAACCTTCTGAGTAAGCACCATATTGTTTTCCAGAGTGGTTGGACCATTTTGAAATCCAATCAGCAATGTAGGAGGGTCCCAGTCTTTACACATCCTCATCAACACTTATTGTCCTCTACTTTTACAATTATTGTCCTCTATCTTTACTATTATTGCTGGTGTGAGATGATATCTCATTGTTGTTTTGATTAACGTCTCTCTAATGGCTAGTGATCATAAATGAACATTTCTTCATATGTTTGTTGGCTGCTTGGATCTTCTCCTTGGTGAAGTGTCTATTCATGTCCTGTACCCATTTTTTAATTGGGTTATTAAACCTTTTCTTGTAAAGGTGTTGTAGGTTCCTATATATTTTGGAAATGAGTCCCTTGTCTGATGTGTCATTGCAAAATATTTTT
Source organism: Chrysochloris asiatica (assembly GCF_000296735.1). NCBI lineage: Eukaryota > Metazoa > Chordata > Mammalia > Afrosoricida > Chrysochloridae > Chrysochloris > Chrysochloris asiatica. Next base: position 39,974,328 of record NW_006408520.1, on the reverse strand, counting down.
TCCTATTCTGTGGGCTCCCTCTTAGCTCTTTTGATGAGAAGTCTTTTAATGCACATAAGTTTTAAATTTTTAATATGTCCCATTGATCTTTTTTGTCTACTTTTGTTTGTGTAATTGTCAAAATGTTTGGTAGTATGTGTATGCACTTTAATAGAGCCTTCACATTTTCCCCTATATTTTTATTGATGGCCTTT
>NW_006408520.1:39963992-39972303 GCF_000296735.1 Chrysochloris asiatica | reverse complement strand
TTTCTTTTGGTGACTGTAGGTCCTCTCTGTTGGTCTGTTTCTTGTTTCTGGAGATGCTGTGTTAATATGCTAATTTTGATTCTTTCTTCTTTTTGGATGTGCACATTTATTGTAATAAATTGTCCACTCAGCACCACTTTCACCATGTCCCAAAGATTTTAGTATGCTGTGTTTTCATTCTCATTTGTTTCAAGGAAATTTCTGAATTCACGTTTAATTTCTTTTATTATCCAGTCACTCTTCAGCAGGGTGTTATTCAGTTTCCATGTGTTAAACTTTATTTCCTTGGTCTTAGTGTTGATTTTTAATTTTATGGCATTGTGGTCTGAAAAGATGCTTTGTAGTATTTTGATGTTAGTAAATTTATGGAGGCTTGCTTTGTGACCTAACACATGGTCAATTCTGGAGAATGTTCCAGGTGCACAGGAAAAAAACAAAAAAAAAATGTGTATTGTGCTGTTGTTGGGTTAATGCTCTGTACATGTCTATGAGGTCAAGTTGTTTGATTGTGCTGTTTAGTTCCTCTGTAGCATTGTGGAGTTTCTTTCTGATTGTTCTATTCCTTTTCAAAAGTGGCATATTAAAATCTTCCACTATAATTCCAGATTTATTTATTTATTTATTCAATTCTACTAGGGTTTGCTTTATATATCTTGGTGCTCTTTCATTTGTAGTGTAGATGTTAATTATGGTTATGTCGTTTTAGTCAATTGACACTCTTATATGAGATAGTGTCCTTCTATATCTCTTATGGTGGTTTTTGCCTTAAAGTTTATATTATCAGAGATTAATGTTGCCACTCCTGCTTCTTTTTTGTTGCTTTTAGCTTGGTATGTTTTTTTCCATCCTTTAACTTTTAGTCTGTTTTTGTCTTTCTGTGTAAGATGTGCCTATTGTGGGCAGTATATTGAAGGGTCTTGTTTTCTTATCCATTCAGCCACTATCTGTCTCTTTACTGGTGCATTTAATCCATTGACATTCAGTGTAATTATAAATATGTATGGATTAACTGCAATAATTTCATTAATTTTTTGTGGTGCTATTTGTTCCTTTATTCTGCATGCCTTCTTGTATTGAGTTCATGTTTTTTTTGTGCTGTTTCTTATTGGTTTTTTCTTAGTTTTAATGTTTCCTTTTTCTGCTTGGATCTTCATTTTCATGGTAATTTGTGAAATATTAATTTTGTTTGGGGTTACCCTATAGTCTATTAAGTTTTCTAGACATTTAAGACAGTCTATTGTATCCTGCAATCTACTCGCCCTCCTCATCACCTGGTTCACTGTTCCTATATTTTTCCCTTCTTTGACATTGTTAATATTTTGATCTTTGGTTGGCCTCACAGGTCCTCTGAATTCATCATAATTTTGTTCTCTTTTGAACTCTGCTATCTGTTGGTTGGGTTTCAGGTGGTGTTACCATGTCTGTCAATCTCTGGTTGTTGTTTGTTCTTGGGGGTTTTCATTCCAAAGAACTCCCTTTAGGATGTTTTGAGCTCTGGATTGGCTTTGACAAAATCTCTTAGCTTCTGTTTATCCTGGAATGTTTTGATTGCACTGTCGTATTTGATTGGTAATTTTTCTGGATAGACGATTCTTGGTTGGCATTTTTTTCTTTTAGTATTTTATATATGTCTCCCCATTGCCTTCTTGCCTGCATGGTTTCTGCTGAGAAGTCAAAGCTTAATCTGATTTGCTTGATTTTGTAAGTAACACTTTCCTTTTCCCTGTTTGCTTTTAGGATTTTCTTCTTGTCTTTGATTTTGGAAAGCTTAATTATGATATGTCTTGGTGATTTTATTTTGGGGTCTATCCTCCTGGGGTTCTTTCAGCTTCTTGAATGTTTACCTTCTCATCCTTCTAGATGTTAGGAAATTTTTCTTCCAGAAGCTCTTCAACTATCTCTTCTGTGGACTTCTATGATCCTTCCTTTTCTGGAATACCAATAATTCTTAAATTATTCATTTTCATGTTATCCAGCATGAATCTTAGACTCTCTTCAGATTTTTTTAATCCTTTTTTTGCTTGATCATCTATCTTAGCAGCATTGAGAGATTTGTCTTTCATCTCACTAGTTCTGGCTTCCATCTCTTCCATTCTGCTCCTTTGCCCTTTCAGTGTATTTTCCATTTCTGATATTTTATTATTAATCATCTGGACCTCTTTTTGCAGGTTTTGGATAGTTTCCAATGGTGTATCTATCTTGTTTGATTGCTCCTTTAGCACTTTCCTGACTTCTTCCTTATTTTGCTCCACCCCTTTTTGGAGCATCTGAATTTGTTGCCATATCATTCCTCTGAATTCCTTCTCAGACAGATCTAGAGCCTTCTCTTCTACTGGAAAGTCTATGTCTGATTCCAGTTCATTTGTCTCAGTTACTTTTTTGTTTTTGGATATGTGTTGAGATCTTTAATTGTGTTTTCTTGGACATTTTCAGCAGTTATGTGAGTTTTTAAGGCTTAAATGGATGTATGTTGCTTTGTTGTCAAGCTTCCTAAGTATCTCATGATGGATATGATCTGGAGATATGCTTCCTTTTTCACATGTAATGCCTAACAGCTGGTTTTGGCTCTTGTCCAAATGGTGGGGTATTACAAGGTATGCTTGTACCTTGGCTATATAAGCACTGTTGCTGTCTCTTCTTGGGTAAGGTACAGGGAGAAAGCTCCAACCTCTGGGAAAAGAGTGAGACCAAAAGACCAAAGACAGAAGAAATATAGAAGCAGAGACAGAAAACACCAATCAGAAACAAATATAAATTTGTGATTGTCCACTGGCCTTTGCTCTGCAGGCAAGGATAAAGGATTTCGCCCAGGTGAATTTTGGAGCTGGGTCCCAGAGTCAGACGTCATAAGAAGCAGCCTGTGTGTTTCCTCTTTGTGCCGTGGAAAACTGTGGGTGCAATGCCGGACCCTTTTGGGGGTGTGCTCCCACCCATCTGAAGGCATCTGTGCCTGGAAGTGAGGACATGATTGGAGTGAAGAGGAAAAATACATGAAAAATGAAAAGTGAAAGATGAAAAATCAGTCATACGTCTTCCTCCAGATGCTCAGTTCTGCAGTTTCCAGCACTGGGTCACTGCTTCTGCTTGGCTGCGGCCCTGCCCTCCCTCGTTGTGTCCTTTTATGTTGAAGTTTTAGAGATTGTTCATATGGTTTGTCTGTCAGGCCAGCCCTGCTTTTTTCTTGCTGGTAAGCAGATGTAAAGAGTCCCGCAAAAGTTAACTTTAGGGCTGGGATCCAGAGCCACATGTCACAAGCAGCCACCAAAGAATCTGACTGTGATACCAATGGGGGTCTTCCTCTCTGTGCTGTGGGAAAGCTGTGGACTCAATGCTGGACTTTTGGGGGTGTGCACCCACCCACCTGAAGGCATCTAGGCTGAGCAAATAAAAGGCAACAGGGAAGAGGAGGAAGAAATGTGTAGAATCTCCCCACACCTCCTTTTGCAAATGTCCCTGCACTGGGTTTTAGTGCTGGTTCACTGTGCAGGTCGGGCTGTGGCCCCACCCTCTGAACTCAGCCTGGTTGGGGTGACTGAAGAGAGAGTCCTGTTGCTAGATCAATTCTTAAATCACAATATTTTTCCTTTATACCATGATTTTTCCACTAGTGGGTACGAGAAACGGAAACCTGAACCTTATGCTTGATCCAGAGCTCTGGAGCTATTCCGTGAAAGCAGCTTCTCTGGGTTTTCAGTCCCTCCCCCATGGAGCCTTTCCTACCTGCCTCTGCCTCTGCCTGGCCAAAGCCGGAAGTACTTGAATGCATCTTATTTGTGTTGTTGCTAAGTGACCTCAAGTCAGTTTCTACTCATAGAAAATCTGAATAGTGTTTTCAAGGTTGTAAATTTTACAGGAGCAGAAAGCCTCATCTTTCTCCAGAGAAGTTACTAGTAGGTTTGAACTCTGCAGTCCAGAGTTTATCCTACAGAGTAATTCCAAGACTATAAATTGCACACTGATTTTGTTAAATGCCATTGAGTTTGTTCTAACTCATAGTGACCCTGTATAGGGTTTCCAAGGAGGGACCGGTGGATTTGAATAATCGATCTTGTGGTTAGCATTCAGTGTTTATCCTATAGTGCCACACAATGACTCCATAAATCATACATATTTGACATAAAATCAAACTGATTATTGTTTATCAGTTATTATTCTATGAAGATATCAATTATAATTGTATCACCTATGACTATATAAAAATACAATCCTTCATGACTATATGAAAATAGTGTTTAATCTTTCTTGGAAAACCAGGGATACTTACATAAAGGTGTGGTCACTTAAGGTTGACGTGGAGAAGATTTTCACATATAGAATGAAGAGTAAGAAGAAAGGAACATAAATGTAACAGCATAAGGTATGTTATTGAATAAGTAGTTCCACTTTACTGGATATTATAATACATGTGGAGTCCTAGTGTGGTGCTGTAGGATAAGCATCATACAGCTAACTGCAAAATTAGCAGTTCAAACAACACTTAACAACAAAATGTGTGATTAAGCTACAGATGCAAACAGGTTAAATACAAACCGTTAATGTTCTATATTTAGTTGTCTCCCAACCCCACTCACACCTTAGTGTTGTTATTAAGTGTTATTCAAACCCACTATTCACTCTTCAGAAACTCTATACAGAGTCTGTATGAGCCAGCAGCACCTACAGGACAACATGTAACAACATAATACATGTAGAGAAGCAATGAGAGAAAATGAATCTTCATAAAATTATATTAAAGAAATATTGTTCCTTTCTTGAATTAAATTTGAAAACTAAAATTGGTATTTAATCCATAGACCATGATGGTGGTGATGTTCTGTGGAGTTGGTTCAAACTCACAGTGACATGTATTAGGTTTCAAAGGCTGTAAATTTTTACAGAAGCAGAAAGCCACATGTTTCTCAAAGGGTGCAGCTGGTATATTTGAAATACTGACCCTGCAGTTAGAAGCCCAGTTCAAAATCCACTATTAGCAGTTCAGATCATAATCCTCTATGCTACCAGAGTTCTTAATCCATAGATAATAGGGATACAATTAATTTAAAAGAAAAGAAAGAAAGAAAGGAAGAAAAAAAAAGAAAGGGAATGGTAGAATTCAAGTTATATTTAGATAAAAGTTAATCTGGTAGTAATATGTTTTTTTCTGGAGTGTGGAGGTATAGCTATAAAGGAAATCTGTGAAGACTTTATTTTAATGACCCCAAAGAGAAATAATGAGGGCTTGAAGTAGCCTTATCTCAAAAGAATTAGAAATAAAAGGATAGACTTTTTCATCGAGGAGTTATAATCCAATAGTCCTAGTGTAGTGTTGTGGGATAAAGCATTGAACCTAAAGTTCATTTGAACCATGAGGTTGGTGGTTCAAACTCACCAGCCATTCCTTGGAAATCCTATACAGGGTCACCATGAGTCTAACTGACTTAAGGGCACTTAACAACAACAACATAATCCAATGAAGATTTAAAGATAATCCTGAAGTACTTAGAATGTGTGGATGAGAGAATTTTGCTAAAACTAGAGAACTTTGAAAGTTAGGAGCAACATGTAGGAAGATTGACCAAGTGAATTTTCAACAGTTGGCAAGGTAGTCAGGTTTAGATGCAGAGTAAACAATTGTAAATGTAGATGGAAGCCCTGGAGAGAGATCTATAAGCAATGTAGATTCAGGAGTCATCTCAACAAAGGTCCTGTTTTGTACAGTCAAGCTGAGATTTGGTATTCCATGAAACATTCTTCAGTCAACAAATTTATTACAGAGCTGCCCACACACTTTCTTCTTCTGCCACAGTCTGAAGGAATGGTTCCTCTTGAGGAGATGGCCAATTTCACAGTAGAAGGAAAAGAGAGATAGTAGAGCCACATAATAGATCTAAAAATTTCTGTTACAAAGTTATATTACATGGTCATGTCTGACTTCTTTGATAAGGGAATGCATAATTCTGACTCTAGTTTAATTTAAAATAGGTATTACACAATCTCTCTTACTAGTAAATAATGTCGTATTTTATCACAAAATCTCTGATCTTAAATTAGCAAAAGTACAACCCTTTCCTTAAATTATACAAATTTTAGGAGATTGCATGATCATTTGGAACATGCTCTGAATATCTGTTCTAATCCCACTAGCACAAGTAATATGGGTCCAAATAGGTTATTTTAAACATGAGTCATAATCTTATAAATTAATAAAATATGAGTAATAATCTCTACCTGGCTGACCTCATAAATATGCATTACTAGTAAAAGTGACAAGTTATGTAAAATAGCTTGTTTAATGAAACACACTATTCAAATGTAAGGGATGCTTATGTTCTTCCTCTACCTATAGTTGCTTTCCCACATGTGAAATGTAGTCATCTGGACAGTGGGGTCATTATATGACATTTTACAAGCTTCAAATGGACTGTGATCAAAGTTAAGTAGGTTAGAAAACAGGAACCAAGCCTGGGTATGAGGCATGATGGTGTGCTTGTGAGCAAGCATTATGAAATTTTTGGGCAAATTACTATTCACTCTATGTCTCAGTTTTCTCTTCTGTAAACTGAGTCAGTAGATTGTCTCCCACAAAATACAATGCACTAAGAGAAATGTTAACTATAGATAAATCACTGAGATGATGTCATATTTTCAGTTCCAAATTGGGATTTTCAACATGTGATGTTTTATATCCTGGGAAATTAAAAGTAAACTTATATTCTGTTATTGGTATTTCTTTTCTAGCCAAAGTAACAGTCACCTCTAGTTTTGAAATGAATTCAATTCAGCATCTTTATTCAGTTAATACACTTTCCTCCCCACTTCCCTTTGTATTTTATCATCCCCTGACATCAAGTCAAGGGTGTCTGGCTAACATGTCCATGTTCCATCCTCTATTTGCGTTGTTCTTCACCATTGTTTAACATGTTCTTCCTAGTATCATCATTATTCCTGTTCTTCATGATACACTGTCATTTTGTGCTGATACCCTTGATCTTTGTGGCCTCTGGTTGAGACAGCCACATAATGTATCTTTTTTCTATTTATCTCTATTGATCAACTTAGGCTAAGCTGTACTACGGTAACACATAACCCCTAAATAATTACTCTTTATACTAACAAAGGTTCATTTCTTGCTGAGGCTACATACTCATTGTAGGTCAGTAGCACTTAGGACAAAACCAGATGAGGAACAAAGTACAGGGCTTGGAAAAAGAGACTTTTAGCTGGGATCTAGGAGTGCTACCACACTCAATAAATCAAACAGATTTTGAGCACATGCTTATATTAAATACATTTTCACATACTTATGTATGTCACTAATAGAAAATAGTCATAAAAATAATCTTCGAGATCCTGTTTTCAAGTTGTCTGCTTTTCTCACTTCTGTTCAGCTGTAGACACTGATGCCACCAGACAGTAGGGTCAACCTCTCCTAATTTTGAGCAAAGCTGACTCAGTCAGGGAGTATTCTAAGCAACCCATCCATTCTGAGAAAATATCTATTCCTATTGGAAAATAATTCCCTGGAAGATTCTTATAAATGGTTGTTTCTTCTAACTCATTTAAAGAACAACTTTATTTACAAACGAGTGCACATTTTTTAATACCTCTCTATCTAATTTGTAAAGTAATGTCTATTTGTCTTTGCAAGCAGCTCAACACGAATTCTGACTTTTGTCTAGGAACACGGTACTAACTTATCAACAGGATGTCTGTGTCAGTGTGATGGATCACTAGAGACTTATCTGCATTCCTTAGCATGATCCCTGTTGTGTGAGAAGGGAGATTCCTTTAGTACACAGCTGGCTGCGATTCAAGGGATGTGCCTATGTTATGACAAAGAAGCTTTGCTCTGAGGGAAATTAAATGAGACTCAAAGTGTGGCCTCACCGTCCCCAAACTTCCAGTTCTCTGCATTTATGGGTAGTCTGGCAAGTCTTTTTCATAGAAAAGCACAGCATGAAAACACTTTACAAATGTGAGTTGTGACATGTGAGTTAGAATTTTGCTTGCTGCCAGAATATATCTTTTTCTGTTGCTTATCACTCATGACAAAGGCAATTTTTAAGAAAACTGCCAATTCCTCTCATGTGTATTTAATTTATGGATTCTCAAGTAGGGAAAACATGAAACAGAAATCTTCACATGTAACCAAGCTGACACAAGAAAGACAATTACTTTTCCCTAATGAAATGCTCCATTTTCTTGCTTTTGCTGTTTCATTAATTTCCCAACTTCATTTTATGCTGATCTAGATTTTAGTGGCTTTCCCTGAACACAATTTGAACAAAAAATATTTGATTCATTCAAAAAATATTGCCTATATAGAAAATGA
>NW_006408520.1:39961370-39963693 GCF_000296735.1 Chrysochloris asiatica | reverse complement strand
TATATATATATATATATGTGTGTGTGTGTGTGTGTGTGTGTGTGTGTGTGTGTGTGTGTGAATTCAACATAGAAGAAAGTAAAATGATGTATGTGACAGACAGATAGATGTCTTTGTGTGGCACAAATGCTTAAAAGGTATAAATGTACCCAGAGGCACCTCAGAAGAAAACTCCTGGCAATCTAGTTCCAAAAGATCAGTCTTGACTATTTTAGGGAGCACAAGTCTATTCTGAAGCACATGGAGTCACCATGAGTTGCATTGACCTGAAAGCAATTGGCTTTTTTATGCAGAAAAAGAATGACTGGAGAGAACACAACTTGTATGGTGCATTCTGTAAAGAGATGAGATTTGAGCTAAGGACTTATTAATGAGAAGGATGAACCAATGTATGTGAACAATTGGAGGGAGACTCTGCCACCTGAGTAAATGTCAAGCATTGAACACAGCATGTTCTAGGGTTGACAAGGAAGTTACCGTGGTAGGCGCATAATGAATAAAGCAAAGAATGATAAGAAATGAGGAAGGACCAATAAAGAATCTCAAATCAACTAGGCTGTCCTAAGCTAATATAAAGTTGTTGGTGTGTGCTGTGGAGTCTATTCCGACTTAGAGCGACCCTGTACGGGGTTTCCGAGGCTGTAAATCTTTACCGGAGCAGAAAGCCTCATCTTTCTCCAGCGGAGCAGCTGGTAGTTTTGAACTACTGACCTTGTGGTTCGCAGCCCGATTCGTACCCACTACTCTACCAGAGCTTCTTAAAGTAAGCTACATTTTATTTTTAGTAGGAAGTTCCTGGAGGATTTTCAGCTGAGGAGTAATGTGTTGTTATTGTTGTTGTTAAATGCTGCTAAGTCAGTTCAGACCCATAGTGACCCTGTGTAGGGTTTCCAAGGAGGGACTGGTGAGCTTGAATCTCCGACCTTAAGGTTCAATCCAACATTGAAGTCCAGCACATTCACTGACAGCACCATAGAATATCTGCTTTCAAGAAATTACTTTGGTTTCTGAGTATACAAAATATTTTGGACCAAAGTGTGAGGCAAGGAATAATAGAGTTAAAGTAGGGGACCAGTTAGAACACCACTGTAGTTTATAGATTAGATCCATTTTTTTTTTTTTTTTAAACTTTAAATCATTCCAAATAGGACATCATCCAAACACTATTTTCTCACACTTTTCTTCTTGGCCTTCAACCTGGGCTTATAAATTTTGGTTCACTTATTTCTTAGCCAAGTAATTTCTTTCCTCTTGCTTAAAGTATGCCATGAGATCACTTATTTTACTGGAAATGTTTAGAGTTTCTTCTGTGACTCCATGTTCAGGGGAACATCCAGTTTCTCCTGATAAATACATATAGTACACAACTATAATGCATCTGGCTTTACCAGATTCTGATGTCTAAATTAGTTGTTGTCAAGTACCAACAAGTTGTTTTTGATTCATATTGATCCGATGAATGGTCAGGTATATAAAAATATTTACAGAAGTCACCCACTATTTTCAAGAAATTACTAAATATTTAAGACTACAACTGTATTTCAGTAACTTTAAATAATGGTCAGATACTTTTTTTTTTTTTTTTAAACCTACTTCTGGCTTAGTCCATATATGTGCTTAAACTCTGATTAATGAGAAAATCAATTTTATGATTGTGGAAATTCCATCAAATTACAAAAAGGAAAAGAAAAAAGTCCTTTTTTTTTTCTTTTTCCCTAAGATTCTGGCAGCTGAGTAGCATTAACAGGATTTGAAAATTTGTGGTCTTCTATTTAGTATTTTTGTCCTTATCATACATGTCCAGTCTAATTTCTGGAACATCACTTTTGTTGTCAGTTATTAATCTTTCTGAGGTGGAACATTTAGTGGTTTTGATTTAGTCAATAACTTCTCCGGTATTAAAATTCAATCTAAATGCAGTGACTCATGTGTGTTCCATAATCCCATTTCTGGCTGGGTGTCTTAGTCTCCCTCTTTGTAAAGACAAGGTGGAGGCCAGCCCCATAGTACTATTTATGAAAAGAAAAGCCTCTGGATTTAGTGGATAAAGTAAGGTATTTCCCACTTCTGGGAGGTGTTGGGTGATTTCCACAGTTCTTTACTTCAAAAACCTCAGCATTGTGATTTCTGTGCTTTCAAGGTATGGGTATTCATGGCAGAAAAGAGGTTGTGGTTTATATTGAAAAGAATCGTAAGTAGAAAGAACTTCAAAAATGCCATAATTTTCAGTAGATGTTTTGTCTGGATGAAACCTTGAGTCTATCAAATTACTGAAAGGAGCATCATGTCTTAGTGAGGAATTGTTGCTGTTAAGTGCCATTGA
>NW_006408520.1:39958797-39961270 GCF_000296735.1 Chrysochloris asiatica | reverse complement strand
TACCAACCTCGTGGTTGACAGTCAAGTACTTATCTTATAGGACCACACCAGAACTCTCAGTAAGGAACAGAGAGAAGAAAAAAAAAAAAAAAAAAATCTCATGTTATTTTTTTTCTGAGAAATTCCTTTTATTTACATTGGATTGCTATATCTGCATGGACAAATGCCAAAGACGGTAAAATTACGAAACTGCTTGTGCCTCTTCTTCCTTTCATTCGATAGCTATCAAGAAAACTAGGCTTATGCTTTATTTTCTCTAGGAGGCATGACCTTTGTTTTATATTTGTTGTTGTTGTTAAGCGTCATTGAGTTAATTCTCACTCACAGCGTGTTTTCCCTACGGTGTTTATTGTATAGTGCCACTCCAGAACTGTGTTTAACTATGGGTGATTCAGTAGATATCAATCTATGTATCAAATGTAAACTTTGCATATTTATTACTCAGTACCCAACATTATGTTTGTGCCTACCATTTCTTGATCATATTTTAGGCCTAGATTAGTAATCTATGGCTTCTAGAAGTGAAGATATAAACTTCAATACAAATACGCTAATGGGGTAAGTGCCAACTGTAGCCTGTATTAATCAAGTAGTTTTTTATTTTCCAACTAATTAATAGAGTGGAAAATACTGGGTCCAAATGTGAACTCAGGATCAATTTTATTCAATAATAGCATTGCTTTCAATCCAAAGCATATCTTACTACCAAAATACCAATATATTTGTAACTTATCAAATGAAAATTATTTTAAAAGAATTAGTCAAAGTAGGCAAGGATTGTGCCGAGATAACAAACAACCCTAAAATTTTAGTGCATTAAAGTAACAAACAATTCCTTTTTGCTCATGCTGTGTAGCCACTGAAAGTAGGCAAATAATGTTTTTCTCACTATAATCAATACAGGCCTCCGGCCAGAAAGGCACTGTGGGTTAATGCACCAGACTGCAAAGCCGTTTGAACTGCAAGGTCAGCAGTTCAAGCTCACCAGCTGCTCCTTGGAAACCCTAGACAGGGTTGCCCTAGACAGGGTCACTATGGGTCAGAAATGACTCGATGGCACTTAACAACAGAAACAACCCAGAAAAAAGAGGGTAGTGGTTAGTCAGTGGTTGATTTCTTCTCCATGTAAAAGATCTAGGTTTATCTCAGTCAATATACCTTGCAAAGCCAAGATGTCTGGAGGTTTGAACGTTGCTATGATTCAGAACAAGTTTCAAAGGTGCTTCCACATCAGGATGAAATAGGAAGAAAAGCTTGATGGTCTACTTCCAAAAATGAGGTAATGAAAACCCTATGAATTACAGTAGTCAGATGGCACAGATAAGACAGCATTTTATCCTGTTGTACATGAGGTCACTGTGAATTGGGGACCAAGTGGACAACAGATAACATAATAAACATAAATTCTGCTCACAACTCATTGGTTTTTGGCCATGTGGAGGGAAAAGGGCAATGAGGGTTGTGTGCCAGGAAGTCCAATTCTACTAAGTGCACTAAGGGGAGAAGAAGTGGAGACTTTAATTATTACCACCAAACAAAATATAATCAGCTGTCCTGGAGTCAATCCTGACTTATGGCTGCTCCATGCATGTCAGAGTAGAAATATACTCCCTCTACAAGCTTTTCAGGTTCATAGAAAGCAGATTGCCAAGAGGAGTCTCTGGGAAGATGAGAACTTCCAAACTTTCACTTAGCAGTCAAGGATATTAATCTTAGGCACACATCCAACCAAACCCACTAAGAGCAAATGTATGGCTTCTGAGACTGTCAATCTTTAAGGAGCAAACAGCCTCATCTTTTTCACATGGAGTGACTGGTAGATTTGAGCCTTATGGTTCAAATAATAACCCAACGTCTAATCCAAAGCACCACCGGTGCTACTTTTGCACCAACCAAAGAACAAGTCAACACACTATTGACCTTCCATAAGGCTTTATGTAGAGTTTCAAATACATGGTTTGTTTTCTACACCTAAACTGCGGAGACAAAATGTTGCTGAATGAATTGTGACTGTCACAATTGTACAGGTAAAAGTTTTATAACAAACATTGGGGAGTGGTTAATCTTACAGTTCAAAAACAAAGAACCCTAGGATCATCAAGGGAGAAGAGCACAAGCAGAATGAGAGACCTTATCAAGAGAAGCAGTGATACCAGAGATGGAGGCAGAGATGGGGAAATAGAGAGAGGGAACAGTTGAGGACTCTAGATTCATGGGAAGTAAGGGACTAAGATGGCGGCCAGAAGGCAGACTTGCAGAATGTGCCCTTTGGTGGTGTAAATTATTATATATACCTGAATGTATTAAAAAAGGCTAAAGTGAATAGAGAGAAACACTGGTAACTGATGATACATGGAGGGGATTTTAATCATTGTAATGAAACAAGTTGTATGATTTTTTAATGTAAAACTGATCATCTGTCCTGCAAACTTTTACTCAATGCACAATAAAAACCTTAAATTAAATAAATAAA
>NW_006408520.1:39958056-39958697 GCF_000296735.1 Chrysochloris asiatica | reverse complement strand
AATAAATAAATAATGTTGTTGCTGAACCAAGGAAGGCGAGGGAAAGTAAAGTAAATAAATAAATAAATAATGTTGTTGCTGAACCAAGGAAGGCGAGGGAAAGTAAAGCACAACATCCTCCATTAGACTTTGAATTCTGATCAGTAAGAAAATGCAGCCTAATGTTTGTATTTGTCTCCATCCTTAGTAGTTCCAAGAACAAACTTGCCCCAGCATCTGTGCTAACTAGGTATAGACAAAACACTTTGTTGAACTACTCTCTGACATTTTCTGGGGAAAGAATAAGGTTTCTCTGGCATTTTTCTGGCATCCTTGGATTTATGCTTCTCTTAGAAATTTGTATACACCAGGAAATCAAACCTTAATTAATAATAATTCATTTGAAAGGTAGAGCAGACTAGAAAAAATATTGGATGTCGTGCCTTGTTTTTGCTTGAGGAAATTTCCTTGGCCTACTCCCAGGCATTCTGTTAGGTTCTACAGAATTTACATGCACACAAAAAATGTTAACCATAATCTCAACTTTCCTCTCTATAAGGTAGTATGTCTACTGCCAAGAGACAAAATTGAATTATTGTACTCTAAGCAATCACTGGAGTCCTGGTGTGGCATTTCAGGATAATGCACTGGACCTCAAGATT
>NW_006408520.1:39946208-39957426 GCF_000296735.1 Chrysochloris asiatica | reverse complement strand
AACAACAACAACAACAATGTCATTATAGATTAGTTTATATTTTCTAGCATTTTATATAAATAGAATCATATAGTATATATTCTTTTGTGGGGCATAGGAATCTAACTTTTATCAATTAACATAGTTATCTCAAAAACCATACATCTTTGAGGAATATTCCATTGATTTGATATACCATAGTATGTTGGCACTTTTTGCAATTTTTTTTCCTAGTGTTTTAGCATTACAAATAAAGCTACAGTGAACATTTGTGCACAAGACTTTGTGTGGTCATATGCTTTTTATTTTTCTTGAGTCAGGGAGGAGGCATATTTTGGTATAGAATGGTTGAATTCTATCGTTAATTTATTCTTTTAAGAAATTGTTGAACACTTTTCAAAGTGTCATATTACTGTTTTACACCCACCAGCATTATGCAAGAGATCCAGTTTGTTCCCATCGTTGTCAGCTTTTGGTAGGATCAGACTTTTTATTTTAGCCATTATAAAAGGCATGTAGTGGTTTTAGTTTACATTTCTCCAGTGACTAGTTATCATGAGCATCTTTTCACATGTATATTTGCCACCCATATATCATGAATTTTAACAAATCATTCAAAATAAACTAATTACACAGCATCATTTCAACTCTATAATGAAAATCTGCAACTCTGCATCATAATTCTGTCTTCCTCTCTGTCTCTCTTTTTGTTTTGAAGGGCCAGAAACCTATAATATGACATGTTTTCCTATTTCTGATCATCAGCACATGCCTTTGTGCTGTATGGTGGAATATCTGACACAGCCATCTGTTTGAATCCTTCAAACATACAGTTATTCAAACATAGAAGAATCTAGAGGTCTTCTTCAAATGATTTCAATGGTTGGCATGGTTGTTTTTGCTTGTTGGATTGTTTACCTCAAAGCTTACTGATTGAAAGCATGCTAATGTTCTCAAACATTCAGAGGTAATAATTGTATTTTCCGTGGATGTTTTTTTGCTCTCTCCATAAGCAGTTATGTTTGGGGGCTTTTTTTGTGGGGTCAGGAATTATTAATATCTTTGGGAACATTAAATGTTATAGTAGGTGTATAGAGAGGATTCTAGAAATTAAATATCTAACTAATGTTTCACGTACTTTTGACAAATAAAAATAACACTTGATATATGAACAAACCTGCTTCCTCTTTCTCTTTGGCACACAGCTAAATGACAATTCAATATTCTTTTCTATTTGTTGTTATTGTTAAGTGCCTTTGAGTCAGTTCCAACTCATAGTGACCTGTATAGTTTGGCGTGGTGATGTGACTGAGTTCTGGACCATTGAATGGGAATGGTTGTAATATGTGACGTTTCCAGACCTGTGTTATAAAACCCCACCCGTATAATATTCAATGTCATTTCACCTTTTTTCAGATCTTGTTACAAATATAGAAGATGGTGAATATATAGAATGGAATGAGATTGAGTATTTGAGACTGGATATTTGAGACTGGAGAGGAGAACCAAGCATGGATCAGGAACACCACTGTTCCTTTTTTATTGTGTTAAACCGCTGAAAGTAGTGGATTTAACTTGTCGTAATTAATATTGCCCTCACTAATACAAAAGTCACTATGGTCACAAGCTGTATTGATATGGTATTGTTGTTTTTAAGTGCCATCGACTTGGTTCTAGACCACAGCCAACCTGCATAGGGTTTCCAAGGAGCAGCTGGTGAGCTTGAACCACTGACCTTGTGGTTCAAACTGACTTTGAAGTCCAGTACACTAATCCACAGCACCACACCAGGACTGCTTAATAATAAGATTTCTAAATATTTCTACTGGTGCTTCTTCTTCCTTGTTCGGACTTCAGGCTTGAAGTTCTTGATGGAATGATGAAGCCCACTGAGACAACAGTGCTTGGAGTTTAATTGAAAGGAGTAACTACTGTGCAACAATCCTTTTAATCAAGATGTTAAAAGGAAACTTTATTAAACTGTGATTGAATATATAAAATTAAGCTGGAATGCATTTTAAATATACTAGCTCAAATTATAAAATATTAAATTAAGATTTAATATATTAAATTAAGCACAGATTAAACTAGATTGAAAAAAATACTTAAAAAAAAATCTCAAATACACCAGAGGAAATATTAAGCATTTTATTTAAAACTCAAAGTCTGGAAAGAACCAGAGTGATAAAAGGGAAAATGTAGAAGGAAACCTAACTATCTTCTTTCCAGTATACAATAGTGGCTTCATTCTGTCAATGAGATTTTGGAAGTACTAAAGATCTGTTGCACTGTCCTATAAGCACTGGACTGAGAACCACAAGGTTAGTGGTTCAAACCCAGCAGTTGCTCCTTGGAAACCCTGTACAGAGTTGCTAAGAGTCAGAATCAACTCGATGGCGCTTAACAAAAGCAACAAAGATGAAATATGATACCGGGTTAAAAACTGTGAGAATAAAAACCAACTGTAATGCCATATTTAAATCCATCAAGTCCCTGTAGACACTAGTGGCAGTGTCAACCCTGAAGGTGAGCACGTTGTTCACACTTTATTTAGCACATCTATTTAGAGCCCCTTTCTTTTCCCACAACAAACATAAAAGCAACTTGAAAGTTGTATTGTTGTTTGTCTTGTATTTTCAAGAGACAATCTTGCTCTCCATAAATACTGATCCTTGGGTCTAGAAAGAAACTTTTCACAGGATTGAAGGGTGAGGGCACTAGGAAAAAAGGAATTCATTTCAACAACACTCTAAGGGTCCCTAGTAATATGTTGTTGTTGTTGTTAAGTACCGTGGAGTCGGTTCTGGCTCAGTGACCCTGCACAGGGTTTCTGAGGTTGTAAATCTTTACGGGAGCATCTTTCTCCCACAGAACTGCTGGTAGTTTCATACTGCTGACCTTGAAGTTAGCAGCCCGATTCGTAACCACTACGCTACCAGAGCTCCTTCCTGGTAATATAGTGGATTACATATTAGTCTACTGACCGCAAGGTTATCAATTCGAAACCACTAGCCAGTCTGCAGGAGAAAGATGAGGCCTTCTGTTCTCATGAAGATATACAGTCTCAGAAACCCTATGTTGTTGTTGTTAGGGGCCATCAAGTTGATTATGACTAATAGCCACCTTATGTACAACAGAATTAACTGCTATCCAGTCCTGCACCATCCTCAATGTTGTTAGTATGTTTGAGCCCACTGCTGCTGCCACAGTGCCAATCCATCTTATTGGAGGTTTTCCTCTCTTTTGCTGATGCTTCACTTTACATAGGATGATATCATCTCCAGGGACTGGTTCCAACTGATAATATGGTCAAAATCTGAGAGAAAAAAGTCTAGCCATTCTGGCTTCTAAGGAGCAATCTAGCTACACTTCTTTTAACACATATTTGTTTGTTCCTCTAGTTATTGGTGATACTTTTTGTTTTTTTCTTCCAGGAACATTTTTATTTGTACAAGGAAAAAAAGTCATTGCTTCAGAGGAGTAAAGAGTATGTTTTTGATTTTGGAAACTTTCACATCTACCTACAGAAAATTGTATGAAACGGACAGTTAGCACCAATATGTAATTTATGTAGATTCACCAATTGCTAACGTTTTGCACAATAATACACTTGCTCTCCCTCTCTGTGTCATAGACATGGAGTCAATTTTGATTCAGAGAGACCCTGCAGGAGAGAGTCACCCTGCCCCATGGCTCTCCCAAGTCTGCAAATCTTTATGGAAGTATACTGCCATATCATTCTAGCACAGACAGCTGATGTGTTCAAACTGCCAACATAACCAATACCCTTTTGGTTAGCAGTCAAATGTTATAAACTCTGCACCATTAGGCCTCATCTCTCTCTCTCTACTATACACACACACACACACACACACACACACACACACACCCAGGTGTCACAAAATTTGTGGAAGAAAAATAGAATTATAAAATGATGGATTAGTCACTGATAAGAGGAAGTGAGGGAAAAACAGCAATGAAACTGCGAGCCAAGGCCCACCATATTCAATAGGTTCCTGTGAACCCGGGTGGAGACTGGTTAGTCAGCAGTATGGCAAAACCTGGGGACTCTTGGGCCCAGGGTCAGTGACACAGCCACAGAGGACTAGAGTGAATAGTGAAGTGTTCAGTTTTTCAGATTATTTGCTCAGCATATAGATTGAATAAGTATGGTGAAAGAATACAATCCTAGCACACACCTTTCCTGTTTTTAAACCATTCATTGTCCTTTTTGTCTGTTTCAATGACTACCTCTTGGTCTATGTACAGGTTCCTCATAAGCACAATTAAGTGTTCTGGAATACTCATTCTCCACAATATTGTCCATAGTTTGTCATGATCCACACATACGAAAGTCTTTGCATAGTAAATAAAGCACAGATAAATATCTTTCTGGTATTCTCTGCTTTCAGACAAGAACTATCTGATGTCAGAAATGATACACCTCATTCCATATCCTTGTCAGAATACACCTTAAGCCTGTGTCAACTCCTATCAATGTACCATTGTAGCTGCTTAAAATTATCTTTAGCAAAACTCCACTTGCATGCGATATCAATATTGCCCAGTGATTTCCACACTCTGTTTGGTCACCTTTCTTTGGATGGGCACTCATTTGGATCTCTTCCAATCTGTTGGCCAGGTAGCTGTCTTCCAAATTACTTGGGATAGATAATTGAGTACCTCCAGTGCTGCATCAGTTTGTTGAAATATTTAGTTTATACGCCATCAATTCTCAGAGCCTTGACCTTTTCCAATGCCTTTATTGTACCTTAGACTTCTTCCTTCAGTACTTTTGGCTCTTGATCATATTCTATTTCTTGAAATGGTTGATCATTGTCCATTTCTTTTAGGTACTATTACTCTATGCATTCCTTCCATCTTCTTTTATCCTTTCTGTATCATTCAATAATTTGCCTATGTTGTTGTTGTTAAGCACCATGGAGCTAGTTCCCATTCATAGCAACCTTATATAGGGTTTTCAAGGCTTTTTAAATCTATGCAGCAGCAGAAAGCCTCATTTTTTCCCATAAAGCAATGGGTGGGTTTAAACCATGGACCTTGTGGTTCACAGTCCAGTGCTTACGTATAGAGCAATCATGCTCACTATTTTGACAATTGAATCCTTCAATATTTCAAGTTGAAGTTTGAATTATTTCTTCAGTTCTTTCAGCTTGAGAAATGCTGAAGGTGTTCTTTCCTTTTTGTTTGCTAAATCTAGGTCTTTGTACATTTCATTATAATACTAGATTTTGTCTTCTCAGGTTGCCCTTTGAAATTTTCTGTTCAGCTCATTTACCTCCTCATTTCTCCCATTTGCTTTAGCATCTCTGTACTGGAGAACATGTTTCAAAGACTCTTATGACATCTATTTTGGTCTTTTCCTTATTTCTTATCTTCTTAATGACCTTTTGCTCTCTCCCTGTATGATGTTCTTGATGTCATAATACAGCTTTTCTTGCCTTTTATCATTAGAGTCTGAAGCATCAAATGTCTTCTTGAGATGATTTTGAAATTCAGGTGGGATATATTCAAGGCAAATTTTGGCTTTGGTAGACTTGTTTTAATCTTCTACAGCTTCCGCCTGAACTTGCATAAGAACAATTGATGTCTGTTCCACAGTCTGCCCCGGTGTTGTTCTGGCTGTTTCTACCGTCTTTTCCCACAGATGTAGTCAATTTGATTTCTGTCTATGCCATCTAGTGAAAACTATGTATAATCATCTTTTATGTTGTGTAAAAAAGGTATTTACAATGGAGAAGTCATGGGTCTTGCAAAACTCTATTATGCGATCTCCAACATAATTTCCATTACCAAGGCCATATGTCCTAATTACCGATCTTTCCTCTCTGTTTCCAACCCTGCATTCCATTCACCAGTTATTATCAATACAACTTGATTGCATGTTCGATCAATTTCATACTGAAGAAATTGGTATAATTATTCCATTTTAGCATCACTGACTTGATTATTTGGTGTGTAAATTTGAATAATAGTGGTATTAACTGGTCTTCTTTGTGGTCGTGTGGATATTATTCTATCATAGGCAGCATTATACTTCAAGCTAGATCTTGATCTGTTCTTTTTAATCATTATGATGTTATTCCTCTTCAATTTGTCATTCCCAGCATAGAAAACCATAGGATTTGTCAGATTGAAAATGGCCAATATCAATCCATTTCAGCTCACTAGGATATTGATCTTTATGCATTGCATTTCATTTTTGACAACTTCCATTTTTCTAGAGTCATATTTTGTCCATTCCATGTTCAGATTATTAATGGATGCTCACATTTTTTTGTGTGTGTTTTCTTTTAGTTGTGCCCCATCAGCAAATGAAGGTCTTGAAAGCTCTATTCTATTTGCATTATCACTGTCAACTCTTCCTTTAAGAGGCAACTCTTCCGTAGTGTTATTTTGAGTGATTTCCAACCTGAGTGGCTCATCTTATCTGGCAATATTCTGCTGCTATGCGTAATATTTCAGTATTTAATATTCTGTGCTAGTTGACAGTGGGACAGTGTACCACTATAATAAGTTTTCATTGGCTAAACATTCAGAAGTAGTCTGGTTCTACTTTTTCCTAGTCTGCCTCAGTCTGGATACTCAGTTGAAACCTTTCCCAGTTATGGTATCCTGCTCGTGTTCAAAATATGGGTGCTATCATTTTCAGCAACACACAAGCCACCATAGTACAACGAGCTGACAGATGATTCAGAAATCCTATAAAGGACTCATGATTGTATCGCTAGCAATCAGAACCAACTTGAAGGCACATCACCACTACCACCAGTGCTACTATAACAGAAGTACAACAGATGATTGGTTTTAACAAATACACATTTATTTTCTCACTGTTAAGGAGACTAGAGGAGTCCTGGTGGGGTGTTGTGGGTTAATGCTCTGGACTGCAAGGTTATTTGAACTTCCAGGTCAGCAGTTCAAGTTCACCAGCCACTCCTCAGAAACCCTATACAGATTCGCCATGGGTCAGAATAGACTCAATGGCACTTAGCAACAACAATAACAAAGAGGCTAGAAGTTTGAATTCACCATGCCAGTCCAGTTTGAGGGGAAATTTTTCTCTCTGTGTGGGCTCTGGGAAAAGGTCCTAGTCGCTTCAGCTTCTCTTTCCTGGGTCCTTAGAGTTTTTCATGTGTATGGCATCTATCTTCCCCCACCTGATATGGCACTATAGAATCGGCACTGAACTTCGGACCACAAAGTGGGCAACTCAAATCCACCAGTTGCTCCTCAGAAACCCAATACAGGGTCACTATGAATTGGAACCAACTGGAAGGCACTAACAACAACTTAATTGTTAACAACTTAATTACTTCTTTAATCTACTCCTTTCTACATTTTGTAAGAGACTGACTGAAAACACACTTTACACTAATTCTGTCTTATAAACACAACAAACACAATCCATTCCTAAATGATGTTATAATCATAGATTTAAGGGTTGGGATTGACAAGCTATTTCAGGGAGATGTAATTCTCTGAACAGTATCTTAAACTCAGAAAGTAACAATTGAAAAAAAAAAAAGAAAAAAGAAATGACTCATTACATGGATGATGTTTACTTCAGAAGGTAAATGAGTGTAAACATAAATTTGTGCTGCACAAAACACTTTAAATAAATGTTACCTAATCTGAATTTTGGAGTCTTGGTGTGGCACTGCAGAATAATGCAAGGTCGCTTTGAACTGCAAGGTCATGGTTCAAACTCACCAGCCACTTCTTGGAAACCCTATACAACAACAATCCAGATTTTACAACACATCTATATGAAAAGTAATGGGTTTTTTTCTCCAATTTTACAGGTGAGAAAATTACAAATCAAAGAAGATAAAACATTTTCCAAGGTTAAAATTTAGTGTAATTGACGGAACCAGACACTAGGCAGCAACTATGGTAGAATTAGTTCCAGATCACTGCAAATAAAGTAAAAATCTCAATAAAGTGAGTTACAGTGTTTTTTTGTTTTGTTTTATTTTTGCTTTCCTAGTGCATATAAAAGTTGCATTTATAAATTAGTATAGCCTACAAGGAGTCCTCATGAAACTGTGGGTAGGTGTTAGACTGCTAACTGGAAGGTCAGTGGTTCTGATTTACAGTCTCAGAAACCCTACATAGGGTTTCTATGAGTCAGAATCAACTCCATGTGTCATTGGGTTTGGTGTGGTTTGGTTTTGATAGTTTATGTAGTGTGCAATTATTGTTATTTCTGCTGTTAAAGTGCATCAAGTTGGTTCTGACTCATAGCAACTATATACAGGGTTTCCAAGGAGCGACTGGTATGTTTGAACTACTGACACTGGAGTTTGTAGTCCAGTGCTTACCTTAAAGTGCCTCACCAGGATTCCAAGTGTACATTATGAAAATCTTTGAAATTGATTTTAAAGTGAAAAATACCAAAACATGACAAAGAGAGACAAAGTGAACACATGCTATTGGAAAAAATGTCATCTTTAGATGTACTCAATGCAAGGTTGTACCAAATCTTCAATTTGTAAAAAGCATAGCAATTGCAATGCATGATAAAGTACAATAAAATGAGGTATGCCTATACTTGTCTTACTCCAAAGTCCATGCTCTTTTTATGAAGGCAACACTGCGTGTATGGGGTGTGTGTGGGGTCTTCACTGGACTCTAACAAATGGTAGGTATTTATGGCTAAATTATATTTGTAAGAAAGTCAGCCAGGTTCCCTCAGATGATAAGTCACTATACATAATCACTAGGAATTAAATTTAAATCCTGAGGATAGCAATAATAATAAATAATAATTATAGCAGTTACCATTTATTAAGCACTTAATGATGTGAGGCACAATGATAAATACATTGCTTACAATAATTCATTTGATCATTTGATCATTTATTTCAGCTTTATGAAACAAGCACTATTAATACCTCCATTTTACTGATGAGAAGTCTGAGAATTAGAGAATTCACAAAACATGACCAAGGTCACAAAGCTAGCTAGTCTCAAGATGGATTCAAGCTCAGAACTGTGCCTTCCATCCCTCTTTCTGGTAAAGCACTCTTCATTGATGCACTGGAGTCCTGGTGTGGCACTGCAGGTTAATTCGTTGGACTGCAAAGTTGGTTTGAACCACAAGGCTGGCAGTTCAAGCTCACCAGCCACTCCTTTGAAACCCTATACAGAGTCTTTGTGAGTTAGAATTGACTCAATGACACTTCACAATTACAACATTGATTGTACTGGAATATTTGGATGGTGTGAGATAGAAAAAAATGTATATTATGGAACCTCTTGATTTCTGCTCTAAACCTGCTATGGTGGATCAAATGAAGAATCTTGTCTCCTTTAAGGTAACACATGGTGGTGATGTGTGTGTGTGCCATGGAGACATTTCCAACTCATAACGACCCTGTATAGGTTTTCCGAGGCTATGACCTTTATAGGAGAAGAAAGCCTCATATTTCTACTGCAAAGTGACTGATGGATTTGAACTATTGACTTGTGGTTAGTAGCCCAATTCATAACCCACTATGCTACAAGGGTTTCTGAAGGATTTTGTTGTTGTTGTTGTTGTTAAGTGCCATTGAGACTGTTCCAACTCAAAGCAACTGTGTATAGGGTTTCCAAGGAGTAGCTGGTGAGTTTGAACTGCCAACCTTGTGGTTCACAGACCAGTGCTGATGCCACAGAACCACATCAGAAGTCCCCATAAGGGTATATATATATATATATATATATATATATATATATATATGTGTGTGTGTGTGTGTGTGTGTATGTACATATGGAGCCCTGGTGTGGTGCTGTGGGTTAATGCATTGGACAGCAAAGTCAGTTTGTACTGCAAGATCGGTGGTTCAAGCTCACCAGTCATTCCTCAGAAACCCTATACAGAGTGGCTATGACTCGAAATCAACTCAAAAACACTTAACAACAACAACAGCATGCCCATATGATAGAACAAGAGACAGTTATTTGAACAGAACAAGGGAATACTAAATGGTTTTAAATTAGGAAAGGTATGTACCAGGGCTATATTGTTTCACTATACTTATTCAATCTGTATACTGAACAAATAATCAGAGAAGCTAGATCACATGAAGAGAAACATGGCATCCAGGTTGAAAGAAGGCTCATTAATAACCTGCAGTATGCAGATGATACAACCTTGATTGCCGAAAGCCAAGAAGACTTAAAATACTTATTGACGAACATCACAACCTTCGGTATATGTTGCACCTAAATGTAAAAAAAAAAAAAAAAACAAAAATCTTCACCACTGGACCAATAAATAACATCCATATTAATGGGAGAAAAAAAAATGACATTGTCAATGACTTTGTTTGAATCAACCACCAACACTCATGGGTACAGCAGTCAAGAAATCAAATTACATATTGCATTGGGCAAATCTGCTGCACAAGACCTCTTAAAAGTGTTGAAGAGCAAAGGTGTCAGTTTGAGGACTTATGTGTGCCTGACCCAAGCCATAGTATTTTCAATAACTTCATATGTATGCAAAAGCTGGATAGTGAATAAGGAAGACTGTTGAAGAACTGATGCATTTGAGTTATGGTGTTGGAGGAGAATATTGAAAGTACCATGGGCTGCCAAAAGAATCAATAGATCTGTGTTGGAAGAAGTACAGCCAGAGACCTCCTTGGAAGCCAGGATAGCCAGCTTTCATCTTTCATACTTGACACATATTGTCAGTAGGGACCAGTTACTGGAGAAGCATATCATATTTGGTGAAGTGGAGGGTGGGAGAAAAAGCAGGAAACTCCCCAACGAGATGGACTGGCACAGTGGCAACATCAATGGTCTCAAACGTAGCAATGATTGTGAGGTTGGCCCAGGATCAGGCAGTGTTTCATTCTGTTGTGCATAGGATAGCTTTGAGTCGGCCAAAGACACCTAACAACAACAACAACAAATGCTCATATAATATACACATATACAAACACAGACATATACATGTTGTTGTTAAGTGCTGTCAAGTCGGTTCCGACTCATAGCCATCCTGTATAGGGTTTCCTAGGAGCGGTTTGTGACCTTGAACCTTCAACCTTGTGATTCAAACCGACTTTGCAGTCCAGCACTTTAACCCACAGTACCACACATACACACACACACATATATATTGTTTATATTGTTGTTAAGTGCATTGAGTCATTCTGACTCATAACTACCTTGTATAGTGAATTTAAACTGCAACCTTACAGTCCAGTGCTTATCCTATAGCACCACA
>NW_006408520.1:39893253-39941058 GCF_000296735.1 Chrysochloris asiatica | reverse complement strand
GGCCCTTGACCACCCTACAGGTCTGGAATGGAACTCACACTTGTGGTCCTATTTCCCCCAAGCAGTGGACTGCATTGTAGAAGGGTCAACAGCACACGTGAGGAATGGTCACCACGATACTGTCAATCATTCAAAATCAAAATGGCAACAGTTTCCTAGGGATAAAGCTGAGAAGGGACAGGAAGGTTGGTGGAATGCAAATGATGACACAGGGAGAAAGCAGGATAATTTGTTGCATGGAGAAGAATTTAATCATTGAGATGAAACAAATGTATGAGTTGTTGAATGTAAAGCTGTTGTTCTTGTTGGAGTGCAAACTTTTACTTAAGTCACAATAAAAAGTTTTTTTAAAAAGATCTTTGCCGCATATTTTCCCAATGAATATGCCATTTGATTTCTTGAATGCTGCTTCTAAGAGCATTGACTGTGGATCTAAGGAAAATGAAGTCTTTAACAATTTCAATCTTTTCTCTATTTGTCATGTTATTTATTGATACAGTTGTGAAGATTTTTTTCCCCTGTATATTGAGGTGCAATCCACGTGGAAGGTTGCAGTCTTTGCTCTTCATCAGTAAGTATTTCAAGTCATCTTTGCTTCCAGCAAGCAAAATGTGTCACCTTTATATTCCAGGTTAATGTATCTTCTTCCAGTCCTGATACAATGTTCTTCTTCATATACTCCAGCTTCTCAGCTATTACTCAGCATATAGATTGAATTATGATGACAGAATACATCCTGGCACACACCTGTACTAATTTTAAACCATTCAGCATCCCCTTGCTCTATTCTAACAACTTCCTCTTGGTATAGGAACAGATTCCTCATGAGTATAATTACTTGGGAATAGCCATTCTTTACAGTGTTATCTATATTTTGTTATGATCCACACAGTCAAATGCTTCTTGTTGTTTTTGTTGTTAGGTGCCATTGAGTCAGAACTGACTAATAGTGACCTATGCACAAAAGAATGAGATACTGCTTGGCCCTGTGTTAACCTCATAATTGTTGCTACACCTGAAAGCATTGCTGCTGCCACTGTGCCAATCTATCTCATTAGGGGTCTTCCACTTTTTCTCCAACCTTCCACTTTGCCAAACATGATATATCCAAAGTGTGAGAGACAAAGTTTGGACATCCTGGTTTCTAAGGAGCACTGTGACTGTAGATTTTCCAACATAGATCTGTTTGTTCTTTTAGTTCTTTTAGAAGTCCATGGTACTTTCAATATTCTCCTCCAACACTATAACTCAAATGCATCAGTTTTCTACGGTCTTCCTTATTTACTGTCCAACTTTTGCATGCATATGAGGTTATTGAAAATACCATGTCTTGGGTCAGACCCCTCAGCCATGTGACCCCTGACCCTCTCCCCTACTCTGGCACGTGTTAAAAAGCTACTCTGTAAATGTCCAAATGGCACATTCTACAAGCCAGCATCCTGCCCACAGGCATTTCAGTTTTACTTCATCCATAGGCCTAGACGCTCACGGTTGCTCTCTCTCTCCATGCTCCAGCATCTTCCACCACCTCTGCTGTCACTGTTTTTCTACTTATGGATTTCATGGTTCACTCATGCTCTACTTTCTTAATGGTCCTCAGATCTTCAGTTCCTGCTTCTGAGATGGCGCCTTTTAAATCTAGTAGAAGGCAAAGCTAACCGATTCCATTGCTAGAGTGCTGTGCACTGCATTTGTATGGTCCCACCCAATCATCTGGTAGAAATTAAGAAAATTTTGGATAGAAAAGCCATATCAAATAAATTCAAGACTTGATTTCATTTTCTTCATCATCATCCTGAACTTGCATATGAGTAACTGATGGTCTTTTCCACAGTTGGTCCCTATCCTGGTTTTGACTGAAGATATTGAGCTTCTCTATAATCTCCTCTCACAGACTTAGTGAATCTGATTCCTGTGTATTCCATATGCATAGTCACTGTTTATGGTGTTGAAAAACATATTTGCAATGAATATGTCATTGGTCTTGCAAACTCCTATCATGCAATCTCCAAGATTTCTATTATCAAGTTTGTATTTTTCAATCACCATTCCTTCTTCTTTGTTTCTAACATTTGCATTTTAATCACCAGTAATTGTCAATGCTTCTTAATTGCATGTTTGATCAGTTTCAGAATGAAGAAGTTGATAGAACACTTCTTTTTCATCATCACTGATTTCAGTGGTTGGTAGGCACATTTAAATAATAGTGCTATTAACTGGTCTTCCTTGTTGTTGTTGTTAGGTGCCGTACAGTGAGTTCTGACTCATCATGATCCTCTCTATGCACAACAGAATGAAACACTGTCTGGTCCTGCACCAGCCTCACAATTGTTATGCTTGAGCCCATTGCTGCTGTCTCTGTGCCAGTCTAACTCATTGGCAGTCTTCTTATTCATGCCATTTTGTCAAGTATGATGTCATTCTCCAGGGACTGGTCCCTCCTGATAATATGTACAACATATTAGCACACTTTTGACATAATATTCAAGGTCTCTCATACTTCGTACATATTAGACCTTGCTTGTAGATGTATGGATATTATTCCATCACATCGTTTTACTTCAAGATAGATCTAGAAATGTTCTGTTTGATGATGAATTGTGTGCCATTCCTCTTCAGTTAGTCACTCTCAGCAAAGTAAGCCATGTGATCGTTAGATTCAAAATGGCAATCAATACTTGTCTATTTTAGCTCACTAATATCTGGGATGCTCATTTTAATCCAATTCATTTGATTTTTTAGGAGTTCTGGGACTCCTGGTGTGGCACTGTAGGATCCGCACTGAACTGCGAACCACAATGTTGGCAGTTCTAACCCACCAGCTGCTCCTCAGAAACTTGATAAAGAGTCACTATGAGTCAGAACCAACTCAACAGAACTTCACAAAAATAATTTTCCTAGATTCATATTTCATACATTCCATGTTTTGATTATTAATGGATATTTCAGTTGTTTCATCTCATTTTGAGTTGATGTTGTTCTTTACCATCCAGTCGATTCTAAGTCATGGTAACTCCATGTGTACAGAGTAGAACTACACTTCTTAGGGTCTTCAAGGCTGTGATCTTTGGGCAACAGATCAGCGGGCCTTATCTGAAACCTCTGGGTGTGTTTGAACTGCCAATTTTTCAGTTAGTTCTTATTTAAAACCTTTTGTTGTTGTTGTTAGAGATTAAAAAATAATCCTGTGTGTATCTAATACCTTACATCCAGAAGTAATCTTCAAAACATCTGTAGAGTATCCAATAGAACACAGAAGTATCCAATCAAAACAGATCTCTGCTCAATTATCAGGGTTGTAGCTCTGAACCATCTGTAAGTGCTGACAAGCACTTTCTCATTAATTGTTAGGCATGTCCTAATGATAAGTCAGAAGTGCACCTACTTGCATAATGCAGTTTGGATTTGATTACTTACCTCACACTACTTCAGCTTTGGTAACTACTAGAGGCCCCAATTTTAAGTTTCAGCATTATTTGTTTACTTGTGACTTTCTTCAACATCAATTTTTAATATATTTTAACATATTTCATTTCCTTAAAGAAAGAAAATGTGCTTCTTTGGTGCAACCATGTAAATATTGCTTATATTGTATAAAGCATTGTGAAAATAATAATTAGCAGATCATATAAATATCAAAAGGCTCCTCACAATTCTGTATCTTGAGTAATCAAGTCATATCTATTGAATGTATTTCCACTGAACACATGATCCCATTATAGTAAAAATAAGTACTAGCATCTACAAACATAGATAGAGATGTAATTTCATGGAATTTTAAGTAACTGCCAGTGCTTTGTAATGACTTTTCAGTTTTGACCACCATCTCTATGATATGAAGTTTAATATCATTACCTGGTGTGGCACTGTAGGATAAGCACTGGATCTCAAGGTCAGTTTGAATTGCAAAGTCAATAGTTCAAACTCATCAGCCACTCCTTGGAAACCCTATATGTCTCTCTATGAGTCAGTACACCAACTTGATGACACTTAACAACAATTAAGAAAAATTTTTTTGACTGCGATATTATCAAAGAGGGTTGTCAACACTGTGGGCTATAATACCTTTATTGATGTTAATGTGTGTGTTTGTGTGTACTTGTGGTCTCTCAGACTTAATGTCACCCCACCAAATGTTAATTCATAAATATTTAGGCTAATTTATTATATAATTTATCCATTATGTATTTTATGCTTCTCTGTCTAAAAATGTAAGAAGGCAGAGTATTGTAAAAGAAGTTACCAAAGGACCATTTCTGGTTATGACATAAGACATTTTACATTTCTTCAGTAAAGGAACGATAGAGAAATTAGTCACTAGGTGATCATAACTTGGCATAAAATTGCTAAGTATACAAAAGCTATTTAAGAACAGAGAAAAAAACCTTATTAATTAAATGTCACAAAATATCATGGTTCATTAGTCCTAACTTTTGGATGTCTACTAAACTAACTTAGACATTTAAATAAATGGTTTTCATGCACACATTTGGTAAAATACCAAAAGTCTTAGTCATCAAATTCACTAAATACAACAATTAATAAGTATTGAAAAAGTAATTTTAAAACATCTCAAAGCACCTTACTCAAAGATTACAATATGTAAAAATATCGAAATTCAACTAAATTAATTATTATGAAGCAGCTTTAAGCTTTAATTTTAATTCTTGGATTTACTGAACTCAAAAAGTATTTAGCAACCTGTTTATGCGTTATGTATGTTGTAATTAAAGCTGTAAATGTATTCATAACCACATTTACAAAAATTATAATAATGTGTGTTTAGAATCTTTGATTTGTTACCATTGAAGTTGAGACAAGAGTAGAAACTTTTGGCAGTGCCATGTCTTTATCTCTTATACCAACTTTAATTAATTATAGTTTCTAAGAACTTTGGTTGTTGATATCAGTATTTTTATTATTGAAGAAATTTCTCTACAGGCTAGAACCTTTTTCCTACATAAGTATAAACATCTTACTTTTTATTGAGAAATTATAATCCTGGTATTCACATTAAAACTAACTAAATAATAAAATTTCTCTGTGAAAATATCCAGATCTGGTCACACCAATACCATTTTCTTAATCTTGTTCAAAATAATGATAAGTACCTTATTTGTTTTCCTTTGTCCTCTTTCCCTTTTGATATTCCATGCTACCTAAAAATGAAGGAAAATTAACAAAATCAATTCCTGTAGTTGTAATATCAAAATATCATTGATTGTGCAAACTATTTTGCAACTTATCCTGATAATATCATTTTAAATTTAACACATACTAAAGAATTAAAATATCTTTTGAATCTTCCTTGAAGATATCTCTGTGTCTACTTTTGATAATTATTTTCTCATGTTTGTCTCCAGGGACCATCCAACTTTTGAGGATTATATTAAGCACTGTATACCCTAGGCTGTTAATGATCCTTCCTCCAATGCACAGTACCACATGTGCATAATCAAGTGTTCTAGAATTTTCATCTTTCTCAATGTTATCCATAGCTTGTTTGATCCCCACAGGCAAAAGCCTTTGCAGTCAATAGAAAACAGATAAATATTTCTTTTCTGATATTTTCTGCTTTCAGTCAAGATCCATCTTATATCAGCATCTTGTATCTTGTCCCATGTCCTCTTTTGAATCTACCTTGAATTTCTGGCAGTTCTCTATCAATATAGTGCTGGAACTGTTTTTGAATTGTGATCAGCCAAATTTTTCTTATTTGGAATACTAATAATGTTTATTATTTTCCATATTCCACTGGATCACCTTTCTTTGAAATAGAAGTAAATAACGGGAAATATGGAAAATGTCTCCTTCAGTTGATTATCTCGATAACTGTCTTTCAAAATTTGGGCTATAGAGCAGCGAGCACATCCAGCATTGTATCTGTTTGTTAAAACATCTTAGTTGTTATCAATTCCTGAAGCCTTGTTTTTTAACAATACGTACAGTACTCTTGGTGCTTGATCATATATTACTACTTGAAATGGTTGAATATCAATCAATTCTTTTTGGTACAGAAACTCTGTGTATTCTTTCTATTTTCTTTTCATGCTTCCTGGGTCAATGTTTTGCCCTTAGAATCATTCAGCATTGTAACTTGACACTTGAATTTTTTTCTACAGTTCTTTAAGATTAAGAAATGCTGAATGTGTTCTTCTCTTTTGGTTTGGTAACTCTAGATCTTCACACATTTAATTATAATACTTTACTTTGTCCTTTTGAGCCACCCTTTGAAATCTTCTCTTCATCTTTTATTTAATCATTCCTTACATTCACTCTAGCTATTCAAGGCCAGTTTCAAAGTCTCTTCTGACATCCATTTTGATCTTTTCTTCCTTTGCTATCTTTTAAATAGCCTTTTGTTTTCTTTATGTATGATGTTCTTGATGTCATTCCACAACTCCACTGGTCTTCAGTCATTAGTATTCTATGTGTCAAATCCATTCTGAAGATGATCTCTAAATTCAAGTGGGATATACTCAGTGTTGCACTTTGACTCTCATGACTTTTTTTAATTTTCTTCTGCTTCAAATTGATTTGCATATGAGCATTTGATGGTCTTTTTCACAGTCAGCCAATGACCTCTTCCTGACTGATGCTATGGAGCTTCTTTGCCATCTCTTTGCACAGAAGTAGTTGATTTTATTCCTATGTAGTCTATCTGGTGAGGTCCACAAGGATAATCATGTTTTCTGTTATTGAAAAACTGTATTTTCAGTAACTAGGTCACTGGTGCTGCAAAATTCATGCAATCTCAGATGTTGTTTCTATCACTATGGCCATATTTTACAACTACTGTGTTTTTCTTTGTTTCCAAATGTGCATCCTAATCTTCAGTAATTGTCAATACACATTGATTGCATGTTCAGTTAATATTAGACTCAGAAGTTGGTAAAATCTTCAATTTCTTCATCTTTAGCATTAATGATTGCTACATAAAATTGAATAATAGTCAGATTATCTGGTTTTACCTGCATGCATATGAATATTATCCTATCTTTGACTGCATTGTACTTCATCATAGGTGACCCTGCTGGTATTTGAAATATCAGTGGCATAGCTTCCAACATCACAGCAATACAACTGGGCATCAGAGTATAACAAACTGCCAGACAAGTGTTGGTTTGTTTTAATAGCAAAGCTATTTTCAGTGTCTATGGTATAGCATTTGCTTAGCAACAAAACTTGCTTCCATTTCATTATAGAAGGCCTGATCTAGTTTAAACATTATATATGTATTTTGGCAAAGTGAAAAGTTATCACAGATGTATGCCTTCAATTTACAAGAGTGCTTGTAAAAGTGTGACTGTCTGAGCTGAAATGATATTATTGAAACATTTCTTTGTGCTATGTTCAGATTATACTTATTCTGTATCCTGAGTTTGATCTTCAGGAAAAGTGAGGAGAATTTTCAGAAAGAAATCCTTTAGAAATCCAAGTTTAAGTTGTGGAATTAAGAAGATTAATAATTAGATAACCAGACATCAATGGTCTGAACAAATGAGTACTCCGAAATCCCAAGGACATACTGACATCAGTAGATGCTCAATAAATGTTTGTTACCTGAGTGGGTAATCAAAAACTCAATATCAAATCAGGCAAATTTTGATCTATACAAATTGTTTTTCCTTGGTACCTTTGTTGTCCTCAAAGGTTGGAACTGCCCAGTACTTACAAATGAATAGGTATCTCTAGGAGGAAAAAGCCACAGGCTCACAAAGTTCCCAATTGTACAAGGGCAGAGATGCTAAAATTACAGTAGTTTTTATGTGCAACTTTAATACATAACACTGAATATTTTGTAAAAACAAAAGGAAGTTGTTTTAAAAATCTCAGTTGATTTCTAGGCTACAAAAATGAAAATGATTATAGAAGGCTAATAGGAAGTAGCAGGTTGCAGGATAAATGTTGCTAACTGTTGTCTTGCTCCTGGGAAATATGATATTCACCATGAGACAAAAAATGGTAGAGACATCTTACATAGCTTTGAACAACCAGTTTAAAGGCAAAAGAAACAGAATTAATATGAAGAATAATTGCATTAAAAAAGCAGGAATTTTCTCACAATTGGAAATTTGGTGCGGAGTAGAATGATGAATAAGATAATATGCTAGATAGTGAGTTTGCAGAGATGTGACAATAAAAATAATGGAAAATGTTTATAAATATAAATTTAGGATAACAAATTGTACAAGGATGAAAAAAAAGTTATCAATTTAATCTTTAAGTCCAGTATTTTATGGATGACAAAAGTGGTTGTTTTGGTTTTTTTGAACCAAAAAAAGTCACAAACTATATGGGAAAAAATAGTTAATTAAACTCTGTGAAACAACACTGTGCAAGATGTTGAGACAGGAAGTGAAGAAAAGGAATGTATCCAACTGAAACTGTAGGGGGAACTGAGGTGGCAGAAAGTAATTACTCAAATTGGAATTTCTCCAGATTGGAACAAGGAGCCATGT
This sequence comes from Chrysochloris asiatica, assembly GCF_000296735.1. Lineage (NCBI taxonomy): Eukaryota > Metazoa > Chordata > Mammalia > Afrosoricida > Chrysochloridae > Chrysochloris > Chrysochloris asiatica. The sequence continues at coordinate 39,932,596 of NW_006408520.1, read as the reverse complement.
GGAGCTTATCACATGGAGTTTGCAAAAAATATATACAGAGTCTTTGTGTGTGAGTGTGGAGTCTACACATGCTTACAAGTGCTTGTGGAAGGCTAGAACACTTGTTAATTCCATATGAGGAGGTAAATTCTACAGTTTGCTATATTTAACTGAGAAATTAAAGATAGACTCGTAAAATCTCAGTCAGCATTCAGTAACTGAGAGTCAACAGATAGTGACTCAGACTCATAAAACAAACCTATTATATGTTTTTTGAGAGGTCAAATGTTCTTCCTGATTATTAAATCCAGTCAGTCTCATATTGATTTGTCTTCAGATAAGCAGGTTTACTACACAAGGAAGAAAATAAAAGGATTAAATTTACTTCTTTGAAAAAGCAGATCCTTAATCTATTAGGCATTGTTAGACACTTTGGTAGAAATAAGATAAGTAATAAAATAATCATTTTATGGGTTTTCTCTATTTCAATTTATTTTGATATTTTTAGGACAACCACTCTTTATTTTGTCTTCAGGTTAGCAGAAGATGCTTTTATGTACATATTAATTTCCTAATCTTATTATAAAATCAAATCTACTAAGCCTCTTTGATATAGAATAATAGATAAACAAGGGTCTTTAGAGTCAGGCATTCAGAGCTTGATTCTCAACTTTGATGATCACAGGAATGAGATTTAACCTCTCTGACCTTCAATTCTATCATCAGGAATATTTAATTCATATCACTTATTCCACAGGAATTTTGTTTTCTAGAATGTGCCCACTCTGGTAGGTACATAATAAATTCTGTGTTGGTATACAATCAACAAAGTAATTGCCAACTTTAGGCTAGCTACTAGAAACAAAAAGTTTTTAAATATTTCCCTTTCTTTAGAAGCTCACTCTTTGGTGAAAAACAGAAAACAAAACCTGCTAAAATGCAATGTAATAAATTCTGAAATACAGTCCCATGCCTAGTGTTTAGAGGGACTAAGTTGTATATGAAAAGTAAATTCTAAAAACTTTGGCACACCATAGAATATTCTATTCTTCCAAGTATTTTTGTTGTTGAAAACATGCAGTAATCACAGTGGCAATGAGACTGTGTAAAAGTCAAATGAATTTAAAGTAAATCCCAGCTCCTTTGGAGGTATGAGGACATGGAAAATCTCCATTCCCAAGAAGCTGTGAGATCATGTCTGATTTAAGTCCCAATCCTCAACAAACCAGGTCTCAAGCTGGGTTTCATGTGTAGAGTTTCATGTCCAATCCCTGTAATGAGGTGATAAGGCCTATGTCACAGTTAGTCAGTAGCAGGCAATGGCAATTAACAGGATTGCACTAACCTGGATATGTGCCAAACTGGCAAAAAAAGGATTAGAAAGTAAATGAAGTGTACAATCATGAACCAGCAAATAGGGCTTAATGGACAGTACAAGTCAGTGAGACAAAAATGAGCCAATTTGCCCTCATTGATTTTCACTGCCCATTGAGCTGCATTCCTCTTTTGCACTCTAATGCATTTATCTTGGCCTAGGCAAGTTCTCTGACGATTCCAATGACCACAACTACAGAAATTACTTGAGTGGACTGAGGTATAATCTGACTTACAGAGCTCTCTTTCAGACATCTTGATAAAATGTTCTGATGACTTGGAAAGTCAGGAAAAGAAATTCCAACCATGTTTTATATTATACCCATAAGTCCACATGGGTCAAAGAGACTTTTAATCAGAAGAATGAAAAGTAAATATCATAAAGTTTAATTAAATATGTATGTTCAACCTATTTATAAATAATTAGTCAAAGTAAGTGAAAACAATCTAACCTGCCATTTCCTACATGGTGTGGCACTGTGGGACAAAGTTCTGGACCACAAGGTCAGTTTGAACCACAATGATGGTGGTTGAAATTCACAATCCACTCCTTGGAAACCCTATACAAGGTCTCTATGAATCCAAACTGACTCAATGGCACTTAACAATAACAACAACAATGTGAAGCATCATTGGTGGAAGTGTTCAATGATTCCTGTTATCCAGAATTAAAAAAAACTTTGACAACCACTTGTTCACTGGTTATGTTAAGAAGAAAGCCATTCAGTTCCATAAACAGAATAGGAAAGTTTTAGATTATCAGCTGGCAAATTCCCATGATACTAGGATACTAAGCAGTATTTCCGCCTGCAATATACCCTGTCTCTTTTCTCCTCTCCTCCCTTCATTTCTCTTCTCCTCTCCTTTTATTTTCCTCCTTTTCTATCCTCTTATCTTCTGTCCTCTTCTTTTTTTCTTTCTTCCTATTTCTTTTGCTATAGCTCTCTTCTTTCCTTACTAGATGTTTCCTTCTATCTTTCTACTCCAAAAGTAAATAAACTGCCTACTCCATCAAAACTGACAGGGAAATTCACATTTTTTCACTGTATTACCCCCAAATAATGTTCCAGGTAATTGCCCTATACCATTACCATTTATGGTAAATTTCAGAATGACGTTACTTCTACATTTTTGGCATTTCATCAGTTGCTTTCAGTGGGAATTTTTTTTTTTTTTAAAACAAAAGAAAAACATCTCAGGTGAGTCAGAAAATATTTTCTCATAACTGAGTTTATTTTTTATGTGCATTTTTATAAGTAGTTGACAATGGACACAGAAAATTGTGGTTAATATTTAACTTAATATGAGTGTTCCTATGAAAGAGACATCAATACCTTCAACAATTCAGAATCTTTCATCATCACAGAGCAAAGAAAGAATCCATATAGTTGTAAATGCTGCTTGAGGAAACCTCTGAGCTTTCCTTGGCTACCCTGGGAGGTCAGTCTCTACTTAGCTTGTGAGAACTAATTAGATTTCATCCTGACATAGAATGGCTGCAGGCCTGAAAAAGACATTTTTTTTTTTCAAGCTAATTAACAGGTATTTTTCATGAGTCCAGTAAAATACTAATTTATTTCTCTACTTGCCATTGTAAACAATGCCTCATTAAGTTATTTGACACCACACACACAGACCAATAAATTATCAGGGATAGCTGATGAATCTACTACTTGACCACAAATATAAAATTCTCTGTCTTTGTTTTTTAACTATTAACAACATAGGAAAAAAGAGGGGGAAATGAGTAAATTTTTTATGTTGTTAAGAACCATTGAGTTGGTTCTGACCCATAGCAACCCTGTATAGGATTTCAGAGGAGCCACAGGTGAGCTTGAACTGTAGGCCTTGCAGTTCAAACTGACTTTCAGTCCAGCGCATTAACAAACAGTAAGTACCATGCCAGATATTGCCTCTGTTTATTAGTCCTTTCTTCATGTGTATGATTTGATTCTCAATGGATTATTTCCCTCCCCTTCCAGAAGGTAATTTTGCATTTCTTTCATATACCTTGGCAATCACACAGCCAGCTAGTATGGTGATTCTTTGTGCTACCACTACTGCAGCCAGTAAAAGAAATGCTGGGACATCTCAAACTCCACAAAGTGTTAACTACAGCTGCTAAGTAGAGAGGGTAAAAAAACCATCAGCCTTATTCTAAGTTATGCATTGCATGGCACTTACAACTGATGTTTCCTTATATGTTTCCAAAGCAACATGTGCAACATATCACACTCAAACTGTTACCATCCGAAACACCGAGCAGAACACAAGCAAAATGTTCCAGTAAAAGCCAATTCTGTGCATGCACCCACCTGGGACACCTGGAAATAACTAAACTTCCAAATTTCGGTAGCTTTGATTAAGCAAAATGGTAAGCTTCTGTGTCAAAATGAGTTTAATTTTATCTACATTAATTTACCCTAATGTGCATCTTCCTGGATATTTGTTTCCCTTGAACTACTCCTAATATTCTTTGAATTGGTCTCCACATCTCTGTTTCCTCCCTGTCTCATCCATTATATCAGCTTTTCTTGCTAAAAATGTATATTTTCTCCCACATAACTCCTCTACATAAAAACCATCAATGGTTTTTAGCTAAAAATAAAGCTCAAATGCCTTAGCTTGACATTTAAAGTTCTCTACCATCTGGCCTCAACTTGACTATGGTTGCTGATTAGTTCTCTGTACTTTTAAATACAAATCTTGCACTTTAAAGTAGCCTAAGCACTGTTTTCCCCATCATGCTAGTTCCACCGTCCCCAACAAAAATTTCCTTTGTAATCTGAATGCCAGTTCTCTCTCACATGATTTTCAATGTCCACCCTACTGCCACCACCACTACCCATCCTAATCTTTTCTATCTGCCTTTATTCTCTCTGTCTTCTAGAATCCACTTCCTCAGGAAGTATTTCTGTCCCTCTGTTTCTTATACTTTGAACATGGTTTCAGGAGAGACCAGTCCCTGGAGAATGACATCATGCTTGGTAAAGTGGAAGCACAGTGAAAATGAAAAAGAGTGAGACCCCAATGAGATGGATGGACACAGTGGTGACAGCGATGGTCTCAAGTATAGCAGCAATTGTGAGTATGTGGCAACTGGGCAGTGTTTTATTCTGTTGTACATAGGGTTGTTATGGGTTGAAACCCACTCAAAGATGCCTAACAACAAAAAGAAGCTTAACTTTTAAGGGTAGTGCAATCCACGGAAAAGTGATTTTGGGGGTGAAAGCAGACAAAGGTCATTTAGAAAGAAAAGAAAGAAGGACTGGTCCCATTGCTAATACATAGAAATATGACCTTGAATGAGTTATTTAATTCTCAGGTTCTCCATTTTCTTGTTCTTAAAATGAGTTTAATAATAATAGCCTTCCAATTTCAAAATTACGCAGTTTCTGAAAGACACTTTGAAAATAATAAAGTACTCTGAATATAATGTATGATGATTTTGTTTTTTCCTAAACAACCAGCATTTCTGTTATGTTATATTATATTATACTATTATATATATTATATTATATATAATATATTATATTATACCTAAAATTGTTCAGTCTAACCCAGAAAAACCATATTTTGTTGTTGTTAGGTGCCATCGAGTCGGTACCGACTTTTAACGACCTTATGCACAGCAGAACAAAACACTGCCCAATCCTGGGCCAACCTCACTACTGTTGCCATGCTTGAGTCCATCGATGCCGCCACCTGGCCAATCCATCTCATTGGGGGTCTTCCTCTTTTTCTCTGACCCTCCACCTTACCAAACATGATATCCTTCTCGAGTCACTGTCCCCTGATCACAATACGTCCAAAGTATGAGAAACGAAGCTTAGCCATCCTGGTCTCCAAGGAACACTCTGGGTGCACTTCTTCCAAAACAGATCTATTGGTTCTTTTGGCAGCCCATGGCACTTTCAGTATTCTCCTCTGACACCATAACTCAAAAGCATCAATTCCTCTATGGTCTTCCTTATTCACTATCCAGCTTTCGCATGCATAAGAGGTTATTGAAAATACCATGGCACCTTAGTCCTCAAACTGATATCTTTGCACTTCAACACTTTAAAAAGTTCCTGTGCAGCAGATTTGCCTAATGCAATATGTCATCTGATCTCTTGACTGTAGCTTCCGTGAGTGTTGATAGTTGATCCAAGAAGAATAAAGTCCTTGACAACTTCAATCTATTCTCCATTGATAAGAATTTTGTTTATTGGTCCAGTGGTGAGGATTTTTGTTTTCTTTACATTGAGATGTAATCCATACCGAAGGCTGTGCTCTTTGATCTTCATAAGTAAATGTTTTAAGTCCTCTTCACTTTCAGAAAAAACATATAGGGGTAATAGTATCTATAAATGTCACCATTTTATAGATGATAAAACAAAAACTAAATTACTTGCCCAATTTAAAACAGCAAGTTACATGGGAAGAACTGGGATTCAAATCGAGGTAACTAGATTTGGAGCCAGATTTTATTATATTGTATTGTTGTTGTTAAGTGCAATTGAGTGCAATTGACTAATAGAGACACTATATAGGGTTTCTGAGGAGTGACTGGTGGGTTTGCACTGTCAGTCTTGTGATTAGCCATCCAGTTCTTGTCTTACAGCACCATACCATGTGGTGTTATATATTATATATTATATTATACTACATTTTTATTTTATCTTGTAATTATTGACATTTTTTATTATCCCTGAGTGCTTCACATTGCTAACATGCCTGATGATTATTAACTGAAAGGTTGAAAGTTTAAGTCCATCCAGAGTTACCTCAAAAGGACTGAAAAAAGCAACCAACAAAACCCTGTGAAGCACAATTCTACTCTGACACAAATGGAATCATCACCAATTGAAGTACACAGCAACTGGTTTTGTTACTGATCTAATTAACTCTTTGAGGTCAATCATTAGAGTTTCTCTAATATGTATCCATGTAGCCTTTACTGTTGCTCGTCTCTCTGTCCAAAACACACATCAAATGGCTTGTTCCCTCATTTCCTTCACATTTTTGCTCCAAAAAAATTGTAAGTGAGGTTTTCTGATGCTACCGTATTTAAAATGATAATCCTCTAGCTTTTCCTATATATCTCATCTTCTTTATTTTGTCCATATCGTTTAAAATTTAACATCCTGTGTGTTTATTGACTTGTTCTACTACACTGTAAGCTCTATGAAGGCAGGGATTTTGTTGTTGTTTATTTTGTCTATATATATCCAGTATATAGAACAAAACCTTATAAAGTACTGGAAAATGCATAAGTATTTTATAACAAAATAATATTTTACCTCAACACTTGATTGAGCACATGGTTTCAGAGTTTTTAAATCTAAAAATTATTAAGAATTTTATTCAGCTATGTGGAATTAAAATGCTATAAAAGCCTCATTCTCTGAATACATCTTTGGACAGAGTCATTTTGCATTTAGTGGTATACTACATATAATTAGGATATGTTAGAACTATAGATTTTGCTTTGTTTTAAAATTATGAATTAGCTTCTATGGCATGTTAAAATATTTGCATATTTATAAACAAGATTTTAATAAGGAAAAATTACTTCTTAGAATAAATATCTTTCTCGAAATAATTTAGACTACATAGACGTTCTTTCTATTATAATGGCAAATATACCACATTAATTACAGGATAAAGTCTAAGTTCTGAAACAAGACATTTTAGGATTTAGTCTTTATCTACATGTCTTGTGGTTGTTGTCGTAGATGCCATCAAGTTGGCACCAACACATAGTGACCCCAGGCATAAAAACAATATGAAACACTGCCTGATCCTGAGCTAACATCAATAATCTTTGCTACACCTGAGCCCATTGTTGCTGCCACCATTCTGATCCATCTCGTTGGGGGTCTTTCTCTTTTTTCCTGACCCTCCACTTTATTAAACATGATATATTCCTGATAATAAGTCCAAAATATGAGAAGCAAAGTCTAGCAATCTTGACTTTCAAGGAGCATTCTGTTTTTCTTTTGGCAGACAATGGTATTCGTAATATTCTCCAACACTATAATTCAAAGGCATAAATTCTTCTACAGTCTTCCATATTCAATGTGCAACTTTCACATGCAGTTGTTGAAAAATACCATGGCTTGGATCAGGTGGAACTTAGTCTCCAAATTGACATCCTTGCTCTTCAACACTTTAAAGAGGTCTTATGCAGCAGATTTGCCTAATGCAATACATCAATTGATTTCTTGATGGCTGCTTCATGAGTGTTCATGGTAGAACCTAGCAAAATTAAGTCATTGAAAACATCAATCTTTTCTCCATTTATGTTGTTGTTAGGTACCATTGAGTCAGTACTGATTCATAGCAACAGAACGAAACATTGTCCAGTCTTGGGCTAACCTCACAATTGTTGCCACCACGCTTGAGCCCACTGATGCTGCCATTTGGCCAATTCATCTCAGTGGGGGTCTTCTTCTTTTTTTTTTGACCCTCCACCTTACCAAACATGATATCCTTCTCCAGCGACTGGTCCCTCCTGACAATATGTCCAAAGTACGAGAGACAAAGTTTGGCCATCTTGGCCTCCAAGGAGCACTCTGGCTGTATTTCTTCCAACACAAATATGTTTGTTCTTTTGGCAGCCCATTTATGTGGATGTTGTTTATTGGTCCAGTGGTGAGGATTTTTGTCTTCTTTATATTGAGTTGCAACCCATACCCAAGACCATGGACTTTGATCTTCATCAGTGAGTATTTTAAGTCTTCTTTTGCTTTCAGCAAGCAAGGTTGTATCACTTGCATATCGCAGATTATCGAGGCTTCCTCCAATCCTGATGCTACATTTTTATTCATATAATCCAACTTCTTGGATTATTTGCCCAGCATACAGATTGAATAAATATTATGAAAGACTACAACCCTGGTGCACAGCTTTCCTAATTTTAAACCATTCAGTGTTCCTTTGTTCTGTTCAAACAATTGCCTCTTGATCTATGTACAGGTTCCTTATGAGCACAATTAAGTGTTCCAGAATACTCATTTTCCACTATGTTCATAGCTTGTCTTAATGCACATGATCAAATTTCTTCACATAGTAAATAAAGCATAGTTAAACATCTTTCTGGTATTCTCTGCTCTCAGCCATGATCCAGCTGACGCCAACAGTGATATCCCTTATTCCACGTTCTCTTCCGAATCTGGTTTGAACCCCGGGAGTTTCCTGTCAATGTATGGTTGCATTGTCTTTAGCAACCTTTACTTGAATGATCTTTAGCAAAACTCTGCTTATATGTGGTATTAACGATATTTTCTGATGATTTTTGCATTCCGTTGGTTCACCTCTCTTTGGAATGGGCAAAAATATTAATCACTTCTAGTCAGTTGGCCAGGTAGTTTTCTTACAAATTTCTTGGCATAAAAGAGTGAGTTCTTCCAGGGCCACATGACTTTGTTGAAAGATTTCAATTTGTATTCCATTAATTCCTGGTGTATTGGTTTTTGCCAATGCCTTCAATGCACCATGGATTTCTTTCTTCAGTATAATTAGTTCTTAATCAAATGCTACCTCTTGAAATGGTCAAACATTGGCCATTTCTTTTTGGTACAGTGACTCTGAATTCCTTTCATCTCATTTTGATGCTTTCTGCATCATTCAATGTTTTGCCCATAGAATCCTTCAATATTCCAATTCGAGGCTTGAATTTTTCCTCAGTTCCCTCAGTTTGAGAAATGCTGAGTGTGTTCTTCCTTTGGGTTTGCTAACTCCAGGTCTTTGCACATTTTTGTTATAACATTTGTTTTGTTTTCTCAAACTGACCTTTGAAATTTTATGTTCATCTTATTTACCTCCTCATTTCTACCATTTGTTTTAGCATCTCTATACTCGAGAGCAAGCTTCAGTGTCTCTTCTGACATCCAATTTGATTTTTCATTCTCCCTTGTCTCCTTAATGAACTTTTGCTTTCTCCCTGTATGATGTTCTTGATGTCATCTCACAACTTTTCTGGTCTTCAGACTTTAGTGTCTAATTCATCAAATCTGTTTTTCAGATGATCTCTAAATTCAGATAGTATATGTTCAAATTCATGTTTTGGCTCTCATGAACTTGTTTTAATTTTCTTCAGTGTCAGCCTGAAATTGCATAGGAGCAATTGATGGGCTGATCCACAGTCTGCTCCTGGTCTTGTTTTGGCAGGTGTTTTTGGAGCTTTTCACCATGGCTTTCCACAGATGTAGTCAGTTTGATTTCTATGTATTCTATCTGGTGGGGGTCCATGTCTATAGTCATCTTTTATGCTGTTTAAAAAAAAGGTATTTGCAATTAAGAAGTCATTAGTCTTGCATAATTCTATCATGTGATCTCCAGCATCATTTCCATCACCAAGGCCATATTTTCCAACTATTTACCCTTCCTCTTTGTTTCCAACTTTTGCATTCCAATTGCCAATAATTACTAATACACATTTATTGCATGTTTAATCAATTTCAGACTGAAGAATTTGGTAGAATCCTTCAATTTCATCATCACTGGCTTTAGTATTTGGTGTGTAAAGTTGAACAATAGTGTTATTAACTGCTGCTATTTGTAGAGTTATGGATAGTATCCTATCACAGACAGTGTTGTACATCAAGACAGATCTTGATATATTCTTTTTGATGATGAATGTGACACCATTCCTTTTTAATTTGTCATTCCCAGTATAGTAAACTATTCAATTATCAGATTCAAAATGGCCAATACCACTCCATTTCAGTAAACTAATGCTTAGGATATTAATGTTTATGCATTCCATTTCATTTTTGACAATTTCCAATTTCTTTAGATTCATACTTCTTTCATGCCATGTTCTACTTATTAATTGAGTTGTGCCCATCAGCAAATGAAGGCCCAGAAGCCTTCACTTCACTTGATTCATCACCATAAATTTTAAGGAGGAAACTCTTCCTCAGTGGTATTTTGAGCATCTGCCAACCTGATAGGCTCATCTTCCATCACTATATCTGACAATATTCTGGTCCTCTTCATCATGTTTCAATATTCAATATTCTGGTGTTGACCATGTTCCACTGCTATTCATAAGGTTTTCAGTGACTAAATATTGGGAAGTTGTCCATCTCTCTTCCTTCCAGTTGTATCTGGAAACTCTTCTGAAACCCTGCTGTTATTTAAAATACCCATGGAATAGAATCCAGAGTGAAGCAACATGCAAGCCACCACCGTAGATCTACATGTCTAGTTTCATTTATTAAGATTTCCCATTTCAGAACCAAATAGCACATTAATACACCACAAGCTCAGTAATCAATCTTGAAACCCAGGCCCACTACCACCCAACGATTTGCTACTTAATTTATTCAACTCTCAAGTAAAATGGAGCAAACATAGTAACTAATTTCTCAAATTATAAAAAGAAGATGAAAAGATCCACACAAAATGCTTAGTATGAGGTAAGTGCTGAGTTAATGCTATTTTTATTGACTTCAGTTTAAATTCCAAACATACTGAGCCACCTGCAGTTCCCTAAAACACCAGGCTTTCTCTTGTATGTCTGCTTCTGAACATTGGATTCTTCTGTTAAATTCCTTTCCCTGACTTTCCGAAAATGGCAAATTCTTACTTGCTTCTCAGTAGTCTCAACTCAATAATTCCTTTTCTGAAAAGACTTCCCTGACTCTTCAGTACAAAGTTAGCCATTTCCAATCTGAATTTCCAAATTCTTTTGTACATATTTTTATTTTGACAATTAACATTATCCTGCATTGTTGTGCTTGATAATATCATTCTTTACTGAACTATGAATACCTTGAAAGCAAAACATGAATTTAATATTTATAGCACAATTTATATGTACCTAGCATATAGATGCCACACAATATATATGTATTGATAACATGTATTAATTATGTTTTCGCCAATTCCTAATGATTTCTTCTATGTAAAACAAGCTCTACTTGTGCAAATTTCTGACCTCTCCAGCCTTCTATTTAATTCTCACCAGTGCAGTACAAGTTCTTAATCAGACTGAAGAGTTTAGAATGAAAACTGAGTCTTCAAGGCCTAGACCCTTCCTTTCTCTCTCAAGAATGGACTTATCCCAGAGAGTTGTTATTGTTAAGTGCCATCAAGCCAGTTCTAACTCATAGTGACTCAGTATAGGGTTGCCCAGGAATAACTGATGAGCTTGAACTGCAGACCTTATTATACATACCAACCTTGTAGTCCTGTGTTTATTCTACAGTGAGTGCTATGCCAGGACTCCATCCCATAGAGTGGTGGTAGTGGTTATGTACGGTGGAGTCGCTTCCGACCCATAGCGACCCTGTACAAGGTTTCCGAAGCTGTAAATCTTTACGGGAGCAGAAAGCCTCATCTTTCTCTGTGGAACAGCTGGTAGTTTCAAACTGCTGACCTTGCATTTTGCAGCCCAATTCATAACCACTACGCTACCAGAGTTGTTGCTGTTATTGTTAAATGCCGTCAAGTCGATTCTGACCCATAGCAACTCTATATAGGGTTTCCGAAGAGCAGCTGGTGAGCTTGAACCACCAACCTTGCAGTTCAAACGGCTTTGCAGTCTGGCTCACTAACACACAGCGTCATATCAGGACTCCAGAGTAGGGATCCTCAGTTACTATTTGTCACATAATCCACTTGACCATGAAGATACTGTCTTCATGATGGAGACTGTCTTAGGCTGTGTTTTCTAGATAAGCAGAACTAGTGAAATTATATATATATATAGTATTTTATACTATATATATAGAACAGTTTATATCAAGGAAATTATTAGAGTCCTGGGTCCCCAGTAGAAAAAAGTGTGACCCTTTTCTGGGTGTCCATAGTATTGGGAACAGCCCACACCCCCAAGGTAACATGGTTTCAATTGATTGCCTGTTCATAGCCAATCATCACAAAGTTAACTATGTCTGTGTTCAATTTTACCATGGGATTAAACACATCTCAACTGCCAAACCACTAGGAATCCTGGCCCAGTCAAGTTGTTACAAAACCCTAGCTATCACAGAAACTTTGCCATCTGAGTAATTCTGTCTAATTTTGAGTTCAATATCAAGAAGTCTGTTTACCTAGAGATATAAGCTAAATCAGCCAGTGTTAATTATATCAGTAATAGAGATGATATTTTTGTCTTCCATCTACCTTTCTCTTTTGTCTTGTTTGTCAACTGCTGCACAATTCAGTTGTAGAAAACTGAGACTATTTACATAATTTGTAGATATCAAATGCCAAACCTCTTTCAGAACTTGATTACGTTTGTTATTGTTTTATATATTTATATATCACTGCATCTGTAAATCTCAAGGAATTTTGGGTGTATGAAAGAATCTTCACAAGGAGATTCTATAATTACATATTTTAAAAGTTAATAAAGTAAACGTTCTGAATCTCCTATGATATAAGCAGTATGCTCAGCAATGAAAACCACTGTTCTGGTATTCCAAGTATCCCTGGGAGAGAAGCATACGCTCACTCATCTAAGCGATACCATATTGGAATCTTCATATTCTTCAGGCAGTTTCTTCTCACAAATTTTATTTTCACAGATCCTAACATGTTATTTATCTAGTGTGAATTTCATATTATACATGTTTCATGGATCCAGTTAGTTCACTTACCATTGAAAATAAACCACTAATGAATAAAATGTTTTTTCCACTTTATCAAGTAAACCATTAAATATAGTGAAATACAATTTTAAGTTGCAGTGTCATTGCAGGGTTTGTCTATTCACTTATCAAACAGGATATTAAATGACAGAGTAGTCTGCATCGACATTTTATAACATCATAATATTATAACTAAACAAATTACAACAGATTTGCATATATTTTCAGGGGCAATAAGGAAAATAGCTTCTTATCAGTATATATAATTACATGTCTATAACTTCGCTTAAAAAACAATTGTAGATCTACTTTAATTTGGCAACCCTTATTTTCATAGAATTATCTGTATTTCAAACACTTTCAGCTTATTTTATCTGGAAACATACTGTTGTTGTTAAATGCCTTCAAGTCAGGAAAAATGTTAGACAGCTATAAAAAGATCATTATTGCTTATTTATTTGGATTACTTTAGTTAATTCTTCCCATTCAAATAAACTATTTTTGTTCATTTGGCTGTAAGTTCAAATCTTTGATAGAATAGCCATAACTATTTCATTTACAATTTATATATTTTTATTTCTTGAACATGAAGATTTATTGTAATTAGTAAGCATGTTGAATTGCCAACTTTCTGTGGGTACATTACCTCTGCAAGGTATTCAACAAATACTTATCCAAGAGTTTATGATATGCTTGATACTGTATTTAGTAAACTGACTTGAGGTAGTTCCTGAGCTTGTTGGGTTTTGTTTTGTTTTCATTTTGCAGAAGTTTTTACACTGAATTATCCTGCCAGAAATTACATCATTTAGTAATCACCTAAGTTAACTATGTTGTTGCTGTTGTTAAGTGTTGCTGAATCGGTTCCAACTCACAGTGACCCTGTATAGGGTTTCCAAGGAGTGGCTTTGAACCACTAGCCTTATCATTAGCAGTCCAGTGCTTATCTTACAACATCATACCAAGATACTGGTGTTCTTTATTTACCAAGAATCTTTTAATTACAAGTGGCCAAGACCTTCCTCAAACTCTCTGGGATAAAGTAGTATCAACTTCCCTTTCCACCTTTTTCTAGTATACCTTCTTCTATAATGTTGTTGTTGTTGTTGTTATGTGCCATGGAGTCGGTTCAGACTAATAGTGACCCTGAACAGGGTTTCTGAGGCTGTAAATCTTTACAGGAGCAGAAAACCTCATTTTCTCCCAAGGAACAGCTGGTAGTTTCGAACTGCTTACTTTGTGGTTTGCAGCCCGACTCGTAACCACTATGCAACCAGAGCTCCTTCTTCTATAAAAAACGTCACAAAAACAATGAACAACTACACACACCTTGGTTTCTGGATAAATAATAGGTTCCTCCAGTTAGACACTCTCAAAGGGACATTGACAAAGTTGAAAAAGAATCAGACCCAGTTGCCTATTAATGTTTTATATTTTTGCTGACTAATAAGGAGCTCTGGTAGCGTAGTGGTTACGAATCGGGCTGCGAACCTTAAGGTCAGCGGTTCGAAACTACCAGCCGCTCCGAGGGAGAAAGATGAGGCTTTCTACTCCCGTAAAGATTTACACCCTCGGAAACCCTGCACAGGGTCCCTATGGGTCGGACTCGACTCGATGGCACTTAACAACAACAATAAGGATAGGCACAGTGGCAGCAGCAATGGGCTCAAACGTACCAATGATTTTGAAGTTGGCACAGGATGGGGCAGTGTTTCATTCTGTTGTGCATAGGGTTGCTCTGGGTCGGTACCAACTTGATGGCATCTAACAACAAAATGATCATGAAGAAGATAATTTTTCCACAGCTCTGTCATCTTGTCATGGCGATGTTGGAAGGTAGTTGGGGCATAAGCAACAGTCAGATACCATATTTCAAAGTGCAGGTTTTACAGCTTTGAAGGTGTAAAATACGATTATGGGGTGATGGAAAAGGTTTCCTGATCCTTGTTTCTGTTCCCAGCTGCTGTGCACACTTGGTATGTATATCCAAGGTTATAGTTTCTCTACAAGACAAGTCTTAAGTTCTCTGGGAGTCATTCCTAGAGAATCACTTCTCCAGGATTTCAAGTAATTTTACAAGCATTCTATTCACTCTTTTAAAACTTTTTAAAATTAAAATATTTCTTGTTTTCTAATTCATGCAATGAATTCTAATCAGTACATCAGGTTAAACTGTACTTAATTACATAAAGAATTTATTTGCTAAAATAACTAAACACCCAAATAACACATCTGTTTTATCTAGAGATGGATCTAGGAGTTCAAAAGCATCAGCACTACCCAATTCACCTCTCTGTTTTTCTATTTGTCTTATCTAGGTTCTCAAGTATGGTGGCAAGATGCCTAGATTCTAATCTTCCAAGGTTTAAATCCTCTGGTAATGACCATCTACCTCTTTTAAGTAACCCTAGAAAAAGCTTCAGTGAGTCCTATTAATTGTGTGTAAATCAATGTCCATTTCTAAACTAATCGTTAACACCAACAGGATGAAAAGCTCCCATTTACCAGATTTGTTTCTGAGACACCACTCCTGGAATTAAAGCATTAGGAATAAGATTCAGTCAGAAGATATAAAATAAGGGATTTAGGGCTCCTCCCAAGAAATTTTGGGTGTCATTTCTACAAAGTGTTGTTGTTGTTGTTTTAGGTGCCATACTGACCCTATGCACAACAAAAGGAGACACACATAATTCAAAGCCAAGTGGCAATACCCAATACATCTTTTCTTTTAAATATTAACACTTCTAGGAGTGTAATTTTTTTCATTATTTACTTGTTGTTTTTGTTACATGTCATTGATTCAGTTCCTACTCATAGTGACCCTCTAAAGGATTTCTGATGAGTGGCGGGTGAACCAACGACCTTGTTGTTAAAACCAACTTTGTGGTCCAGTGCTTATCTTACAGTGCTATCCCAGGACTCAGATTTACTTACTAGTGGGAGTTTTCCTCAGATTTATTAAAGAATAGTTAAGTGGAAAGGATTATTTTTAAATATTTATTAAATTCCTTCTGTGCTATATACACTATAATTGCTGGAATTCTGTAGAAATTGCCCCTTGAGAATCTTACAAATCAGTTGGCAATTTTAGAAATCATTACAAGTATATAAATAACACTATCATAAAAGCAGTGGAGACAAAAATGTTATCGAATCTCAAAATGGAAAAGAATTTCCTCTGCTGGGGAAACTGAGGACAATTCCTTGGAAATAGTAATGCTTTAACTCAACTTCAACCTAATGGAAATTGGAAAAGGCAGTTGCAGGTCAATGGAAATGGGGTAAGATAAATAATTTACTAAAGAATTTTCTTAGAACTGTGTAGAGAATGATTATTTTTAAAGGTTTGTTATAATATATTTGTAATTACTATTTTGAGGTAGTAGCTATAAGCACTGGGCTGCTAACCAGAAGGTTAATGGTTGAAACCTACCAGCTGCTGCACAGTAGAAAGATGTAAAAGCGTAAAAGTTTTCTTCCATTAGAACCCCTATGAATTTACCATGAGTAGAAACAACTCAACAGCAATGTTTTTTTGTAATGATGACTTAGGAATTGAAAGGTAGAAGTGACTTCAGAGGAGTTGCAGATGATTCAATGTTATTTGGAGATTTAATGTTATTTATCTATTTGTAATTTATACCTAATTTTATTCCAAAGGGCATTTGACGAGATTGATCTGGCAAGTAATTGGAAGTGAAGGGCAAATGAGAGCGAAGAAATAAGGGTAATGTTCAATAAACATTTGTTAGGAAATTATCTAATTTACTGAGCGAGTGTAAATGGGAGATGGAAATGGCAGAAAGGAGTTGATTTGGGGAGATGATGGGAATTGGCAGTTACTATATTACAGCAGTGGAGTCCTGGTGTGGCACTGTGGATGAATGTACCAGACTGCAAAGTTGTTTAAACTGCAAGGTCGGCAGTTCAAGCTCATCAGCTGCTCCTTGGAAGCCCTATATATGGTCGCTATGGGTTGGAGCTGACTCGATGGCACTTAACAACAATAACAACATATTACAGCAGGAATCCTGGTTTTGATGCTGTGGGCTAATACACTGGACTGCTAAGTTGTTTGAACCACAAAGTCAATGGTTCAAGCTCACCAGCTGCTCCTTAAAAACCCTATTCAGGGTCGCTATGGATCGGAACCGTCTCCACGACATTTAACAACAACAACATATTACAGCAGGGACTCCTTGTGTGTCAATGTAGGATCATCAGTGGACTGCAAATCACAAGGTTGGTAGTTCAAACCCACCATCTGCTCCTCAGAAACTGTATACAGGGTTGCTATGAGTCAGAGTCTACTCTACAGCACTTAACAACATATTACAGCAGACACTTATTGCGCACTGGTGATGGTGGTGGCTGTGTGCCTTTGATTTGGTTCTGACTCACAGAGGCCCTGACCAGGATTTCCAAGGCTATGAATCTTTATGGTAGCAGAAAGTCTCATCTTCCTCCTGCAGAGTGGCAGATAGATTTGAACTGCTGACTTTGCAGTTAACAGCCCAATTTGCAATCCACTATGCTACCAGGCTCCTTATTATTCACCAGCTATACACTGAAAAATAAAGTCAATTTAGTTTTGCCTGTGGCGGTCATCAAATGTCCACACTAAACTTAACTTGTAGATGAAGAACCCAGTATCCCCAGAACAACAAGACGTTTTCTTCCCTAAGCAAATTATAGAGACGAAAGGTAAAACAGATTTTGCTCTTAGTATCAGATGCTGTCAAGAACATTCAACCTCATGTGTTTTAGAGTAGAACTATGCTCAATAGCATTTTCAGGTTGTGAAATTTCAGACACAGATTAGCGTGTCTTTCTTTAGGTGACTCTGGTTGAGTTTGAACTGCCAATCTTTCAGTTAGTAGTCAAGTGTTTAACTGTTTGTATCATCCACAACTGCAGGATCCCCAAATGCTTCATCTTTTGCAGTCATGTAGGGTCATGTGAGTTTATGATTTTGTGGTCAGTGTTAAGTGCTGTTGAGGTAGTTGCAGCTGATAACCACTCTACGTACAATCATTCTTATGTTTGAGTTCATTGTTGCCACCACCTTGTCAGACCATCTCATTGAGAGTCTTTTTTTTTTTTTTTCTCCTTGCCTTATTTTACCAAGAATGACATCATTTTACAAGGACTTTCTACTGAAGACATGTCCAAAGTACATGGGACAAAATTTTACCATCCTTACTTCTAAGGAACATTCTGGTTGTACTTGTTCCAACACAGATTTGTTCATTCTACTGTCAGGCCATGATATGTTTTATATTCTTTGCCCACCTCATAATTCAAAGTCATCGATTCTTCTTCAGTCATCCTTATTCACTGTACAGCTTTCCCATGCATATATTGTTGTTGTTGTTTTTAAGTGCCATGTTCCAACTCATATCATCCCCATATAGGTTGTCTGAGGAGCAACTGGTGGGTTTGAACTGCCAATCTTGTGGTTAGAAGGACAGAGCTTATTCCACAGTTACACACTAAAATTCCCCATGTATATGAGGTAGTTGAAAAGTCTATGGCTTGTGTCAGGGGCACCTTAGTCTTTAAAGTAATATCTTTGTTTTTTAAAGAGAACTTTTGCAGCACATTTACCCAACACAATATGTCACTTGATTTTTGGACTGCTGCCTCCATGATTATTGTGGATCCAAGTAAAATGAAATCCTTGACAGCTTTAATATTTTCTCCATTTACAGTGATACTTCTTATTGATGCACTTGTGAGGATTTTTGTGCTTTTTGTGTTTATTTGTTTTTTAGGTTGAGATAAAATCCATATTGAAGGCTGTAGTATTTGATCTTCATCCTTAATTACTTCAAGTCCTCTTCACTTCCAGCAAGCAAGGCTAAGTTATCCGCATATATTGCTATTGTTAAACTGTCATCAAGTCAGTTTCCACTAACAATGACCCCGTATAGGATTTCCAAGAAGTGGTTGGTAACCTTGAACTGCTGACCTCATGATTCAAACCAGTCCAAAGTATTAACCCATGGTGCCACGCCATGACTCTGGTGGTTATGTGCCTGTAGGTTCCGACTCATAGTGACCCTGCTTAGGGTTTCCAAGACTGTAAATCTTTATGGGAGCAGATAACCTCAATTTTCTTCGACAGAACAGCTTGTAATTTTAAGTTGCTGAACATCAGACTAGCAGCCCAACTCCTAACCACTATGCTACTAGAGCTCCTGGACTCTGTATAAAGCCGGTTGTTAATGATCCCTTCTCCAATCCTGTTACCATATTCTTCTTTATGTACTTCACTTCTCAGATCATTTGCTCAACATACATAATGAATAAGTGAAAGGATATAACTCTGACACACATCTTTCCTGATTTTAAACCATGTAGTATCATCTTGTTCTGTTTAATGTCTGCATTTTGACCTATGTACAGCATCTGCATAAGCACAATTTAATGTTCTGGAATTCTTATTGTTCACAAGGTTATCCATAAGTTTTTTTATGACCCACACCATTGTATGCTTTGCATAGTAAATGAAATGTAGGTAAACATCTTCCTGATATCCTCTGCTTTCATCCAACATCCATTTGATATTAACAAGTTTATAGTGCATTCTAAAGTTGGTACTACACTGTCCTTCCTTTCTCTTTCTCTCAAGGCATTCAAGAATGCCTAACTTTCATGTCTCTCCATCCCCTGTCAACATAATTACCAAGATTGTCTGAGGGTAAGAAGAAAAGTTGAACTCATTTACAAAGTTTGGTGGCTCAAACCCACAAGTCACTCAGAAAGAGACCCATATAGCAGTCTGCTTATATAAAGATTTACAGCTTTGGAAACGCTATGGAGCAGTTCTACTCTGTCCTATAGGGTTGCTAGGAGTTAGAATCACTCAACAGCAGTGGTTTGGGGTTAGTTTTCTCTCAAAATTGTCACACGCACACACACAAAAAAACACCACATTATTTTTATTCAGTTTAAAGAAGATTTTCTAATATTCTTATAGAATATTTACAAGACAAATATCTTGATTTTGTAGACTGAAAACCAATTTCCAAAGAAAGGTAAGAAGGTTAGGAGATTTGCTCACAATAAAAGGACTCAGGAATTCAAAATACAAACCAGCATTGTTTGTTAACAAGATCATTGTTTTCTACTTTGCTCACCACACTTCATGCTCATGCTTTGTTCATAAGCAGCAATGCAGAAAGGATAACAACTAATAGTAATAATAACTACTTACCAAACTAGTGATTCCACATAGACCAGTTATCATAGGAATTAACTATCTAAATTCAAGTCTGTGAGATCAAGGTAGCTCTGACTCTATGTATGTATGTATTAAGGCAATGTGAGCCTTAATATTATCACCTGAAAAATAGTGATTACAATAAAACTTTCTTCAAATAATAACTTTCAGCAGTCCTGGTGGTACAATGGTTAAGCGCTAAGCTATTTTCAAAGTACATACTTTGTTAATTGTTTAGCACAGTGCCTTAACCCATACAGATTCTGAAGTCAATAGTTAATAATTCCTAATGAGTTCCTTCTCCAATAAAAGACATTTTTTTTAACTCAGACATTTATTTTTAACTCTCCTCTTTCAAATGCAAAGTTTTCTTAGAAATAATTAGAAAATTTGCAGTGCTCAATACTGTTCATTTTAAAAAGAGTAGGAGCAAGGAACTGTAGCCCTATGCAACCATTTCAAGAGTAGTCTCTTTAACAACAACAATACTCTGTGACTTAAATCTGTCATTATTCAGAGTGTATGGTGAATTGAGAAGGACACTTCATTCTTCTTAGATCTAAAGACCAAAATGCTCTCAGCAGAAGATCAATTATGATATTCAAGTATTTTCAAGTCTGTTGAATGGGAAACGTTGTACTATACTTGTGTGATTAGCTTCATTGATGTCTATAGAAATGCAGTACTTAACTCTAATCAGTATAGTAGTTTAGTAGTTCACGGAAGTTTACTCTTCCTTTAAAACTCACCAGGAATCTATTATTCAAAGATAGACATGTGAGGCTCATAATAATGATTTACCAAAACTAGATGTTTCAGATCATTTGAAATCTGTCCCTTAATTTAAACAGATTAGACCCTCTTTCAATAGTATATTTTCAGTTTTACCTTACTTACAGATTATACTGCACAATTACTTGCAAACAACTATTGATTCCTTTAAATATAAATAGAAATCCATTACATGGGAGTCTCCACTGTTTCTTTTGTTCAGAAACATCTTACTGTCTTCGGGTTGAAATACTGATGTCTTGTGCTTTGGAGATGATAAGCCATTCACTAAAAAATATGGAAGCTTTTAACTCAATGCAAAAGCTTAAGTAGAAAACTAGTGGTTAATGGATTCTCAAAAATAACAGACATGAAACTTGGTGAACCTTTAACTCAATCTATCTTTCCATCTGTCCATCTAATTATTTCTATGGTGCCTATGATCAAAGTTATATAGGCAAGCTGACAAAGATATTAGAACTTCAACATAATAAATGAAGGTAAGAAGCTTTTTTCCTGTCTGAACTTCACTGGATCTATATTGGGTGTGCATTAAGATTAACAGCATAACATCTATAAACTCTCCTTAATCCCTTAGAAGAGCATCATTAAAATATTGCTAAGGGCTCAGTTTTTATGCTTACTTTGCTTTCCTGTTAGGACGGGTCTTTTGTTCACAACTCAGGTAACATTTGGATAATCAATTACTCTTAACAATTGAAAGTTCATAACATTCATGTTTTAGCAGATATTACAGATTATATCTTTATACCAGAAAAAAAAAAAAACAACAACCAGAAAAAAACAGCAATTTAAAGATTGTTCTTCATTCTTCCAATGTCAAAGCAAAGCTATTCATAGAGATTAAAGCCACAGCAAATTACATGGTTCCATTTCTATTTTCCCACCACTTGTCTGTCAGTTTATCATACTGTGGTGGCTTATGAGTTGATGTGGTTCTGGTAGCTCTGCCACAGGTATTTTAAATACCAGCAGGGTCACCCATGGTGGAGAGGTTTCAGATGAGCTTCCAGATGAAGACAGACAAGGAAGAAGGAGTGATGAACTACTTTCAAATATTTAGTCACTGAAAGGATACATCCTTGTCGTACACCTTTCTTAATTTTAATTTTTTTTTTTTTTTTTATTGAGGCTTGTATGCTTTCACCATACTTATTCAAAATGTATGCTGAGCAAATAATTTGAGAAGCTGGGTTATATGAAAAAAAATGTGGCATCAGGATTGAAGGAAGACTCATTAACAACCTATGATATGCAAATGATACAACCTTGCTTGCTGAAAGTGAAGAAGATTTAAAATATTTACATATGAAAAACAAAGAGCACAGGCTTCTGTGTGGATTGCATCTCAATGTAAAGAAAACAAAAATTCTCACCTGGACCAATAAACAACATTCTTATCAATGGAGAAAAGATTGAAGTTGTCAAGGACTTCATTCTTCTTGGATCAACCATCAACACTCATGGAAGCAGCAGTTATAAACCAAAACGATTTATTGCATTATGCAAATCTGCTGCACAAGATCTTTTTAAAGTGTTGAAGAGCAAAGATGTCGGCTTGAAGACTAAGGTGCACCTTACCCAAGTCATGGCATTTTCAATAACCTCATATGCATGCAAAAGCTGGACAGTAAATAAGGAAAACCACAGATGAATTGATACTTTTGAGTTATAGTGTTGGAGGAGAATATTGAAATTGCCATGGGCTGCCAAAAGAACCAACAGATCTATGTTTGAAGAAGTGCAGCCAAGAGTGTTCTTTGGAAGCCAGGATGGCCAAATTTTATCTCTCATACTTCAGACATATTGTCAGGAGGGACCAGTCGCTGGAGAACAATATCATGTTTGGTAAGGTGGTCAAAGAAAAAGAGGAAGAGCCCCAGCGAGATGGATTGGCAAAGTGGCAGCATCAATGGGCTGGAGTGTGGCAATATTAGTGAGGTTGGCCCAGGATCGGGCAGTGTTTTGTTCTTCTGTGCGTAAGGTCACTATGAGTTGGTACCGACTCGATGGCACCTAACATCAACATTTCTAGTTTCACTTCTCATGAAGATCTTTATCTAAAGGAAAACCACTTCTAAAATAATCTGATTATGACTCCTGACAATGAGCTCAGAATTATGAAATTCTCTCCCAATTGTTTGCTGAGTAATTAAGAGTTCCAAAATATCCATGAACTATGTAAACATAAATATTTGCATATACATGTATATATTCTCATTGATAATCTTAAGATTCGATTAATAAGTGAAGATTTAGTTTTGTTATGGTATCATAAGTAGTCAACATTTGAAAATGAAAATTTCAACTGGCTCCTCTATTTTCTCTCTTGTATTATATATACTTCACTTTGTTTTTTATGAGATGATATTTATTATCTCCAAGACAGTTTTCTAGCTGCCACTTATTGTCTCTTTTGCATTCTGCCTTGAGGACACACTGAATTATTTTGTCCTTGAGAAACTGTAGTCCATTGAGCCATGCATACAATGATGAAGGTCTAATGATAGATCAAGTATACTGCAGACTCTAAGAGAGTTAGTGGATTCTAGGGCTCCCCTTCACCCGAGACACTGTTGTAACAGTGTTGTTTTGCTAAGTGACATTGGATTGGTTCTGACTTTTAGCAACCCTGTTTAGTGTTTCCAAGGAGCAGCTGGTGGGTTTGAACTTCTGATCTTGTGTTTAGCAGCCCAGTGCTTATCATACAGCTCCACACTAGAACTCTATAACAATAGCAAAGAATGTTTTTTTGTTTGTTTGTTTTATGATCACAAAATTTTTATTTAAGTCTAAGACATAATAGCACTATAAGGAAAACCCAACTACATTAGAAGTAAGAATATGGCTTTAACAACAACAAGATATCCTATCATTGAAGATACATTAAAACAGAAAAACTAAGAGAAAATCATTATAAATTTTAAAAAGTAATATTCCCAACAATTTGACGATGTGATTTGAGTATGGTGATACAGGAGGAGGTGGTATTTGCAGAGTTCTTGTAGCCCTATTGCACTAAAATATACTCAGTACTCTCCTACTCCTCACTATGCCAAAGACTAGGTCATTATGCTATAATCAGTCATTGTGAAAATGGAGAATGAATGCATCATTACATCATTTCCAAATGTCATCATTACATAACTGCTAAACCATTGAGAATCATGGCCCTGCCAAATTGACACATAACCTTTATCAGCACAGACAGCATTGTTCTCACCTAGCACCTCCGCATTCATTACTGCCAGACATAGATGGGTAATGCCCAAGAGTTGGATAGTAGATTTTTAACTATTTGTCATAAATATGAAATGTCCCATAACAAGATAGTTGAAAAATGAGGAGGTGTATTCAATATACCATCAAGATTGAATAATAAAGAATATTTTTAAATTTGATCTTCAATCTTCAGATGGATGTCAGGAAGTCCTTCTCATGTTTCCATGGGATTGTATTTAGTTGAATAAATGGAATTTTATATAAGGCACAATTAGTCATTTCATAAGGATTTAGCCATTTGAAGTTCTGGGCAACATGGTTCAGATTTTTTATTTGGGAATAACAACATCTTCAATAGAATAGTGCAGATAAAGTTCATAGGAATGCAAGTAAGCTATCTCAGTCATACACACAGTCACTAATTCATTCAGTCAACATATATTTGCACTCAACAAATACATTACATATTCATCTGTTCTTTTTGTTCCAACATGAAATTGAATTTTCATGACAAGCTTAAGTTTCTTCTTTTGCCTGCTACTTTGAACGTTCATAATCAGAAGAAATGTATAAAAATATATATAATTTTAAAAAGTTTTCTAATTTTTTACATAGCTGGAAGTCATTCATCTTTTTCCCATTAAAGAATTACTTTTAATTTGAGTTGATTTTTTTTTTTGCTTGTCACTGTAATTACATTTCAGAGGTTGTTGCAAGAGGATATCACTAAAAACATATTACACATATGAGCACATCAAGACAACAAATTGTTGATAGTATTTTGTAATGTATTCACTGCAACAATTCACCAAATATGCCCAAGCAGGCGGCAAATACTTTGAATTTTGGATCTCCTCCCATCCACTTTAGCTGTCAAATGCAAGTCTCCTGTGTACTAATATATGTTTTTGAATGTCAGTAGCAAAATTGCTTCCAAACTCTAGAGCCATGACCGAAGACCAAATGTCACAAGGTGACCATAAATATACTGTACTCATTGATTAGAAGTGTAAAATTGGTTCTAGCACAAGGCAATATTTCAAAATCTGTTGATTTGGGCATTTTGTTCCTACATGTTATTAATTAATCCTCAGGGCATATCCCCAAACTTCCTTCAGTTATTTCTGAAATGTGTGAGACATACTCATATACATTATGAAGCTTAACAACCATCCTAATCTCAAATCAACTCTGGCATCTATTGTCAACTGCTTTTCAATCATTTTTTGCTGTCTTCCGCTCTTACTTGATACTATCTGTTTGTCACAGAAGAAAATGCTTCCATTATAAATCCTACCCTATGAGAGATTAAAATATTTTTCTGCCTGAATTAAATAAATTAAAGAAACTTAATTTGGTTTAATAGGAAAATCAAGATGAAATTGCAAATGGTATAAAAATCATTGCTCATGGAATTCTGCTTTTGCAATTGGTCCGTAGATGCCATTGAAAAGAAAGTGTAAATGGAGAATTCGCTAAGGCTAACAGATCTGAGTAGGGGTGGCTGCAAATCCTGGTTCTTTTCTTGCAAAGAAAATGGAACTTGATGTTGAGAAAGTTTTATCTTCCTATGGAAAAATCAATAAAAACCACTTTAATATATACTAGTTTGGTGAAAGGGGCTAAAATCTTGGGGAAGTTAAAAATGGGTCCGTTTTCTTTTACAAAGCAGTAGATGTCAGTAAGAGGCAAAGTTCATCTTTTCCTTTAGGTGTGGTAGAATTCTGGAATGCATGGTTGTTTAAAAACGTCTGCAATTGCCAGCAGTTAACTTAAGGGAATAAACCCTTTCTTGTATAAATGATTAGATTCTCTGAGCTTCAAAGAGAGTTGCCACATCTTAATTACTTAGAACATAACTACTCCAGTTAAAACAAAATATTCAAGGTGAAAACACACAGTAGAATTAAGGGGTATTATTTCAACCTTGAATTTGAAGCTTTATCTTATCATTGTATTACCCTGTAATGGAAAACTGTACTTGTGTTAATCAGCATTCCGATTACAAATAGGAAAATTATGGGGATTTTTCAGTCTTCCTTTTGTTTTAAATGAAATGTCATGACCATGATTTAGATAGAAATATTTCATACAGGATAAAAGCCTTTGAAAACTCTGGTAAGTATTGGCTAACTTTAGAGATTTATAACTTATTGAACTCTTATGCATAAAACATTTAGGTTAATTTATTTAAATAAATGATTGCATTGTTCTACTGTTACTACCTCAGATGTGCCTGCTTGGTCTTTCTTTTCCACAAAGTACATTTAGTGATTAGTTCAGTACATTTAAATGCAGTTTGTCTTGAATAAAAAAATCTGAAGATAAATTAGCTGTAAACAACTAAATAAATAAATAAAGCTATAACAATGCAAAGGAGAGACACAAAGCTGAGAATTTAATAGATAGGAAGTTACAAGCATTGAATATTGATTCATGAATTTGGTTCAGAGTAAATGTACCTGCCTATTTTACTTGTTGTTCATTTCACATTTGAACTACTCCTGCATACCCGCCCCCCCCCAAAAAAAAATCCTCCATGAATATTTTTATCATTCTCCTATACAATTGCCTCCAAGTCATTCTAGTAATCCTTATATGATGACAATCTAGGCTCATGGCAATAGAAACACAGAACTTCAACATGATTTCAGTATACACCAGGCCAAAGATGGACCATGTTTCTAAATTCCAGACCAGTTTTACAATGTGTAAGACTCAGGTTCAAACCAGTGATCTTCTATATAACTGTAACAGAAGACATTCACAGTTCCAGGCAGTTTGATTGGTTGATGTTTTAAGGATTCCATTTCAAGATTGTCTTAGGACAATACTTGAGGAAATAATAAAGAAAGCCTGGAAAACTTATTCAAAATAAGATCTGTAATGTTGTTTTCCAAAAGTCCTTCAGAGTAAGAATAGAGCATAGAGCTAGATTTGACACAGAATGGCACTTATTTGATGAGTGTCCTCTCTGATCCCTATTTCACTGAGTGCTTCAGCAGTCAAAGAAGAACCAGATTGGATCCTGAGTTTATGCTTCTAGCTGTAAACAAGTCCAGCATCCATCCTTATACTTGTTGGGTTTCCTTCTTTAATAACCTCTGTTGATGCTCGTGTCCTCAAGCTGAATAGCAGCATTCATAAACATCAATGTGCTTCATTATGTTTAGTTGATTTAGAGAAAGACTTATGCAAACTGAAGAGAAATTAGAGCATAGGAAGTACACGAGTAAGGCACTATGGATCAAAGTGTCTGAGGATTCAAAACAGAATTATTATAAATTAATGGATGTAGAAGAAAAAAGAAAATGGCCTTAGATCAAATCATGATATGCTTTAGAGTTTATCCCATTTATTTCTGCAATATATTAATTGCTTCCAAACTAGAAAAAAGTCAAAATGATTCTCAGATATTGAAATAGTGTTGGAAAAGTATTAGAATTATCTAATCTCCCCTTGTTTATAGTAAAATGCATAAAGTATTAACATACTGACAAAAGTTTTTATGAAGTTCATTGGTCTATATTAGATTCTAGCTAAAGGCAGTCTCATCTTTTGGCAGGAATTCCAGTTCTAAAGAAAAAAAAAAAAAGTTATATTTTTTCTTGTGGAAAGTCTTTCTTATTCTTTGAATTTTGCCCTGTTGCCCATCTTCCTTGTTAGTTATTTTGGGTTAACTGTGCGGCTCAATTCAATAGTGCTTAGCACAGGAAGGGAATATGGTGGCCCCATAGGATATGCACTGGACTGCAACACACAAGATCTGTGGTTCTAGCCTGCCAGTCCCTCCTCTGGAGAAAAATGAGGCTGTCTACTCCTGCAATGATTTAAAGCCTCCGAAACCCTATACAGGGTCACTATGAGTCAGAAATGACTCAACAGGATTTAACAAAAGCACAGGAAGAGACCAGTATAATCTACTTTTCTCTTTTTGGATCATTTATTGCAAAATATTCTAGATCCTACTAAATTGCAGGATTCCTCTAACAACTGCACACACAAGCATCATCTGACATGGCTTTGTGTTTAAAATCCCTTTCAAATATTTAAGAGTAAAAACACATGGGCTGGGCAATCAAATGTGTTTTATGAGAAAGTAATTAGCTCTCAGTTTTGTGGCATGTTTGTATAACTCACAAATTGCCTAAAGGTTCGCATACATGTATGCAATCATAAAGGCATAATAACTTCTAGTAAACAAAAGAAAAACAACAACAAAATATTTAACAATGAAGTAAAATTTTGCTTATAATGTGCTGTGCTTTATTCATTAGAAAACTCAATTTGTCCTGAAATTTTCCTATAAAATAGTCAACATATATTGATATGTCATTTCTTTGGTAAATGCCTAGATATTTAAGTTTGTTGAATATTTCATTTGTTTCATTTGTGTCTTTGTGGTATGCTTGGTATACGTGGTGTGTGTATTTTATGTTTCCCCATTGAATATGCATCTTACATTCTTGAGAATGGAGATTGTTTCTACTTCACATATAACATCATTTTTTAGACCCTGTTATGCCAATGTAACTCCTCTGAAACCATCATTGACTCAATGTACAGGAACATAAATATGACTTATTAAGTTGAAATTTTTCAACATTATTCTAATCAATTGGTATAGAAAGTTTGAAGTTACTAAGCTTTTGAAACTCAGATTTGTTTTGTTATAAACTAGTACTCAAATTATAGAAAAAAGATATATAAAAGAGAGAAAACAGTAAAATGGCTAGAATCTTGCCTTCAATCATTATTGGCATTATTGGTTTGTGTTTTTCCACCCATTACATTCTAAAACAGATAGCTTTTCTTGATGACTTTGTTTAGACTAAACTTGTCATGATAGAATAACAATGCTTAGTTATATAAGGAAGGTTAAGGTCTCTCAGCATACGTTTTGGTGCATTAGGATATCAGGAGGGCCCTGCTCTCTTTGACAATACTTTTTTATATCTCCCAGCTTCTGATAGTCTTCTTGTCTTGAGTCTTCAGCATAATTCCATTTACATTTCCATCTTCATATGGTCACCTTTACTATATATGTGACAGTCTGTATCTTGTCTCCTCTTTCAGAAGGACACCATTCATGCTAGAATATAACCTACTCTGCTCAAGTATGATTTCATGATAACTTAAATGATACCATCTTTAAGAATCTTATTTCCGTACAAGAGCACATTCATAGGCACCAGGTCTTAAGACTTCAACAAGAATTTTTAGGAGACCCAATTCAATCAATAGAAGTACCTCTTCACAAAACATCAGACTTCACGTATTTTTTTATCTTCTTCTATTAGCCATCTCTTCTGATTTTTTAATGCCCTTTCAATTTATCTAAGCAAGTAACTGATCTGATAAGCTACTTTGTGTCATGATATTAATGGAAAAAGGGTAATGAGGGGTGTCTAATGTACTCATCCTCCCAAATAAAGATGTTCATCTTAACTCAAACTTTTAGAAGTGACACCACATCTAATGCCAAACTGGAGCAAGGATTCCCTTCAGGAGATCTCTAAACACATTAGTAGTATTTATAGTGATCCTGCAGGTATAAAACCTTGTGCTAGGATCCTATTGTCCTTATGAAAAATACTCAAAGTCCATGATTTTCCTCAAATAGCAATGTAATACTAAGAAAGTTTTATATAAGAGTGGTGGTGGTGGTATGCCATGGAGTCAGTTCTATAAAAATAGAAGACTGGGAGGGGTTTGGTAATTCAAATCAAATACACCATTTTTAGATTTTATTTAAACCATAGATTCATGAAATAACAACTCTGGGGCCATAGGAAGGTTACCAAGATAGTCAGAGCCTCAACTTTACACATATGAGACACAGGAACAGCAGCGGTATTACCAGAATTTTTGTTGCTGGTGTCAACTGCTGTCGAGTCGGTTCCAATGCATAGCAACCTGTGGGGTTGAAGCTCTGACTTTGCAGTTAGCAGTCTAGTGCTGATTCTACAGCATCACACTAGGATTAGCTTTTAGACACCCCTGAATCTTGTATCACCTCTTAATATAACATAAGAAAAACCTATTTCCAATAAGATGATACTTCCAGGTATAGAGGTTAGGAATTTCAATAATATTTTGGATGGACATAATTCAATCCATAGAGTCATGTATCAGTCATACTGCTAATACTTTGCATAGGTACAACTTGCTTTTGCAACATCATTTTTCCCATTCTACATATGATAAAAATGTGATGTAGATAATTAAATAGCATGGTGAAAGTCACAAAACTAGTAAGTGGTGGGGCCAGAATTTGATATTAGGCAGACCATTTCCTATATCTTGATTCTTAACTTCTATTCTACCTTGTGAGACTTTTGTAAGAATTAAATAAAATAACATATATAAACTACCTTGCAAAGTGCAAAGCTATAACTTCTAAATACCATCTGATTCCCTGATGAACTGAGAAGTTTGCAAAAAAGTTTACTTGAAAGTAAAGCTTGACTTGTGACTTAACAGAGGGAAAGGCAATGAAAACTTGTTCTCCTTTTTTTCATACAAAGAACATTTACCTGAACTTTACTGCACTTCTCTAGATGTGAAATTCTTCTTCCCTCTCACAGTACCTTAATTCTATTCCCAAACAGGTTCATGCTATCCTCCAAATTATTCTACTGAGAGTTTCGAAGATAAAGTCAGATGTAAGGTCATTTCTTAGAAATACTATAACTGGGATGCCCAAATTTCAATACAGATTTTTAGAATACAAAGTTTTCTATAGAATATATGCCTTGTATTGTTTGTTCCTGTTCTTCATTGAAGATTATTTTTTTTTTATTCAGCCAATGAATTCAATTATTAATTTATTAACTTAAGTAAATCAACATTTATTAAGGATCTACTGTATGCCAGTCACAGTATACAGTAATAGAAATTCAAAGACATCAATTTATTTATATTTATCTCTGTAGGAATATTTATAGCTTTTACTTCCTAGTCTTTTTATTCTTTAGGTAAGATCACCTCAGTTTGGTGTAGGAAAGTCACCTTACTCTTAGTTAGATGTTTCAGGAGAGTGTGGTATATCATCTACTGGGTCCCATCATATGGCATCTCTTTGGCCAACCTCATATTCAGAGGTTGGTAAATGAATTAATCCTACCTTATCCTGGTGGAACAATGGTTAAAATGCTCAACTACAAACCAAAATGTTGTGGTTTAAGCTTAGTATCAGTTACACAGGAGAAAAAATCAGGCAGTCAGTTCAAACTATAATTCTGAGATTTAGTCTCAGAAACCCTAGGGACCCATTCTACCTGTCCTGTGCAGTCACTATAAACTGAAATCCACTCAACTGTACACAAAATAAACAACTTTTAGTAGATTTTAGGAGATTGCTGAAAATTCTAAGGCAAAGATGTTCTTTTGAGTTGTCCTCATGAGACTATAAAGCCTCAAAGGATTTCAGCAGATATGTTTCCATCTTAACAAGAGCTACTTTGGGATTAAAATCAACCTCATATACATGGCAGAGTATTCAGATGAAATAATAATAATAATAGCACCCCTGGTATGTAGCACCCCTGAAACTTGACACATCAAATAATTTCAGTTATATGTGAACCAATACATTTTCTTTATTATTACTTGTTGCTTTTGTTAGGTGCCATGGAGTTGGGACTCAGCAATCCTATGCACAACAGAACAAAACATTAACCGGTCCTGCACCAACCTCACAACTGTTGCTACGTTTAAGCCTATTTCATTATTATTTATGCAGGTGAATTTTGGATTTTATTGTGGTGCTGTGGGCTAATGCATCAGACTGCAAGTCGTTTGAACTGCAAGGTAGGTGGTTCAAGCTCACCAGTGGCTCCTTGGAAAACCTATACAGGGTTGCTATGGGTTGGAATTGACTCAATGGCACTTAACAACAACAACAACAATTACTATAAATTAATAGTGAATATGATTTGAAATTCTTATGCTTCATAACCATGAGAAGCACAACCTTGAGATACACAAGCAAATGAGTTGCTCTCAAACTTAAGTGTAGCAGGCACGTCTTTGGAACTTCCTAAATGTCATTGGTACTCAGCTATATAGCAGCAAAAAAATAATGAACTGATTTGTCAATATTTTTTGTTTTCTTTCTTTTGTTTTGTTTTGTTTTACTGTCTGGTATGGTTGTCATAGAGAAATCCAAGAATTGGACAATGTTAATTTATCTATATGTTGTTGTTGTTGCTAGGTGGCATTGAGTTGGTACTGACTCATAGCAACCCTATGCTCAACAGAACAAAACACTGCCTGGTCCTGGGCCAACCTCATAATTGTTGCCATGCTGCCACTTTGCCAATCCATCTTGCTAGGGGCCTTCCTCTTTTTGCCTGACCCTCCACCTTACCTAACATATCCTTCTCCAGCGACTGGTCCCTCCTGAAAATAGGCTGAAGTACAACAGATAAAGTTTGGCCATCCCGGCCTCCAAGGAGCACTCTGGCTGCACTTCTTCTAACACAGATCTGTTTGTTCTTTTGGCAGCCCATGACACTTTCAATTTTCTCCTCCAACACCATAACTCAAAAGCAGCAAATCTTCTATGGTCTTCCTTATTCACTGCCTAGCTATTGTGTGCATATGAGGTTATTGAAAATACCATGGCTTGGGTCAGATGCAGCTTAGTCCTCAAGCTGATATCTTTGCTCTTCAACACTTTAAAAAGGTCTGGTGCAGCAGATTTGCCTAACGAAATACGTCATTTGGTTCCTTGACTGCTGCTTGCATGAGTGTTGATGGTTGATCCAAGAAGAATGAAATCTTTGACTTCAATTTTTCTCAGTGGATAAGAATGTTGTTTATTGGTCCAATGGTGAGGATTTTTGTTTTCTTAACATTGAAATGTAATCCAATCATCAGTAAGTATTTTAAGTCCTCTTCACTTTCAGCAAGCAAGGTTGTAGCATCTGCATATTGCAGGTTGTTAATCTTCCTCCAATCCTGATGCCATGTTTTTCTTCATATAAGCCAGCACCTCAGATTATTTGCTCAGCATACAAGTTGAATAAGTATGGTGAAATAATACAGTCCTGCTGCACACCTTTCTTTATTTTATACCATAAAATGTTCTCATGTTCTGTTCGAACAGCTGTCTCTTGGTCCATGTACAAGTTCCTCATGAGCACAATTAAGTAGTCCAGAAAACTCATAGTTTGCAATGTTGTCCATAGCTTGTCATGATCCACACAATCAAAAGCCTTTGTGTAGTCAATCAAGCACAAGTAAACATCTTTCTGGTATTCTCTGTTTTCAGCCAAGCTCCATTGGACATCAGCAAGTATATCCATCATTTCATGGCCTCTTCTGAATCCAGCTTGAACCTCTTGAAGTTCTCTGTCAATGTATGCCTGTAGCAATTTCTGTATTACCTTTAGCAAAAGTTTACTCGTATGGGATATCAAAATACTGATCTCTTACAATCAATTGGCCAGATAGTTGTCTTCTAAATTGCTTAGCATAGATGAGTGAATGCCTCCAGTGCTGCCTCACTTCCTTGAAAGATTTCAATTTTTATTTCATCAGTTCCTGGTACCTTGTTCTTTGCTAATTCCTTCAACGCACCTTGGACTTCTTCCTTCAGTAGCATTTGCTCTTGATCATATGCTACCTTTTCAAACAGTTAAGCATCAACCATTTACTTTTGGTACAGTGACTCTGTGTATTCCTGCCATCTTCTTTTGATGCTTTCTGCATCATTCAATAATTTGCCCAGAGAATCCTTCAATAATGAAAATCGAGGCTTGAATTTTTTCTTCAGTTCTAGCAGCTTGAGAAATGCTGAGCATTTATATAGTTTGTTTAACTGGTTTGATCAAATATAGATTTTTTGACAAGCAAGTATTGAATAGTAAGAAATCCCTGTACTGATATCTTTAAATAAATCTTTAAAGACATTGCATGCAGTATATTTCCTTTTATCAAAAATCCTTCAAGGTCTTTATTATATAGGCAAAATAGTAACCATGAGGGGGTAAAGTATTATTTCACCAATTTCTGTGACTTCTTCCATTTTTCTCTCCTTCACTTTCTCTACCCCATCTCCACGAAACCACTCACTTTTCCTAGAATATGCTAAGCATGGTTCCATCCCCGGACTTTTGCTTTGACTCTTTTCTCTACCTAGTAGATTTGTGGATTGATGTTATTTGTTTTGGTTTTTTTTTTTTTTTTCAGGGTTTTTTGATCTCTAGATATTCACATGGTTGTCTACCTACCTTCTCTATGAGTTCCCTAGTGTTGTTGTAGCACTCCTTGTGTGGCACTGTAGGAAAAGTACTGGACTACAAACCATAGGCTGGCCATCCAAATCCACCAGTTACTCTTTGGAAACCCTATACAGGGTCGCTGTGAGTCAGAACTGACTTGATGGCACTTAACAAGAAGAGTTATTGTAGTAAAGTACCATAAATTTGGTGTCTTAAAAACAACAGAAATGTTTTCTTTTAGAGTTATGGACAATCAAAGTGTCTTCAAAGCTGGAGTCTTCTGAAGGGCTCTAAGAATATATTCAATGCCTCTCTTTTAGCGTCTAGTTGTTGTCAAAAATCCTTGACATTCCTGGCTTGTAGCAGCATAACTCCAATCATAGTCTCTGTCTTCATATGGAACTCTTCTCTGTGAGTCTGTGTATGTATATTTACTCCTTTTTTTTTTTTTTACAAGGACTCCAATTTTACAGGATTAGGACCCTCTCTACTCTAGTATGACCTAATATTAACTAACTATACATGCAAAGATGCTACTTACACAAATAAGGTTACATTCAAAGGTGTTGTTGTTGTTGTTAGATGCCATCGACTCAATACCTGTTAAGCACAACAGGATGAAACTCTGCTCAGTCCTGCACCATCCTCATAATCATTGCTCTGCTTGAGCCCCTTCTGCTTCCACTGTGCCAGTCCATCCCACTGGGTGTCTTCCTCTTTTTCACTGACCCTCCACTTTACCAACCATGATTATATGTCTAAAGTATGAGAGATGAAGTCTGGCCATCCTGGATTTTAAGGAGTATTCTGACTGTACTCTTTCCAACAAAGATTTTTTATTCTTTTGGCAGTCCATTGTACTTTTAGTATTCTCCAACACCATAACTCAAATGCATCAATTCTTCTAATCATTGACAGGTATCAAGGGTTAAAATTTCAACATATATTTTTGGGAGACACAAATCAAACCCATGACATCTTTGCTCAAATATCAGTATTCTATGGCGCTTTCGCTAAAATTTCATTTAAAAGTGTAAATAATCCTCTACAAACCTATAATTTCTACTCTGTTCATGCCTTATATTATAAATAACATTTAACATCCCACATACTTTGCTTTTTGTTTATTCTCTATTTCATCAAATGTAACCATCATTAGTACTAATTTTTTTTTATCTTGTTCATATCTATATCCCAATGCCTACATATTATCAGAATGTAAGAATCAGATAACCAAAATTAAGTTAATGGTATTCCTAGATGGCACACTGCAGAAGAGTCTCTAAGAGGAGGAAATATTTTGGAGGTAGATATGGTAGATGGCCAATAATTGTAATATGAAACACTATACAAAAATACTTTCTAATGTTTGAAAAAATAAAGCATGCATGCATTATTTGGAGAAGATAAGGAATCAAAATCTTAGTAGATTATAACATAGTGTCCCAAAGATGTAATTCCTGTGAATAAAGTCCAGTTTAATGACAACTATTAAAGTTCTGCCTCTATTTCACATCGTTTCTATGGCAAGCCAAGAGTTCTTTAGGAGAAAATATTGCATCATGCCTATTACATGGGTGTGTCAGAGAGAAAAGAGTGTGATTTGGATTCACTCTGCTCTTAGAAATGAAATTGCAGAAAAGAATTCCAGGGAAATTGTCCAATTCTTGTCTTCAGAAGAGAGTTAAGGGCCATCACAAGGGGATACAAATGTAAAAAACTAGTAAATGTCTGTAACCTTAGTTCCTTTTCCACGTTTGCTATTTTTATCTCTAATATTTTCCCAGAAACTAACAATAAAACACTTAAAATATAAAGAGGTCTGTGTGATTCTGCCAAAGGTAAGTAAATAAGGGGTCAAGTTGGCAAGACTTCACAAGACTCTACCTTCCTTCTTGGTGGATAACAAAACCTCATAAGATTGAGTAGGCAGCAGTAGCTATCAAAAAGAAAACTGTTAAGTCTCTCCAGCTTGTGGTAAAAAGCAAAAAAAGAAATGTTTGAAATTGACCTTAAAATGGCCCAGGGGTTATTTAAAAACACTTAAAATTTACTCAATCTTAAAGATGTAGGTCCTGGTATGGAGCTGTAGGATAAGCATTGGACTGCTAACCACAATTTCAGCTATTCAAACCCACCAGCTGCTCCTCTGAAGCATGTTAGAGGGATGTGATGAACGGAAACATATTCCACAAAAATTAACAACACACAACTGCACAATATACAGGGAATCCTGATGTGGCTCTATAGGATAAGCACTGGACTTATAATTGCAAGGTGAGGGATTCAAGCCAATCAGATGCTCCAATGAAACTGTATAAAGAGGTCACTATGAGTTGGAACTTACTCCACAGCACCTAACAGCAACAACAACAAAACACAGAGTTCATATAAACAGGAATTCAACAACTGTTTAAAATACACTTATAGTAGAACATGTAAAATTGGTATTTTAAGCAAATGAGTGATATTTGGAATGTATATATAGAGAGAGTCCTGGTATAGTATTATATGATAAGCACTAGATTGGTAACCACAAGTTCAGCAGTTCAAACCCCAGCTACTCGTCAGAAGCTCTATACAGGATCACTATGAGTCAGAACCAACTTGAGATCACTTAACAATAATATATATTCTATTCTATTTTATTCTGATGGGTTTGAACTGCTGACCTTGTGATTATCAGTCCAGTGCTGATGCTACAGCACCACACCAGGAGTTCACGTATATATAAGATGTATATATATGAATGTGAAATTATCAAAGCATCTCTAAATGCTTCACAATAACTTGGTGAGTATCAGAAACCAAATCATAGATTGGCCAGATGTTTCACTGGTTTACTGCATATGACACATATGATCTTTCATGATTCTGTTGGAATCACTGCTTTTAAATTAATGTGTCAGTGGAAATTTAATTTAGTGTATCTCTTGGTAGAAATATTATTCTAAATATGGCAAAATATCAAGTATATTTTGAGCAAAAATATGGTATCTAGTCTTTGAAATGTTCAAAAACATAATTAAAAAAAATTTTTTTTTTAATTTAAGGTTTTCATTGTGGATTGAGTGAAAATTTACAGGACATATCAGTTTTACATTCAACAAATCATACACCTTGTTTCATTACAATTATTATAATGCCCTTCATGTACCATTAGTTAACAGTATTTCTCTCGATCCACTTTAGCTTTTTTAAAACAAACAAACAAACAACTCAGTCATTTATAATAATTTACATCCTCATACTCTTAAACTAAACTCTCTCTTGAAACCTTGTGAGCCAGTCACTTCGTGCCTTTATTGTTCCCTAATTTTAGGTAGCCAATGTTTAAGTTGCCTGTCCCTATCTACCCTGTATACAGAGGGGATAGCATTGATATTTGATGTGAAGACTCTTTCACTCTCTGTTGGTATTTAGAGTTAACTACCTCTCTAAGTATAGGTCAGGTTCATCAAATTGAAGCAATTTACCCTTGTTTCCTTTATCCAAGAAAAAAAAATTTTTTTTTTCCTTTTTTTTCCCCAATCTTCCTCTAGTCGAGTTGTGATTATCAAGCCATGGAGGCTAGGTCAAAATGGTAGTGTATGCAAGTTCAGGTGTTCTTGTGCATCTCCCTTCACTTTTTTTTTTTTTATGTTTTATTGTGTATTAGTGATAGTTTACATGAGGGAACATTAGTTTTACATTCATTCTAACCTACATTGTTTTATTGCCTTAGTTATCATACCGTCCATGCATCATCCCCCAACAAAAGGGTATAGCTTGTATGTCCCCCGCCCCCACAGTCCTCAGCACCCAGCCCCTTTTCCTGTCTGGATCTCAACTCCCCAGACACTCCATCTCTTCACGTCATCCTCTCTGTCTCCATCTCAGGCCTCACTACTTCTCTGGGTGGTGTCCTGCTCCCCGTTGATGGTCCCAGGGCCCTCCACTCCTAGACTGAAAGGTTAGTCACTCTCCTCCTTGCTATAAAATATCTGCCTTTGCATTTCCAGTCCTCACAGTCAGTCCTGGTAACAATTTTCACCACTGCATCACATGAGACCCATCTGCATTTCTTTTCATCAGCCCTTCCTAGACAGGTTGGGTACCATTCACTGGAGACTCTACTATCCTCCCTGCCCTGTGGATCTAGGTTCCCTCTTGAAAGCTCGTAAGCCGGTCACTTCTTACCTTTGCATCCCTCCCCCCATTTTGGGTAGCCAATGTTCAAGTTGCCCATCCCTTTCTACTCTTTGTGTGAAGCAGATGGGGATAATTCTTGGAGCCGGGAATTGTTTCCTCTTTTGAGCTACTGCAGTTATAGGTGTAGGTCCAGTTCATCAAGTTGTTTCAGATGACACTGTTTTGTTTTATTTTTTTCCTCTTCTTTCTTTCTCGGGTTGAGTTCTGTTCATCCAGTCTTTGAATCCAAGGTCAAGTGGGTATCATCTGCAAGTGTGGGTGTTCTTGCGTCTGTCTGCCCTCTTCTTATCAGCTGTTCTCTTCGCTCTCCACTCTAGTCCTCTGTGGCTGTGTCACCAACTCAGCCCCAGTCCTGGGTCCCCCAGTCCTGCCTCACTGCTGACCGACCGAGTCTCCACACGGGTTTGCAGTAGTCTGCTGAACGATGCAAGACTTAGCTCGCTGCTTCATTGGTGTTCTTCGGTCACTTCTCTTTATGGGTGACGTGCGTGGTCACCAATCAGGACAGTTTGGGTGGCGGGGAGGGGGGCAATATACAAGTAAGGAGAGGGGAATGAAAGAACAAAGCATATGGGAAAACAACTAGATAGGTATGAATGAGCTAAATGGGACAGAAGTAAAAAAAGATATAGGCACAGCCTTAGAACAACAGGGCTCTGGGATACAGAGACTAGGATACGGTTGGAATGGGGAAATGGGGGGAATAATGTTAAGATGCTTGGCTGACTTTTGAACCTTGGTTT
>NW_006408520.1:39886654-39891978 GCF_000296735.1 Chrysochloris asiatica | reverse complement strand
TGTGCATAAGGTCGCTATGAGTTGGCACTGACTGCATGGCACCTAACAACAACAACAAGTGATGTAATAATATACATGAACAGACATTCCATTCCTTAGAGAGAATTTCTGGTGAAATAATTTGCCTTATTCTCCCAACTCAAGCAACTGCTAAACTGCAGATACACTCTAATTATGTCATTTTCAACAAAGGCAGGTGACCTGCTGGTTCTTCATACCAGAACTCTGCTCTGTACTGTGAATGATATGTAAGTTGTAGTTTTACCATATATATGTATCAAGTATCTCTGGTGATATAAATTGGGGGCTCTTCAACTGACTTTGTATCAAGTATTCTCTCCACACTTTGTAGTCTGTCTGATGTGTGATTATATTATATATATATATAGAGAGAGAGAGATTTGCCTAGAATACCAAGTATTAAATTTGAGTCAACTACTGGCATGAATGTTCTGAACTTTCTCTAGCAACTGTATTAAGTGGCAGTATTAATAATACACAGATAAACTATGGTGTGTTCTCATTCCAAGCCTGAATAATTCACTGTATATTTTTAATGCTTGCCATTTCATGTGGCACCATTTCTAAACCCACCCCTATGTTCTTCTAGTGATAAGTACATGCTTTTGGAGAAAAGTTCCAGAAAGCTGAGCAAGGGAAGTCAAAGTAAGGAGGAGTTATGTGAGAAGCATTTAAAATGATGTTTCTGAAGTTCTGGTGCCCTCACTTCTGGTTATTAATAAAGCTATTGGCACCAAGTTTCTTTTCTGTGTGGTTATTTCTACATGAGCCTTATTGGTGTGGCACCATAGGATAAGCACAGGACTGAAAGGTCAGTTTGAACATAAAGGGTGGCAGTTCAGACTCATCAGCCATTCTTCAGGAACCCTATACTCAATTTCTATGAGTTAGAATGGACTCGATGGCACTTAACAACAACAACAATACTTCTTGATGGATAAAGATAAACTAGTTCCTAGTTTATATGATTCAAATAGGATGATAACGTTGACCTCTCCACTTGGTGTAAAGAATTTATAACTGGTCTGAAAATGACTAAGATAGTCATAAATGTTCATACATATTTCTTCCATTTTTAAAAACAAAACCAAGCCTCTTCAGATACTTTTCACCACAGTGGATTACCAGATCATTCTTCTTAGTCTGTCTCAGTCTGGAAGCTTCTCTTAATTCTATCCACTACGGTGATCCTGCTGGTGTTTGAAATACTGGTACATACATTGCTTCTAGAATCATGTAGCAAAATGGATTTATTACAGTACAAAAAACTGAGATAGAGGTGGGGGATCTTGTATTCTATCACTCCTTATCTGATGGCTTTCAGGTCAGACTTCAATCCCTTAACATGAACTCTCAGTATAGACTGTGAATCAGTCAGAGGTTCAAAACCATCAGTTGTTTAAGTTAAATTTTATTTAAAATTTGTATTAAGAATTCTTAATGAAATGTCAAAATTATATTTCCAAGATAATCAGAACTCTCTATAATGCATTCAATTTTTCTTTCTCAGCTCATAGAGAGAAGAGGAATTTCTCCAAACCTCTGCACATTTTTTATATTTATACTCTATTCAAGGTTGTTTGCAACTTCAGTCATGTATCTGCTTTATATATTTGCTTCTCCCCCAAGACGAGTTGAGATTTTTGGTTTGAAGGACAAAAGTTGAGATGGAAACATATTTTGAACTTCCTGTAAAAGTGCTTTTTTTAGGTGTTAGATTAGGGGAGAGAAAATCTA
Organism: Chrysochloris asiatica; assembly: GCF_000296735.1. NCBI lineage: Eukaryota > Metazoa > Chordata > Mammalia > Afrosoricida > Chrysochloridae > Chrysochloris > Chrysochloris asiatica. The sequence goes on along the minus strand of NW_006408520.1, from coordinate 39,890,220 downwards.
GAGAAAGGAAAGATGGCTATGTAGTCAAATCCATTGTCATTAAGTCAATTCCAAGTCACAGTCACCATTAGAGAGAGTAGAATTGATCTATAGTGTCTCCAAGGCTGTAAACCTTTATAGATGTTTCTTTCTTGTTGTTGTTGCTGTTAGGTGGCGTTGCCTCAGTATCAACTCATAACAACCTTATGCACAACAGAATGAAACACTGTCCAGTCCTGCACCAACCTTATGATCATTGTCACTCTTGAGCACACTACTGCTGCCACTGTGCCAATCCATCTCATTGGGGGTCTTCCAGTTTTTCATTAACCAAGCATGATGTCCTTCTCCATGGACTAGTCCCTCCTGATAATATGTCCCAAATATTATCAGTCACACCATCCTGGCTTCTATGAAGCATTCTGCCTGTACTTCTTCCAAAAAGATTTGCTTGTTTTTTTGGCAGTCCATGGTGTTTTTAATATTCTCCTCCAACACCGTAAGTCAAATGCATCATTGTTCTATGGTCCTACTCATTCATTGTCCAACTGTCACATGTATATGGGGCTACTGAAAAGATCATAGTTTCAGTCAGGTGCACTTTAATTTTCAAACTGACATCTTTGCTCTTAAACACTTTAAAGAGCTCTTATGTAGAAAATTTGCATAATGCAATATTTGATTTCTTGACTGCTCCTTCCATGAGTGTTGATGGTTGTTCTGAGTAAAATGAAGTATTTGACAACTTCAATTTTTCCTCCATTTATCTTGATGTTATTTATTGATCCAGTGGTGAGAATTTATGTTTCCTTTACATTGAGATATAACCCATATCGAAGGCTTGGTTTTTAATGTTTATCAGTAAGTATTTTAAGTCCTCTTCGATTTCAGCAAACAAGGTTGTATCATATGCATATCACAAGTGGTTAATGAGGTTTTTTTTTATTCTGATGCCATGTTCTTCTTTATATAATCGATCTTCATGAACTGTTTGCACAGTACAAGAATAAGTATGGTAAAAGAATATAACTCTGGCACAAACTTTTCCTAATTTTAAACCATTTAGTTTCTCCTTTTTCTGTTTGAACAACAGAATATCCTCTTGGTCTATGTACAGGCTCCTCAGGAATACAATTCAGTGTTCTGGAATACTTATTCTCCACAATGTTGTCCATAGCTTGTCATGATCCACACAATCAAAAACTTCTGCAAAGTCATTAAAGCACAGGTAAACATTTTTCTAGTATCCACTGTTTTCAGCCAAGTTCCATCTGATGTCAGCAATGATATACCTCATTCCACATCCTTGTCTGAATCCAGCTTGAACCTCTTACAGTTCCCTTTAAATGTATTGTTGCACTGTTTTTTGAATTATCTTTAGCAAAATTTTACTTGCATGTGATAATAATGATATTGTCCAATGATTGCCACATTCTGTGGAAGAGAGGGTCACCTCTCTTTTAGTCAGCTGATTGGAAGAGATTCATATTTATACCTATTCCAAATTTCTTGACCTAGATGAGTGAGCATATTCAGTGTTTCATCTGTTTGTGATACGATTTCAATTTGTATTACATTAATTCCTGGAGTTTGTTCTTAATGAATGCCTTCAGTGTACCTTGGAATTATTCCTTCACTTGATCTTATGCTTTCTATTGAAGTGGTAGATCATGGACCATTTCTTTATGGTACAGTGACTCTGTATTCCTTCCATCATCTTTTTATGCTTTCTGCATAATTCAATATTTTGCCCATTGTTTTTGTTGTGAAATGATATTAATTCAGTTCCAATTCATAAGGACCCTGGATATGGTGTCAGAGGAGTGGTTGGTGAGTTTGAACCTCTGACCTTGAGGTTCAAATCGAATTTGTAGTACATTGCTTATACTGCAGCACCACACCAGGACTCCACTTTGCTCATAGAATCCTTCAATATTTCCAATCAAGGCTTGAATTATTTTCTTCAGTTCATTCAGCTTGAGAATTGCTGACTGTGTTCTTCCTTTTTGGTTTTCTAACTCCAGGTCTTTGAACATTTCATTATAATATTTTCACTTTTTCAAGCTACACTTTGAAATTTTCTGTTAAACTCTTTTACCTCATAATTTCTTCCATTTGCTTGAGCATCTTTATACTAGAGAGAAAGTTTCAGAGTCTCTTCTGACATCCTTTTTGATCTTTTCCTTCTTTCTTGTCTTCTTAATGACCTTTTTCTTTCTTCCTGTATGTTTTTTATATCATCCCACAATTCTGGTTTTCACATGTTGGTGTCTAATTAATCACATCTGTTCTTGCAATGATCTCCAAATTCAGGTGGGATATGTTCAAGGTCATTCTTTAGCTATTTTGTATTTGTTCTAATTTTCTTCATCTTCAGCCTGAACTGGTATGAGCAAATAGACATAGTACTTTTCCACTGCCTCTTACTACAGATGTAATTAATTTGATTTCTGTATATTCCCTCTGGTGAAGTCTATGTGTATAGTCATCTTTTATGTTGTTTAAAAGAGGTATTTGAAATGAAGACATCATTGGTCTTGCAAATTCTATCATGTGATATCCAGCATGGTTTCTATCACATATTTTCCAACTACTGATGCTTCTTCTTTATTTTGAACATTCACATTCAAATCACCAGGGATTATCAAGGTTCTTGATTGCATGTTTGATCAATTTCAGACCAAAGAAGTTGGTAGAATTCTTCAATTTCATCATCACTGGCTTTAGTGGTTGTTGCATAAAGTTGAATAATACTTGTATTAACTGGTCTTCCTTATGAACACAATTAAATGTTCCAGAATACTCATACTTTGCAATGTTGTTCATAGCTTGTCATGATCCATACAATCAAAAGCCTTTGCGTAGTCAATAAAGCACAAGTAAACATCTTTTTGGTATTCTCTGCTTTAACGATGGTCCATCGGACATTAGCAATGATATCCCTTGTTCCCCATCCTCTTCTGAATCCTTAAACCTCTTGAAGTTTTCTGTCAATGTATTCTTTCAGCCTTCTGTATTACCTTTAGTAAAACTTTACTCCCATGGGATATCAAAGATTTTGTCCAATGGTTTCTGTATTCCACTGAGTTTGCCTCTCAAAGATTTCAACTTTTATTCCATCATTTCCTGGGAACTTGTTCTTTGCCAATTCCTTCAATGCACTTTTGACTTCTCCCTTCAGTATCAATGGCTCTTGATCATATGCTACATCTTGAAATGGTTGACTATCAAGCATTTGCTTTTGATACAGTGACTCTATGCATTCATTCCATCTTCTTTTGATGCTTTCTGCATTATTCAATAATTTGCCCAGAGAATCCTTCAATAATGAAAGTTGAGGCTTCAATTTTTTCTTCAGTTCCCCCAGCTTGGGAAACGCTGAGCGTGCTTTTCTGACTTCATATATTTGCACATTTTATTGTAATATTTGACTTTGTCTTCTCGAGCTAACCTTTGAAATTTTCTGTTCAGCTCTAGTACCTCCTCATTTCTTCCATTGGCTTTAACATCTCTACACTGGAGAGCAAGTTTAAGTGCCTCTTCTGACATCCATTTGATCTCTTCCTTCTTTCTTGTCTTCTTAATGA
>NW_006408520.1:39868797-39874634 GCF_000296735.1 Chrysochloris asiatica | reverse complement strand
TTTTCTACTTGTTCTTCTATCTTAGCTGTATTGAGAGATTTGTCTTCCAGCTTGCTAGTTCTGGCTTCCATCTCTTCTATTCTGCTCCTTTCCCCTTTCAATGTATTGTCCATTTCTGATATTTTATTATTAATCATCTGGACCTCTTTTTGCATGTATTTAATTATTTCCAATGCTATATCTATTTTGTTTGATTTCTCTTGTAGTACTATCCTGACTTCTTCCTTGTTTTCCTCCACCTCTTTTTGGAGCATTTGAATTTGTTTCCATATCATTCTTCTGAATTCTTTCTCAGGCAAATCCAAAACCTGCTCTTCCTCTTCTGGGAAGCCTTTGTCTGTCTCCAGCGCATTTGTCTCAGTTACTCTTTTCTGTTTGGGGACATGTTTTGAGATTGTTTGTTGTGTTTGGGATCTTTTTTTTGTTATTTCCAGTAGTTTGTGCATTTTTTAATGCTTAAATGGATGTTTGTTATTGTGTTATTAAGCTTACTGGATGTCACCTGGTGAATATGATCAGGAGATAGGCTTTCCTTTTCACATGTAATGTTAGTAGCTGTTATTGGCTCTTGTCTCAATGGTAGAATATTATGGGGTATGCTTGTAGCTTGGCTATATGGCCATGATTGTTGTCTCTTCTTGGGTAACGTAGGGAGTAAAAGCTCCCACCTCCAGGAAAAATGTATGATTAAAAGGCCCAAAAGTAGAAGCAATATAAAAGCAGAGACAAGAACCCTTACTTTGAAACAAAAATAGAATGTGTGTGTGTACCATAGAAGCCTCGAGTAGTGGGTTTGAGTGGCGACTCTCTCAGACCACTTTCCTAGTCACCACTGTAGAGTTGCACAGATAGATATTGAGAAGTTAGTGGGAGAAAGATTGTTTACTATTTTTGTCTATGAAAGTCAGTTAAGTATCTGCATGTGCACAGCATAATTCTTGAAATAGTTGTGTCTTTTTATGCTGGGGTTTTACAGATTGTTCATTTGATTTGTCTGTCAGGCCAAACCTGCTTTTTTTTTTTCCTTTCTGGATAGGCAGGGTTTAATTGTCCCACACAGGTTAACTTTAGTGCTGGGACCCACAGGCAGGAGTCAAAAGCAGCAGCCAAAGGATTTGCCCTTTGTCCAATGGGGCTCTTTCTCTCTGTGCAATGGGAAAACTGTGGTCTAAACACTGGACTTTTTTGGGGGGCTGCGCACCCACCACCTGAAGGTGTCCAGGCTGGGCAAAGAAGGCACAACAGGGAAGAGGAGGGAAAAAACCATGTAGAATCACTCCACATCTCCTTTTGCAAATGCCGCTTCCCTGCTTTTAGTGTGGGTTCCCTGTGCCGGTCTGTCTGTAGTCCCACCCTCTGACTTCCACCAGGGCAGATTAGCCACAGAGGGAGTCCTATGCCAACTTCTAAAATGCAATGCTTTCCTTTATACCATAATTTTTCCACTTGCTGTTGCGAGAATTTTACGCCCAGACCTTTATGTTAGATCCAGAGCTCTGGTGCAGTTTCTTGAGAGCTGCACCTCCCCCACAGAGCCTGTCCTACCTGACTGCTCTGCTGCTGCCAACCAGAAGTCTTCTAAAGTTTATTTCTCAAGTGATTTCATATCTTGATATTTTCTACCAAGCTATTTATTCCTTTCTGAAATCTTTTCAAATAGGCTTGGATTTTTCATGATTTTCATTTTCTTTGGGAAATTGTAGTTTTGAAGATGATGTCCATGTATCACCTTTTTTGGAAGCACTGATTCTAGAATTTTATTGTACCTAAGAATAACTCACAAAATCTATTAAGAATGCTTTTTGCTAGGCACAGCACCTCAGATATCCTGGTTTAGTAGAACTACAAGTGGGGTAAAGAGGAGTGAGGAATATGCCTTTTTAAGCAATACCCATGTGCTTCCCAAACAATCTGACACAGGGGACCTATAGACTACACTTAGATGAGCACTGTTTTAAAATGAATGTGACTCTCTCACTAATTCTTATCAATGTTTACAGCTATAGACACTTTAGTTTGCAAGGAATATCTTACCTTAGACAAACAGAAAAAGGAAAAAAAGAAAAACAGGAAAGAGTTGTAAGAAAATAAAAATTTGACTTTATTATAGATTCTATAGTTACAAAAATTAAGTAGTGTTCTCAAATAATTATAGCATTATGTACATATCATGCAAAGACAACTTTTTTTTTTTACCAAAATAAGTATGTCTTTGAGTTGTGGAAGGCAAACAAGTGCTATGAGTCATGCAGCACAGGATTATAACTGTATCTGGGTAGAAATGCAAATCTGGCAAATGTTGTTAATATAGATAATGGACCTACACAAAAGAAGAGGAGATTATAAAAACAAACAATTTTTTTCCTAAGCACACACTTTCTTACACATTTTTATTATATTTCAATCTTTATATTAAATAAAGGAGCTCTGGTAGCTTAGTGGTTATGGGTCTGACTGCTCATCTCAAGGTCAGGAGTTTAAAACTACCAACTGTTCTGTGGGAGAGAGATGAGGCTTCCTGGTCCCATAAAGATTTATAGGCTCAGAAACCTTATACAGAGTCACTATGAGTCAGAACCAACTCTGAGGCACACCACCACCACCATATTAAATAAGATGATACATTTACAATCAAATAACAGGTACTAGGATAAATATTCACCTGAAATTTTTCTATCTTCTTGATTTAAAGCTGATTCTCCCTCTGTATCTGGCAACCTTTCTCTTAGTCAGAATGTTTCTCTCATAGCAGAAGCATCTGGAAAATAGCTTTAGCATTTTGATGACTATACTCATTTTTTCCTATTTGATCTATAGCCGACCTTCTCCTTAACACTCTTTCTAACAGTGGCATTTCCTGCTTCCTTGTAAGAAATATACTACAATTCTTAAGGACAATAAATACACCAGGGATCATAAAATTAGAAAATTTAAAATATAATGATAAATTCCCTGACCACTTTGTATGTGGCAGTTGTAGCAAGGCAAAAAATGTCACAAATGTCTTTAAAATAAAATCTCCCTAGTCGCTGATTCAGGAGAGACAAACAGGTCAACCCAGCTTCTCTGTGGGGAATATAAGTGAAATTTGTTGATGGAGTCTCTCAGCTTAATGTGAAAGTCTGCAGCAACCCATGATTTTTGCAACTGGGCTTGTTCTCATTTAAAACAATTTTCGATCTAAGCTAGAAAAATTGTGTTGTCTCGACTCAGTATGATTCCCCATAGTACCTAAAATCAGCATTTAGAAACATTATATAACACTGACAATAATGTTCTGTCTCTTCATGTTCAAAGCATAACTCAGTCCTGTAGTGAGCTCATTGCATTCAGGCAACTAAACAGCATGTGTGAGCCTTATGTTCTTCTGCCCTTTTCCAATATTTAAAAACTGATATCTATCTCTCCAAGAGGGTAAGTGTTTTCCTAAGTTAAAAAAAAAAAAAAATCAGTTCAGGTTTGGGCTGTATTAACTCTATTGAATTCTTCAAATGCATACCAGGTTAATGAAGGCTAAACTAGGGTGGGCTGAATTTTTTGATAAATATCGAAATCTTCTTTGATCCCGATAACCCACAAATGTTCAGCATGAGTGAGTTTTCACGGTCAGCATGCAGTCATTTTGATATTTAAGTTAAGCTCTAGCCCAATGTGTTTTATTTTACTTATGTGGATGGTATGCTTAGAACTAAGAAGCAGGAAAAATTGGAAACAGCACAAGGGTATAAGACATGACATATAAGGTACTTTTTCCCATTTAGCTAAGAGTATGCATCATTTACTTATGGCTTTAAGGACTCTTTGAATATGAGCTCATTTGAAGTAAAGCAACAAAAGTTCAGAGAACTCTTCTTCACTTTTTTCACCAGTTCTTGTCTGCTTTCTTTTATGAATTAGAGTCTCCCTTTTCAATCATAGCAAAGATCTTGACCTGAGTCCAACTGATTTCCATCATTTTGCAGTACAAGAAGCATAAAATGAGATAGGTGAAGGGATGTGAACAGATGTGCACTGAAAATAATCATCATCTGTTTCATCACTTAAATGATAATTAATTTCGGTCTTTGATAAATTAAAACTTCAAGTTCCTAAACTTTTTCTGAGTCAGAATATGTTCTTTCTCTAATTACTAGGATTCAGTGGCACTTCGGAATATAAACAGAAGGATAGAATGTGTGTGTGTGTGTGTGTGTGTGTGTAGAGAGAGAGTGTCCTGGTATGGTGTTGTGGGTTAATGCACTGGACTGCAACTTCGCTTTGAACCACAAAGTCAGCGGTTCAAACTCAACCGTTGCTACTCAGAAACCCTATAAAGTGTTGCTTTGGGTGAGAATTGACTCCATGGCACTTAACAACAACAACACAACAATGTGTGTGTGTATATATATATATATATATATATATATATATATAATCACTGTGATTCCACTTAGATGACTTAGAAGTCAGGATAGTGGTTACGTTTGAAGATAGTAACTGGAAGAGAGCATGAAGCAGTTTCTGGGGCACTGATAAATGTAGGTTTCTTTGTCCTGGGTGTTCATCACATGGATGTAGTCCATCTGTGAAATTTATTCAAAATGTGCATCTATGATATGTGTACTTTCTATGAACTAGAGTTCAATAAAAAGTAAATAAAACAGGTATATATATAACTCAGGATTTCCCAACCTTGGTGCTATTGGCATATGGGACCAATAGCAAAACTATCCATAGTTTGACAATCAAAAATATCTCCAGACAATGCCAAATGTTCCCTGGGGAAAAAAAAATTATTAAGACCCTCTCATGTAGTCTATTGTGAAAGACTATATGTCAGATGCCTAGAAGAAATAAATCTTTTAGAAAAGATTATTACCTCATAACAATGGAGAATATTATCAGATGCAGAGAGCATTTTCTGGATTGGCATTACTAGAAAGTCATGCTGTCTTCATAATTATTGAAGTTTATTATATTTTTGATACATCATATGCCCCATTGTTTAATGTTCATGCATGGCTTCTATAAATCAAATATAGCAAATTCAGAAATGCTTTTGACAACTGATTGATTAATCTCAGTTTTGAGTCAAATAATTGACAAGAAAATAGGACTATATTATTTATAGAAATAAGAGAGCTCAAAATTACCTGTAAGATAAATATACTAGAATATTCTCAGTTCTGTTAAAAAATCTGATTTTACAAATGACTGTTGAAGTAGGCAGGTAAGTAATTTAAAAGAATGAAAATAGGTAAATCTCTGGGCATGAAGAGTTGCTAATACAAATTCAAACTGCTCGCAACAGTTGATAAAATTACTAGCAACTGTTATTACAGAGACAAAGCAAACAAGAAATACTGTGATAAAGGACTCAGGATAAAGAGTCAAATAAAAAGGTGTTTAAAAATGAACTTTAACATTCTAGGCAAACATTTTAAAATGCTATAGCACCAGCCTCACAAATACCAGCAAATTTTGATAACTTTTTTTATTAGGACAAAATGCTTTCTGTTTAAAGACATCTAAGATATTTATATTTGGCTTTTGCTTTGGTTTGGTTTTGTGTGTGTATATGTCTACATGTATTCCTTTTGTTAAATGCCGTCAAGTCCAACTAATAGCAACCCAGTATAGAGTTTCTGAGGCTGTATATCTTTGCAGGAGCAGAAACCCTCATTTTTCTCTTAAGGAGTATATTAGTTGTTGTTGTTGTTGTTAAGTTGCATCAAGTTGATTCTAACTTAAAGCAGCCCTGTATATGATTTCTTAGGAGTGACTGGTGAGTTTAAACCACCGACCTTGTGATTCAAATGAACCTTGTAGTCAGGTGCTTATCCCACAGCACCACATCA
>NW_006408520.1:39863575-39868697 GCF_000296735.1 Chrysochloris asiatica | reverse complement strand
ATATAACTTGTGGCTAAAAAAAAATGTCATCTGAATTCAGTATTTTAGCAAGATCTGTTTATCGGTGTTTCAGTCTGTGCATTCAGAGAAAAAAATGTTTTCTTTTTTCCCAAAGCCAGATTTGGATCACTCACTTGAACTGGGCCTGGGGGAGAAACCCAGCGTGTATGATGAGCTGATTAATTACCAGAAATCAAATGCCTTGCAGTCAGGAGCTCTGTGCTTGAAAGAAAACACTAGGTCTAGAGGAATGGTGAGGAACCACATGCATGCATGGACAGACAAGAACACCTTGGGGATTAAGTTTCAATGTGGCCTGAAACAAAGGACTTAAGAATGATTGTTTATCCTTGATAGTATGACCTGTGCCAATCTTTTCTAAAAACAAGTGCTTTCAGTATATGAGTTTCTAAAGTCAAAAACCCCTGTTAAATCAACCTCAGGATTTTGTCATCTTAAAAAAAAAAAAAAAGAGGAAAAAATCAGCATGATTTTCTCACTGCTTTTCCATCCCCTTTCACACTTCTTGAAACTTAGGTAGTAATTCATAATTAAAGGTTAGAATATGTCTTACTCCAAGCCTAGTGTGCATAAACAGAAACCTTACGGCTGTCTCTTAGGAAGAGCTCCTCATTTAAAGTGGAGTGTATGTCTACCAAGGAGATATAAACAGAAGCAGAATAATGTGAAATGTTTGGAACAATATACTGCCAAGCTCTGGAGCCTTGAAAGCCATTAATAATCAGAAATGGGCAAGATCTGTTTGTTGAAAAACTTTTCATGTTTTCAAAAATCATAGAATTATACAACATATTCCTTCAAGTCACCTGTAGATTGGGATTTTTTTTTTTTTCCTTCCCATTCCTAAGATCCATACAACTCCATTAAAATTACAGATCCATTTGTATCAGAAGAATAAGGTCAAAGGGGCCAATATTGAAATTTCACATAAGACAGTTTGCCAGTTTTTAGTTGTTTTACTTATTTTTCATATTTATTTTTTGCTTCTGAAATGTACCCTCTGCCTTTGAAGAAGTCTCTAGAGATAAAATCCAGAGCAGCAATGCCACAGTGCAGCTTCAAATGAAGGTTTTTTTCTCAGAATTTGTGTCGGAAACCCTGTACAGGGTCGCTATGGGTCGGAACCGACTTGACGGCACTTAACAACAACAACAACATTAGAAATTTTAGATTCCAGCTTTACAACCTCAAGTAACTGAGGGACCTGAGTCTTCCTCTTAAATAGATAGGTTTTAAAAAATTCTTAAATCAAAATTACTAATTAACAAGAGCAGGAGGGCAAAGTCTTTCTAAACCATTTAAGTTTGTGTATCACAGAAAGAAGGTGGATCATGAGCTCTGCAAGTAAAATAGAAAACTGTTCTTTAGTATTGGGCAGCCTTAGAAAATCTCTGGCCATAAGCTAGTCAAGGAAATGAGATGACCATACAACTGCTTCGATTAAAACCTTCAAGTTTAGAGAAAGGAGAATCAATAGACACCTGTCATGTAAACATCTCAAAATTAACTGATAATATGAGTTGATCATCTTAAAAAGCTAATTCCAAGAGAAGAGTAATATGAGGAGATAAAGGATGGGAAAGTTTTAAAATATGTGTGGAATTCATTCATTCTTTTTTTCCCCATGGGGTCTTTTCTTTGGAATTACTACCTTCTCCTGGTCCATAAGTCTATCATCCTCTGGTAAAACAAGGCACTGGGGAAAGAACAGTATTTCACCCTGGTTAAGAATCAAAATGCCCATTTAACCAGGCACTTATTCACAAGCCAACCACCACCTGGATTTGTGATCATCTTGTTAACTAATTTTTAAAAATTATCTATGTTTTCTGAGTCTTGCATCACTAAAAACATTTCTAATTATGTGAATTAGAGAAGAATTAACATATGGAAACATAATTATTTAATGTCAAACATAATTATTTGACATTAAATAAGTATGAAATTTACAATGACCTGAAACTTTATTTAAAGTACTCAAAAATATTTAAGCCTATTAAAAAACTATGGATATTGGTGTCCACTAGTCATCCACCATTTTCTATCTTGCAGCCCTTTGACTTGTTCTTTCATACTATACCAGTGATGTTAGGTTGATCATTCCTTACTCACTCTGTGCTACTTTACATTCTACCATCACTTTACTGAGTTGTTTCTCTATGTGCTGAAGGACAATAATGATAAAAAGGCCAATATCGCCTGTTCTCAAAAAGATATAACTTACATTTTCAGTTCCAAATGTCCTTTCCTAATCATAAAATCACCCCATTGTTAAATAATAATTATTTTCCCTGTTTATTCTGGCACTCACTCATCTATGCTAAGAAATTTACAAGACAGCTACCTGGCCAATTGATTGGAAGAGATCCATATTTGTGTCCATTCCAAAAAGAGGTGACCCAACGGAATGCGGAAATCATCAGACATTGTCAACTACATGCAAGTAAAATGTTGCTAATGATAATTCCAAAATGACTGCAACAGTACATTGGTGGAGAACTGTCAGAGGCTGAAGCCACATTCAGAAGAGGATGTGGAATGACAGATATAATTACCAACATGAGATGAATCTTGACTGAAAGCAGAGAATACCAGAAAGATGTTTACCTGTGTTTTATTGACTATGCAAAGGCTTTTGATTGTGTGGATCATAACAAGCTATGGGCACCATTGCAGAGAATAAGTATTCTGGAACAATTGTGCTATGAGGAACCTGTACATAGACCAAGAGGTAGCTGTTTGAACAGAACAAGAGAATACTGAATAGTTTAAAATTAGGAAAGGTATGTGCCAGGGTTGTATTCTTTCACCATACTTATTCAATCTGTAGGCTGAGCAAATAATTTGAAAAGTTGGATTATACAAAGTAAAACATTACATTAGGATTAGAGGAAGATTCATAAGCAAGCTACAATATGCAGATGATTCAACCTTGCTTTTTAAACTGAAGAGGACTTAAAATACTTACTAATGAAGATTAAAGACCAAAACCTTCAGTATGAGTTGCACCTACATGTAAATAAAACAAAAATCCTCACCACTGGGCCAATAAATAACATCAAGATACATGGAGAAAAGATTTAAGTTTTCAAATGTTCCATTTTGCTCAGATCAACCATCAATGCTCATGGAAAAAGCAGTCAAGAAATCAAATGGCATATTGCATTATGCGAATCTTCTGCACAAGTCCTCCTTAAAGTGTTCATGAACAAAGATATTAATTTGCTTGACCCAAACCATAGTATGGTCAATAACCTTATATGCATGTAAAAGTTGGACAATGAATCAAGGAGACCATAGAGGAATTGATGCACTTGAGTTATAGTGTTGGGGGACAATATTAAAAGTACCATGGAATGCCAAAAGAACAAATCAATCTGTCTTGGAAGAAGTACAGCCAGAATATGTCCTCAGAATCCAGGATGGCCAGACTTCATCTCTCATACATTGGACATATTGTCTGGAGGCACCAGTCCCTGTAAAAGTATATCATGCTTGGTAAAGCAGACAGTCAATGAAAATGAGGGAGACTCCCAATGAGATGAATAGGCACAGTGGAAGCACCAAAGGGCTTAAGAATAGTAATGATTGTGAGATTGGCACAGAGCAGGACAGTATTTTGTTCTTTTGTGCATAGGGCCACTATGGGTTAGTACTAACTCGATGACAACTAACAACTCAACAACAGCTTATCTTCTCATATTTCCTGTATTTGTGTTCTGATTTTTAAGTGACCTTGAATGCTTTTTACAGATACTAAATGTTAATGGACTATATATACTTATCTATGATGGTATAATCCATCAATAAATTAGAGGAAAATTTTTGAATATTTTGTAAAAAATTACAGATTTAGTCATTTTTTTAAAAATCCAGTTATTGGACAAGTGGTGATTAGTTATGGATGATATATAACTCCAGGATTCTATTATACCTTTTGGTGGAAGTATAACTTTTTTTAACAAAAAATTACATTTGAGTTTGAAATGTATGATTTTCCCCTATTTTGGCAGAAAATTTACCCTCCTAATTATGTTTACCTTAGGCTAATATTAAAATTGGTTTGCATTCCTTGACATAAAAACTGCCTCAAGGATAGGGCACCAGAAGAGGGACGTGACCCAGAAACATGTAGAAAAGGGAGAAGTCTGCCCAGGGGTGCAGATTTAACCTAGATAGTACAGAAAGTGGATAAGCCACAAACATATAACCAAGAGGCACTTGGCTCTGAAAAGTGAACTAGAAAACTTACTAAAAGTTTATAGTCTTGCTAATTTTTCCTATTTTTAATTCTTTATCCTGTTCACACACAGAGAGAAAAATACTATTCCTAATCCTTTTTTATCTTAATTTTCTTTTTACCTCCATAGAAAGAAATATTCTAATTTTTGCATGGGTTCAAATGTAGCAGCAATTGTAGGGATGTAACCTTACTGAACTGTGCTTTATTCTGTAGTGCATCGTGTCACTATGATTTGGAATTGACTTGATAATTTAACTAGCCTCACTTTGACAGGAACTTCAGTTATTGTCTCCTTTTCTGGTTGTTTCCCTCTTTTCCTAGATACATTTAAATTCAACTTGGATAACATCTTTTCATTCCTGTCACTAACACTCTTTAAGAAACAGTAGTCTGTCAGTTGGTTATACTGTGGTGGCTTGTGAGTTGCTGTGATTCTGAAATTTATGCCACTGGTATTTTAAATACCAGCAGGGTTATCCAAGGTGGATAGGTTTCAGATGAGCTTCCAGATGAAGATGGACTAGAAAGAAGGAGTGACAAACTACTTATGAATATTTAGTCACTGAAAACCTTATGAATAGCAGAGAAACACTGTCAGATATAGTGCTAGAAAATGAGCCCCTCAGGTTGAAAGGCACTCAAAAAACTGCCTCCTCAAAGTGGAGTTGACTGTGATGACGCAAATGGAGTAAAGCCAATGGTAGTAAAGGTTGTGGGACGTTCATTTGATGATGGGGCACAACTCAAAATGAAGAGAAACAGCTGTAAACAGCAATTGGAAATCGGAACATGGAATGTATGAAGTATGAATCGGGAAAATTGGAAGTTGTCAAAAATGAAATGGAATGCATAAACATC
>NW_006408520.1:39840833-39860905 GCF_000296735.1 Chrysochloris asiatica | reverse complement strand
TGGACTTAAGCGTGGCAACAGTAGCGAGGTTGGCCCAGGATCAGGCAGTGTTTCTTTCTGCTGTGCATAAAGTGGCTGTGGGTAGGTATTGACTCGATGGCACCTAACAACAATAACAAGAAACAGTAACAATTGTAATTACACAACTATGTTCTCCAGTGAGTTCCTAATGACATATAGCCTTATCTTTGGTGTGGACAAATTATTCTGTGAAGTAGGCAGGAGGCAGGTAGTATTATTTCATTTCACAGGTGCAAAATTTATGTCATAAAGAGGTTAAGCGTAAAAAACCAATGTCACTGAGAATGTTACTACGCAACAAATCACAGTATCTTCTCGCCATAACATGTTTCCTTTTTTGGACCCTACTGTGTTGAGCATAACCCATATTGTATAGGATTAGCAATATACTGTGTTTGTAATTGAAATGGAATCCTGGTCTGGAACTGTGGGATAAGTATTGGACTGCTAACAACAAGATCAGCTGGTCAAACCCACTAGCTGCTCCTTGGAAAGCCTACATACAGTCCCTATTAGATACAACAGACTCAGTGGCACTTAACAACAACAACATTTGTAATAATTGGGTGGCCAATATAAAACTTCCAAGTATGAATAAGTTAGAATTTAGATGGAATGGGTATACAGAGAAAGAAAATTAATTCTCCATAGAATTTAAATGATAAAATCATTTATTCAACAGCAATAATTTTACTGAACTCTTATTATGTGCTAGTTACTGTCCTCACACCGGTACTCTCACTGGAAGACTCAATTCTTGCTCTAGGGAACTTATAATTTGATGATTCAAACTATTGTTTTAGTACATTTGGTTGTTGTTAAAATGATCATGAAGGTTCCAACTCATAACAATTTTGTATAGCGTTTCCTAGGAGTGACTAGTGGGTTTGAACTGCCTCCTTTGCAATTTGCAATACAATGCTCATCCTATAGTACTACACTTATATTTGTTTCTAAGGATGCATACAGTACTTTAATTATGTATTAAATGACTCAAATAAAAATAGCATGTTCTTTGTGTTCTTTGATACACCATTTAGAGTTTGGTATTTCCCCCCTCACTGTCCAAATAACCTGGTTCATTGTTCATTAAATGCGTCCCTGACCCTGGCTAACATGGTCATTTTTAGTCTTCTGAAATGTTATATTAAATGAAAGCTAAATAGTGAGTGTTGCTTAAATTATATATTTTGAGTCCTGATATCATAGTGAGTTAAGAGTCGAATTGCTAACCATAAGGTCAGTAGTTCAAATCTAGCAGCCACTCTGAGGGAGAAAGATGAGGCTTTCTCCTCCCACAAAGATATACAGCCTCAGAAACCCTATACAGGGTTGCTATGAGTTGGAACCAACTCAATGGCATGCAACCACCACCACCAAATTCTGTATTTACAAAGTATTTCATAAGCCCTGTGTGAGGACCTCAGATGCTTGTCCCCGGTAGATGATTAAACTTTAGTGTTCATATCTTTTTAACTCCAATTTGGCGACTAAAAAATGATTTCACCTTGACTGTGTTTCTCTCAGCATCAAGAATATAGGCTTTGTGTTTTCCTAATAAGAATGTTTTTATGGTTATATAAATAATTTTATTACTTATCGTATACTGGGTATTTTCGTTAATCATCACAATGTTATTTTCAAAATGGTACTTTACTTTTTTGAGGTAGTCTTCCTTTCTCCCATTACACCCAACCATAGACTAGCTTTCAGGAATCACTCACCTATCTCCTCATTGTTGCTTCAACTCACCATCTAGGAAACTACTTTTTAAAAAGCCTTAACAATCCCATATGCTTTCTGCAGAAGTCCAGCACAATAGTGAAAATATAGCATGTGGAAATCATTAAAGATATTTAAGGTAGCTAGGAAAATCAGCACATGACCAGAGTCTAAAAGATATCAAACATTTTTGTCTAAACCAAATTCACAGACTTTTCTTCACCACTCCACTGAATGATAGTTATGTGATTACAAAATGTGTATTGCTTAGTCATTTATACAATCTTCTTTTACTTTGCTCTAAAGTTGTACACAATTTATAATCATTAATATTCTAATTCATATATAAAAATCAAACCAACTATAGGTATTTACAAATAGGTAGATTTCCCACCCTGGGCTGTTATTCATTAACTAAAAACCTTTTCTTTAAAATGCAATATAAGGCCTGTTTCAATCCAAGTTAGTAAATGAATCAATCAATTTTTTCCATTTTTCTTAATGTTGCTCTATAAATCTCTTTTATCATCTGTCTCCTTTGTTACTTCAAGGTAGTAAGCATATATGAAACTATATTATTGTCTAAATAATAGGATTCCCTCTATTATTTGTATTATTATCATAGGTTTTGGACACAATGTAATACTAACATAGGCAAAGAGATTTTAATATTTTGCTTTTAATTGAATCAAATGTTCTAAAGCAAACTTCAATATCCATATTGACTGAATTAATTAGCTAGTATCCATCTTCTACTCTATTTTGCCTACTCAAACCCATATGTTCATATTTACAAAAGTTAATGCTATATTTATATGAAATCTTCAGTCTTGCATGATCAACAACATGTTAAATCTTTAGCTATTCAGAAATGAAAGTTTCAGAACTTTGGGGATAATACATCTTGAGGTAAGTATTTTAACTGTATACCATTGTTCGCATTTCCACTGAAGACTATCTTCCTTTTCAACACCAAAATACTAATTTACAGCAATGTATTTTATACATTGGCACCTATATTTTAACTGTCTCCATTTCTTGGGGTGGGTGAGGGACATTAACAAAATAATTATAACTAAACAATCTTCTTTCATTGAGCTTACACAATAACTAATTTAAAATGTAAACATCAAAGAGAGAAAATAGGGATTAGCGAACAATTCACAATGGTATTCACTTTTTTATTATCACATTGCAGTTGATTTAATTTTGACTCATGGTGACCCCAGGTGTGACATAAAGTAGAACTGCTCCATAGGATGTTCTTGGCTGCAATCTTTACAGAATCGTATGGCTAGTCTTTCTTCCAAAGAGTCACTACGTGGTTTTAAACAATCCACCTTGGGTTGTAAATTATTTCCTTCACCCAGGGAGCTGTTTCATTATTTATTTTGTATGTATTTTATATATTATTTGTATATTATTTCAGCATATATTTTGTTTCCTTTAAAATTGTTCAATGAATAAAAATGTGTCATCCAATGGAAAGGATCATAGATCATCAACAATTCTAAAAATAGTCAAATAACTGTTGAAGAAACTATTCTGCTCTTTGTGCTAACTGGTATTTGATTAAGTATGCAGATGTTGTGGAAATCAAAAGAGGTATGCCCTTTCCTCCATAAGAGTACCTAAAAATAAAAAAAAAAGTCAGTTCTATAGGCTCTGTCTTTTTTTGCGGTTCTAATTGTTGAAAATCTACCAAAAGTCTTATACAGAAAAAGGTTTTTTTTCTTTTTCTTTTTGAACTCTCTTTTTCACATGTTTCTAGCAGCAATTAGCAGAACAAAAAAGGTGCATACTCATAAAACTTGTTCATTTGGTAAGATGCATCAAATAAATATTAAGCAAATACATGTGCCTTTAGTGTTTTAAACATTGAAGATACTCTGGGGAAAAAGGAATCTTGCCATTATAAACTCTACACAATGGAACATCATAAAGTTCATGGAAAAGTTCCATTGTCTTTTTATTTCATTATCTTTTGAAGGTCCCTTGTATTATTGGTGGATGGAGAGGTGGTATTGAAAATTAAATTATTTCAAAGAGAGACAATTCCTATGGAGAAACATTGGCTGTAATGGGATAGGGAGTGACTGGATTGATTGGGATCCTGTTTTTAAAAGTAGAGTAGGGAAAAATAGCCTACCTTAATAACTCTCAATTCACTTATCAAATAATATTATTTATGAAATTTTCATCTATGTTTATGAGATACATGGGCCAGTAATTTTTATTTCTTGTGATGTCCTTGTAAAGATTTGTTATCAAAATTATACTCATCTAATAAAACTAATTGGGAGTGGTCTCTCTTTTTCTATTCTCTGACACATTATATGAGGCTGGTGATTTTTTTCCCTTAATTCACTACTAGGTTATTACTTTGTGTAAAAGTTCCTATTTGCAGACACATTTCTTTACAAGTCATGTTGTTGTGTGTGTGCTTTTGAGTCAATTCCAACTCATAGAGATGCTATAAAGAGTTTCTGAGGTTTTAAGTCACTACTGGAGCAGAAAGCCTGATCTTTCTCCCACGGAATTGTTGGTGGATTTAAATCGCTGACCGTGTGGTTAGCAGCTCAACATGTAACCCACTACACCTTCAATGTTCCAGTTATAGTATTTGGGATTGCTTTAACACTGCTGTGCCTGCTTTAATAAATTGCATTTTTAAAGTCAATTGTTCATATCATCAAATATTTATAATTTATAGTTTAATATAAGTGTATAATCATGATTTTTAGTATCATTTAAATTTTTCTAAAACATTCATTTTCATTCCAATATTACTGATTCCAAATATTTAATAATAATAATAATAATAATAATAATAATAAAGGAGCATAGGTAATTTAACTCTGAACAGGTGTGTCAACATGAGGGTCAGCATTATGTATGCAGTCACCCTCCATACTGTGACTGATAGAATTGTCCTATGAGTTGTAAATTCTAACCTCTATTATGTTGACGAAGAATCAGTGACAGTTATATCAATGAGGCAGGATGTAATCTACAGGGTTAGGTTGCATTTTGAGTCAATCCCTTTTGAGATATAAATAAGATTTAACAAATAAGCTGAGATTAGATGAACCTGAATACAACCAAAATAGAAGAACCAGAAAAGATGTGCTTCCTTTGGATCCATGATCCATGTGCTGTGAACCTCCTAGACTCAGGGAATGACTGATGCTAAGACACATGGAGATCTTCAAGGGACATTAAGTCTACTGATGATGAACTCGAACAAGGACCTTCCCCTAAAGTTGACAGTAAGAGAAAGATTTTCCCTAGGGCTGGTGCCCTACGTTTTTACTTCTAGTCTTCCAATCTGTGAGATAATACATTTTTTTTTATTTATGTGTGGTATTTCTGCCATAGCAGCACTAACAACTAAGAAAAACAGTTTTAATCAATGAAGTGTTATAGTAGGGTTTATACATTTTTAAATATCCATTTTTTTTCTGTATGAAAATAGACCCTTATGGAAATGGAGCAAAAGAAAAGATTTAGACATTATTGCCAAGGTCCAGATAAGTGACGATAATCTCTTAAACGTTGGTGGTTAAGAGTGAACATTATGAGAAGTAAGTGTAGGTCAGGGAATGGCTTGAAGTAGAGTCCTAAGGAATTGCTGATAAACTGAATGAAGGAAATGGAGGAATCAAGAAGTGCTTCTAAGATTTGGTAGATGGAGCTCTGGTAGCGTAGTGGTTACGAATTGGGCTGCGAACTGCAAGGTCAGCAGTTCGAAACTACCAGCGGTTCCGTGGGAGAAAGATGAGGCAGTCTGCTCCCGTAAAGATTTACAGCCTCAGAAACTCTGTGCAGGGTCACTATGAGTCGGAACCGACTCCATGGCACATAACAACAACGACAAGTCTTATTAAATGACACAGAAAATGTTAAGGGGAGATAGGTTCAGCAAGATAGAAAAACCAAGTCCTCTGATTCCTGAAATAGGGAATCCTCTACAACTAAGGATGGTGTAGACATGAAGCCCTAGCCTCTGCAGGAATATTTTCAAGGGTCAAAATTTCACTACTTTCAATGCAGTGCTAAGCATACTTTATGGCCAATTACAGTTAATTTCTACAGCATTTCTATAAGGAAATTTCTGTTACAATATTCTCACATGGAAAATTAAAATGTAGAGAGGTTACATAATTCATTCTAAAAAAAAAAAAAAAAGGCACAGTGTCTATGCACTAGGAATACACACTTAGGTCTACCTGACCCCAAAGTCCAAGCTTTGAGACAGTATGTGATATTACTGCATAGTTGCTGCTGTTAAGTGCCGTTGAGTCATAGCATGCCTGTACAGGATTGTCGAGGCTGCAAAGCTTTGTGTGAGCTGTAAGCCTCATCTTTCTCCTGCAGAATCTCTGGTGGACTCAAACTGCCAATCTTGTGTTTCCCAGCCAGTGCTTATCATATAGAGCCACCGTATTCCCCTTACTGTATAGAAGCCCTCTTTATATTAAACCAAAATTTGTCTTATTACGTCTTCATTTGATTTCTACATATCTTACGACTGCTCTGTGCCACTGGAAATGCAAATATTATTTAGATACATGCAGCCAAAATTCCATTCTTCTGCTCAGCTACTGCACAGATTTCACAGTTATCACATAGATTAAAGATAACATTGTGTAAGATCACAAAAGTAATGTTTGGTAAGACCATAAACAGTTGCTGTTTGGAGAGGACAGATCACTGTCAAAAAAAAAAAAAAAAAAAAAGAGCACTTTGGAGAGGAAAAGTTTTATAAATCAAGGTGCAAAAGCAGAAAGTAATTTCCAGGTCCCTGGGGGTAGGTCTGTATTCACAAGATTTAGTGAAAAATTCAAGATAGAATCCAGAAACAAAGATTCAATATCAAAGGCAGAATAGCAACAAAACTGCCTTTGGACTAACTTTTGTAGCAACTAAACTAAAGAACATAAATTTTCTCTCCCTGGGAAGATGATTCTTCATGAACCTGTATGACACTTAATTTCCAAATTGGCTGTTAAGTGATTCCTTTTAAATGGATTGGAAAGACACTGTTCAGAAATCCTTTAGTCAGTTTGAAAGAAATTTACCCTTTTAAGCTCTGGTAGTGTAGTGGTTACAAGCTGGGCTGCTAACTTCAAGGTCAGCAGTTCTAAACTATCAGCCATTTCACTGGAGAAAGACGAAGCTTTCTGCTCCTGTAAAGCTTTGCTGTCTCAGAAACCCTATACAGAGTCATTATGAGTCAGAACTTACTCCACAACATGTAACCATCACCACCACTTAAGAAGAGTGGCCAGATTGGTCCTTAAAAACAAAGATTGTGAGACTTTTTCTCTTGTACTTGACATGTGGTCAGGAGGGGCCAGTCCCTGAAAAAGGATATCATGCTTGGTAAAATGGAGGTCCAATAAAAAAGAAGAGACCTCCAGCAAGATGGATTGAAGAGTCACAGCAATAATGGACTCAAATATAACAACAATCGTGAGGTTAGTACAGGACTGGACAGTGTTTTATTCCGTTGTGTAAAGGTCGCTATGAGTTGAAACTGACTCGACAGCACCTAAAAGCAATTGTTGTTGTTGTCAGGTGCCATCGAGTCGGAACTGACTCATAGCGACCCCATGCACAGCAGAACGAAACAATGCTCGATCCTGGGCCAACCTCACCACCGCTGCCACCCCCGAGTCCATCAATGATGCCACCTGGCCGATCCATCTCGTTGGAGGTCTTCCTCTTTTTCTCTGACTCTCCACCCTACCCAGCATGACATCCTTCTCCAACGATTGTTTCCTCCGGACTACATGTCCAAAGTAGGAGAGACGAAGCTTAGCCATCCTGGCCTCCAAGGAGCACTCTGGCTGCACTTCTTCCAAAACAGATCTATTGGTTCTTTTGGCAGTCCATGGCACCCTCAGTATTCTCCTCCAACACCACAACTCAAAGGCATCAATTCTTCTACGATCCTCTTTATTCACTGTCCAGCTTTCGCATCCATATGAGGCTATTGAAAACACAATGGCCTGTGTCAGGCGCACCCTAGTCCTCAAGCTGACATCTCTGCTCTTCAATACTTTAAAAAGTTCCTGTGCAGCAGATTTGCCCAGTGCAATACGTCGTCTGATCTCTTGACTGCTACTTCCGTGAGTGTTGATAGTTGATCCAAGAAGAATGAAGTCCTTGACAACTTCAATCCTTTCTCCATTGATAAGAATGTTGTTTATTGGTCCAGTGGTGAGGATTTTTGTTTTCTTGACATTGAGATGCAATCCATATCGAAGACTGTGCTCTTTAATCTTCATAAGTAAATGTTTCAAGTCCTCTTCACTTTCAGCGATCAAGGTTGTATCAGCTGCATATCGCAGGTTGTTAATGAGTCTTCCTCCAATCCTGATGCCACGTTTTTCTTCATAGAACCCAGCTTCTCGTATTATTTGCTCAGCATACAGGTTGAATAAGTATGGTGAAAGAATACAACCCTGTCTCACACCTTTCCCAATTTTAAAACTTTCAGTGTTCCCATGTTCTGTTCGAACAACTGCTTCTTGGTCTAGGTAAAAGCAATAGTAACAACAATATATGACATCACTAATTGGAAAGGACTCAGGGCAAATCTTAATTTCATCAGGCAACAACATGCCAAGGTCTGACAGGAAGATTGAGGCCATGTGATAGAAAAAACAGGGACAGTCAAGTGAAATAAAATTCAGCTCCAATTAATGATTAGCCCTTCATAGTTCTGCAAAATACTTAATATATTTGAGCTTCAGTTTTATCACATATTTAATAAAAATAATAATTTATGCCACATTCAAATATTCATTCAAGTAATATTTTTGATTGCCTGATATGTAAGAATTAATGAGCTGGCACTTGTGAAATAGTTAAACTGGATTGTTCTCAGAACTCAGAGTTGCTGAGGTTTAAGAAATAGGGATGATTAATATTTTTATATTGGAAGTAGCCTATTGTTCATGTTTCTCACCAGTGAATGGATTGCTTCCTCTTTAGATTCTTTTAAAATGGGCATTTTTCTCCAAAAGGAATTTAAAGTATCCTTCAATTATGATAAAATGGGGACTGCTGATCACTGTAGATCAGGAATGACAGAGTACTGGGAGTTGAATGAGGAGTAAAAAGAATTAGAGCTGATAAGTAAAAAGCAGAAGATGTTTCACAGTAATTGGAAGAATAGTCCAAGCGATACCGCAAAAGCATCTCCACATTCAATCCCTTAAGTGAAAGAGACTTAAAAATTTATATCTGGACTATATGTTGTGATTTATTATGACTTAATCAATTAATTAAGATGTTTGTTAAGGAATTAACAAGTTAGTTAATTAACTCAAGAGACATTGCATTAATACCTAGTAGCCTTCAACATAACGGATTCAAACATACTAATGATTGTGAAGATGACACAGGATTTGGCAATGTTTTGGTCTGTCATATATACGATCACCATGATTTGGAGCCATTTCAGTGCCAATTGACAACAGATCTCAGATACTGTACTTCTATTGGACACAATGTTAGGATACGATCTTTGCCCTGTTGGGGTTCACAATTTGAGAAAGGAGAGCAAATATGCAATTGCAAATTCTGATAAGTGTAAGGAAGAAAAGAAAACTGTGGGAGAGAAAAATAAGGACCACATCATTAAAATGATATCATCTAGAAAGATTTCTCTAAGGAGACAGAAACTAAGTTAATATATGAAAAATAAGGGTTCAGCCATGTGAAAAGTGAGGGCAAAGAAAAGAAAGGCAGAAGAGGAAGAACTTGGTGAATTCAGGGAATTGAAAACAATGCAGGGTACTGGCAGGTAGAGTGAGAGGAATTTGGAGGGCAAGGGTCAAATCATACAAGGTCTTAGGAAGACAGGGGTATTTTAGTTTGTTTCTAAATACAAAAGACACCAGGAATGTTGAACAATAAGAGGTTTCAAAAGACCACACTAGTTGCTGTGTCAACAGTGGATTAAGAGACAGCAAGAATAGGAGTAGAGAGACAAATTATTAGGCTATATTTCAAATGAGAGATGGTAATAGCTTAGATTAGGACAGATATGACTTTGGAGATAGAAAGAAAAATATAGATTAGGCATTCATTTTAAAGTTAAAATAGTGATGTATTTGTGTTAGCTAAATAAAAGTAGGTAACAAGAACAATTTCCAGGCTTAGATCATGGAAATAGACTTAATGTAAATAAATTAATATTATTATAGTTTCATAATTCTCATATAATTATTCATATTTAAATGTTTTATTGCCCTGATCATATAATCTGAAAAATCTTTTTTCCTATGTTTGTAGTAAAGAAGTAGAGACATTTTCCTTAATGAACTCACATTAAAAAGTCAGCCAATCCTTTTCCTTTGGTATGCAGTTATTGTTAACTGCCATAAAATTGGTTTCAACTCATTGCAGCCATGTATAGGGTTTCCTAGGAGCAGATAGTGGGTTTGAACTACAGTTATGATTCAAAGTCCAGTGTTGATTCTATAGCACGACTGAAATAATTAACAGGATTCTTTTCCTACTCCTTCACTCCAGGCTGTAGAGAAAGGCTGTTCAGGAGAAGAGATGCTGGGAGGATAGAGTACAGAGTATGGGACTAATCTAATCTAGAAGGAGTGGAGTTGGATTTCCTAGGAGTTGAGAGAGTTCTTTTGATATTATGGACAACCTTATCCAGTTTCAAAATCAAATAAAAACTCCTCCCTACAATTCTCACTTTCATCTTCTCCTCACCCTCCATTCAATGTGATAGCAAACTTTATAGAACAGCAGACTTCAAGCTTCTTTGTTCATAAAGATCCTAAAATAATACATGAAATAATATTTATGTATATATTGTTTCTCATATATGAAATGGTTTTATTATAAATTTAAATACATATATTTCTGATAATGGACAATAAGAAATATACAACGTCTAAAAAATAAAAAGGCAATACCATCTTTAATTGGAATAAATGTCATGACATGTTTGATAAAATATATTTTAAAAACCACAGAAGCTGAAAAAATTCACATAAAATTTTATGTATTAGTTATATTCTTGCAACTTGATCATTATGATAATACCAAAAATACCCATTTCATTTGTAATAGTCAATATCTAATCTGTACACTTTTAATGTTCTGAATTTAGAGCATCCTCAAATGAGACTAAGTATCTTAGTGTTAGCATGAGTCTATTGGTGTGGTAGGATAAGCAGCAGACTGGTAACCTCAAGGTCAGTGGTTCAAATCCACCAGCTGTTCCTCTGAAACTCTACAGGGTTGCTATCAGCTGTAACCTACTCTACATCGCTTAACATCAACAACATGAGGCTTTTAGCATAAATGTGTTTAAGACTGAAAACAGCAGGAAATTCTAGTTTTAAAGTGCCTTGTAATTTATCTCTTAAGATCTTTATGTTCCAGTGTAATGCAAAGTATGGAGTGGGTGAAAATCATGCCTTTCTTTTGTAAGGTGAAAGAAGGACTACTATAAATGCAGATTTCTTCTCTGGAAGGTCAGTTTTAAGGAAGGCCACATATCGAGATTGGCATTCTGAGAACTGATTCCCTTAAAATCATCATGCATGCATATCCTTAGAAAGATCTTATCCTACTGCCAATGGGAAAGCAGGCTCCAATCTTATATTCTCAAAATTTGAGCTTTCAAGAACTTGAGCCTCAATGTGAATGGATTAGTCACCTGGTTTCCACCTCAAAACATAACGAATACTAATTTTTGTGACAAAAATATTGTATTTATGTAAATAATGCCTCTTAGGAGTCCTGGTGTGGTGCTGTAGGATAAGAGCTGGCTGCAAGGTTGGTTTGAAAAGCAAGGTCAGCTGTTCAAACTCACCAGCTTCTTCTCTGAAACCCTATGCAGGGTCACTATCAGTCAGAAGCGACTCAATAGCACTTAATTTCATACAACAAAACAGTGCATATTATGTGTTTTCATATTGCACAACTTTGGCATGATTTTTGTTTACTTTTGTTTTTAAATAAGAATGCTATATAACAATTCTATTGCTGACTTTAATTTCATATTTCTTTTTTTTTTTTTTTCTATCCAACATATTTAATGCTAAATCTTCACCTTGGTACTTTTTGAGGTAGGGCAGCTGACAGACCCTCCATAAACGTACTCATGAGTTTCTAAAGAAACCCCTTTCCCAGCAGGGTTCTCGCCCTGATCTGCAAACTGCTTTCTCTAATGAAGGGATAATCAATTTTTCCTTCCAGGAACAGCCCTTGCCAAGGCACCAGGAGGGGTACAGGTCAGCACACCCCAACTTCAACAAGCCCTTTAGGAGGACATAGCAAATGCTCTGCATCCACATTTATTCCAGCCCAAAAGTGCTTGGATCCTTTGAATCCCCTGCCCACATTGACTCTTCAGAGTAAACAGGTGAGCCTAAGCACAGTCTTTTGCTCTGACGAGACAAATCTGAGTGACTACCTAGATGCCCCAAGGAGTCAGGGAAGTGCCACTCAGCCACTGGGCTTCAAGTGAGGCCAACATGTGAAACTGGATATGAACAGGCAATGGCTCTGGACAGCCATGGGACCAGTCTGCTGTGGCTGTCCAGAGCACAGATCTCTCTCTGTCTTCCCCACACATTCAGTGTATTGTACCTGGGCACAGATCTGCTGCAAGGAACCCCACAGTTCTCAAGCTTAGCCACAAACTGCCACAGAGCCAAAACAATTTCAGTTATTTATATTTCAAGGATTGGGTAGCATCAATTTGATTTATTATTTCTTAACCATAGCTCATAACTTTACTATGAAAATATGATCAAAAGCAATATTTTTGGACTCTTGAAAGATGGTAAATGAGGGCAAAATTCACTTGTGGAACTGCTAGGAGACATGTACAATGTATACAAGGGCACACTATACCAGAACTTTTTGACATAATGTTGCCACTTCCTCCCATTATATGTATGTACACATTATCTACCACCACTCATCTGTCAGTTTGTCCTACTGTGGTGGCTTATGAGTTGCTGTGATTCTGGAAACTATGCCATGGGTATTTTAAATATCAGCAGGGTCACCCATGGTGGACAGGTTTCAGATAAGCTTGCAGATGAAGACAGACTAGGAAGAAGAGAGAAGAGCTACTTCCAAATATTTAGTCACCTTATGAATAGCAGAGAAACACTGTCAGATATAATGACAGAAAAGGAGCCCCTCAGGTTGGAAGGCACTCAAAATGTGACTGGTGAAGAGCTCCCTCCTCAAAGAAGTGTTGACCGTGATGATGCAAATGGAGTAATGCCCTTGGGAGTTAAGCTCTCAGGACCTTCATTTGCTGACTGGAGACAACTCAAAATGAAGGGAAACAGCTGCAAACATCCATTAATAATAAGAACATGGAATGTATGAAGTATGAATCTAGGAAAATGGAAATTGTCAAAAATGAAATGGAATGCATAAACATCAAAATCTTAGGCAATAATGAGCTGAAATGGACTGGTATTGGCCATTTTGTATCTGACAAACACAAGGTTTATTATGCCAAGAATGACAACTTGAAGAGGAATGGTGTTGCACAACACTATCTGTGATAAGATAATATCATGCACCTACAGGGAAGCCCAGTTAATACCACTATTATTCAAATTTACACATCAACCATTAAAGACAGGGTGAAATAGAAGAATTCTACTAACTTCTTCAATCTGAAATTGATCAAACATGCAATCAATATGTATTGATCATTACTGGTGATTGGAATGCAAAGGTTGTAAACAAGAGAAACGATCAGTAGTTGAAAAATCTGGCCTTGGTGATTGAAATGATGCTGGAGAACGCATGATAGAATTCTACAAAATCAATGATTTGTTCATTTCAAATGCCTTCTTTAGACAACATAAGAGAAAATTATACACATGGACCTCATCAGATGGAATACATAGAAATCAAATTGACTACATCTGTGAAAAGAAAAGGTGGAAAATCTCCATATCATCAGCCAAAACAAAGCCAGGGCAAATTGTGAAACAGACCATCAATTGCTCATATGCAAATTCAGAATGAAGTTGAAGAAAATGAAAACAAGCTCAAGAGAGCCAAAATATGGCCTTGATATACCCCACCTGAATTTAGAGATCATCTGAAGAACAGATTTAAGACCTTAAACACTAAATACTGATGACCAGAATAGTTGTGGGATGACATCAAGAACATCGTACAGGAAGAAAACAAGTCATTAAGAAGACAAGAAAGAAGGAAAAGATGAAAATGGATGTCAGAAGAGACACTGAAACTTGCTCTCCAGTGTAGAGATGCTAACACAAATGGAAGAAATGAGGAGGTACAAGAGCTGAACAGAAAATTTCAAAGGTCAACTCAAGAAGACAAAGTCAAATATTACAAGGAAATATGCAAAGATCTGGAGTCAGAAAACCAAAAGGGAATAATATGCTCAGCATTTCTCAAGCTGGGGGAGCTGAAGAAAATATTCAAGCCTTGACATTCGTTATTGAAGGATTGTCTGGGGAAATTAATGAACGATGCAGAACACATCAAAAGAAGATGGAATACACAAAGTTACTGTATCAAAAGGAAATGATTGATGTTCAACCATTTCAAGGGGTAGCACTTGATCAAAAGCCAATGATACTGAAGGAAGAAGTTCAAGGTACAGTGAAGGAATTGGCAAAGAAAAAGACACCGGAAATTGATAGAATAAAAATTTAAATATTTCAAGAAAGTGATGTACCACTAGATGCATTCACTCATCTGTGCCAAGAAATTTGGAAGTCAACTATCTGGTCAATTGATTGGAAGAGATACGTTTTGTGCCCATTCCAAAGAGAGGTGACCCAACGGGATGAGGAAATCATCGGACAATCTCTTTGATATCCCATGTGAGTAAAGTTTAACTAAAGGTAATACAGATATGGCTGAAAACATACATTGACAGAGAACTTCCAGAGGTTCGAACAGGATTCAGAAGAGGATGTGGAAAGAGGGATATCATTGCTGATATCCAATGGATCTTGGCTGAAAGCAGAGAATACCAGAAACACGTTTGCCTATGCTTTATTGACTACACAAAGATTTTCAGTTGTATGAATCATGAAAAACTATGGATAACATTGTGAAATATGGGTATTCCTGAACATTTAATTGTGCTATTGAGGAATTTGTACCTGGACCAAGAGGCAATTGTTCGAACAAAACCTGGGAACACTGCGTGGTTTAAAATTAAGAAAGGTGTGTGACAGAGTTGCATTCTTTCACCATACTTATTCAACCTGTATGCTGAGCAAATAATCCAAGAAGCTATGTTATAAGAAGAAAATTGTGGCATCAGAATTGGAGGAAGATTCATTAACAACCTGCGATATGTAGATGATACAACCTTGTTTGCTGAAAGTGAAGAGGACTTAAAATATTCCCATAGCCTTCAGTATGGACTACATCTCAATGTAAAGAAAACAAAAATCCTCACCACTGTACCATTAAACAATATTCTTATCAATGGAAAAAAAGATTTAAATTGTCAAGGATTTCATTCTTCTTGGATCAACCATCAACTCTCATGGAAGCAGCAGACAAGAAATCAAATGACATATTGCATTAGGCAAAACTGCTGCACAAGACCTTTTAAAGGGTTGAAGAGCAAAAATATTAGCTTGAGGACTAAGGTGTGCCTAACCCAAGCTCTGGTATTTTCAATAACCTCATATGCATGTCAAATCTGGACAGTGAATAAGGAAGACTGTAGAAGAATTGATGCTTTGGACATACTGTCAGGAGGGACTAACCTTTAGAGAAGGATATCATGTTTGGTAAGTTGGAGGGTCAAATAAAAAGAGGAACACCCCCAGCTAGATGTATTGGCAAAGTGGCAGCATCAATGGGCTCATGCATAGCAATAATTCTGAGGTTAGCCCAGAACTGGACAGTGTTTCGTTCTGTTGTGTACAGTGTCACTATGAGTTGGTACCAACTTGATGCCACCTAACAACAACAGCACATTTTATATGTGGAAATTCTTGAGAAAATATACAGTATTTTAAAGATTCTATATGAAAGATAATATGTATGGTACAGTAAATAACATTTGGTTTAGAAAGCCTGTTGCAAATCAGTCGACTCTGAATCGTGACAACCCAGTATGTGTCAGAGTAGAACTGTGCTTCATCAGGTTTCCAATGTCTGCAATCCTGGTGTTGCAATGTAGGATAAGCACTGGATGGCAAGGGCAGTTTGAACTGCAAGGTTGGTGATTCACTCACCAGCCACTCCTCAGAAACCCTAATCAGGATCGCTATGAGTCAGAACCTACTCGAAGACACGTCACAACAATCTTGCAGAAACTTTCTTCCATAGAACTGGGTGGGTTCAAACAGTCAAGCAAAGCCTATTTGACATATATTGGTAACTACTGTTTAGCTGATTATGACTCATAACTACCCAGTATAGGGTTTCCGAGGAGCAGCTGGTGGGTTTGAACCACTAGCTTTGTTGTTCAAATCAACCTTAATAAATAAGCTGGATACATGAAACAATATACATATAAAAATCTACTTTACATAAAAATCCCATCAGTGTTTTAGATGAGATATACATGTGAATATGAATGGGAGAGACATACTTACAAAGGGAACACAGTGACTACACAAGATAAGCACTGGACTATGAATCACAAAGTCTGTGGTTTGAGCCCACTAGCCGCTGTGCAGGACAAAGATGAGGATTTTTGCTCCAGTGAAGATTCAAAGCCTCAGAAACCCTATAAAGGGTAACTGTAAATCAGAACTGACTCAACAGCACTTAACAGCAACACCAATACAGTGTGACTGTGATTGTTATGTATTTTATGTATTCTGTCCAGGTTTCAGGATTCTGTGGACATTTCTGGTATAATTGCAATTTTGAGTAAAAGGAATTGTATTTATTTAAACTTTGCATGGCCATCTGTGTCTTGGAGCTATGCAATTATCACAAGAGGAATTTTTTTTTTAAAGAAAGTCTATTATAGTTATTAAAATGATGCTAAAAATGTAATTTTCAGTATTTTTGTTTAAGGAAATTTATAATCTGCAGGAGCAAAATATGTTGAAGACATTTGCTTTTATTTTTCAGTATTTTATTTTTGCTTCTTGGAAGTGGTGGTGGTTATGTGCAGTGGGGTCAGTTCCGACTCATAGCGAACCTGTATAGGGTTTCCAAGGCTCTAAATCTTTACTGGAGCAGAAAGCCTCATCTTTCTCCCGCAGAGAGGCTGGTAGCTTCGAATTGCTGAACTTGGGGTTAGTAGTCCAACTCATAACCACTATGCTACCAGAGTTACTTGAGAAATTGAATTTAAATTCTGTGAGGTAATGAAGTTGTTGTTGGTAAGTACCAGAGAGTCAGTTCTGACACATAGTGACCCTGCACAGGGTTTCCAAGGCTGTAAATCTTTATGGGAGCAGAATGCCTCATCTTTCTCCAGAGGAACCACTGGTAATTTCGAACTGCTGACCTTGAATTTGGCAGTCCGACTTGTAACCACTATGCTACCAGAGCTCCTTGAGGTAATGAAGTAGATGCTTCCATAAGTGTTGATGGTTGATCCACAAAAAATGAAATCTTTGAAAATGTTAATCTTTTCTCCATTGATAAGAATGTTGTTTATTGGTCCAGTGGTAAGGATTCTTGTTTTCTCTACATTGAGATGCAATCCATACTGAAGGCCATGGTCTTTGATCTTCATCAGTAAGTATTTTAAGTCCTCTTTACTTTCACCAAGCAAGGTTGTATCATCTGCATATCGCAGGTTGTTAGTGAGTCTTCCTCCAATCCTGATGCCATGTTTTTCTTATACAACCCAGCTTCTTGGATTATTTGTTCAGCATACAGGTTGAATAAGGATGATGAAAGAATATAGCCATGTCACATACCTTTCCTAACTTTAAACCATTCAGTGTTCCCAAGTTCTGTTCGAGCAACTGCCTCTTGGTCCATGTACAGGTTCCTCATGAGCACAATATACTTTGCAATGTTGTCCATAGGTTGTCATAATCCACATGATTGAAAGCCTTTCCGTAGTCAATAAAGCACAGGTAAACATGCTTTTCTGGTATTCTCTGCTTTCAGCCAATATCCATCTGATGTCAGCAATGACATCCCTCATTCCACGTCATCTTCTGAATCCTGCTTGAACTTCTAGAAGTTCTTTATCAATGTATGGTTACAGCCATTTCTGTATTACCTTGAGTAAAACTTTACTTGCATGGGATATCAAAGATATTGACTGATGATTTCTGCATTCCACTTTTCTTTTTGAGCTGACCTTTGAAATTTTCTGTTCAGTTCTTGTATCTCCTCCTTTCTCCTATTTGCTTTAGCATATCTATGCTGCAGAGCAAGTTTCAGAGTCTCTTCTGACATCCATTTTGATCTTTTCCTTCTTTCTTGTCTTCTTAATGACTTTTTGCTTTCTTCCTGTATGATTTTCTTGATGTCATCTCATAGCTCTTCTTTAGTGTCTAATAGTATCAAATCTGTTCTTCAGATGATCTCCAAATTTAGGTGGGATGTATTCAATGTCAAATTTTGGCTCTCATTGACTTGTTTTCATTTTCTTCAACTTCAGTCTGAATTTGCATATGAGCAATTGATGGCCTGTTCCCCAGTCTGCCCTGGCCTTGTTTTGGCTGATGATATGGAACTTTTGCACCTTATCTTTCTACAGATGTAGTCAATTTGATTCCTGTGTATTCCATTGATGAGGTCTGTGTGTATAGTTGTCTCTTACACTGTCTAAAAAAGGTATCTGAAATGAACAAGTTATTGGTTTTGCAGAATTCTATCATGCATTCTCCAGCATCATTTCTATCACCAAGGCCATGTTTTCCAACTGATCCTTCCTTTTTGTTTCCAACCTTTGCATTCCAATCACCAGTAATGATCAATACATCTTAACTGCATCTTTGATCAATTTCAGATTGAAGAAGTTGGTAGAATTCTTCTATTTCATCCTCACTGACTTTAGTGGTTGGATAAATCTGAGTAGTAGTGGTATTAATTTGTCTTCCCTGTAGGTGCATGGATATTATCCTATTACAGATGGCTTTATACCTCATGACAGTTCATGAAGGTTCATTCAGTTTTGACTCCTGAACTCTTATTTTAAGAAAAATCTGTTAAATACTCAGTTTATTGACAGTTAATCAGCATATTTACAACATTTATTTAGTATGCTGCATGAATAAAACACTAGAGTTTATAATTTTAAGAAGAAAATAGAGAATTTAATCCCTTTCTTAAGGAAATTTGTATCTACTGGGGAAAAATCAAACAAAGAAATAAGCATAGTATCTATTGACTTAGACATCTTCCATTTACATAATTATACCCTGTGTTGTCCTGATTTGGCACTGTAGGATAAGCACTGGACTATTAACCACAAGGTTGGGGGTTCTAATTCACCAACTGCTCTTTGGAAATACTGTACAGGGTCACTATAAGTCAGAACTGACTCAATGACACTTATCAAAAACAACAATAGCAGAGGTGACTATAACCAAATGTCAGAATAATAAAACATCATGAAGACAGAAGTTAAAGAATATAAGGTGAAAACTTGAGAAAGCTACTATAGCAAAAATTAAATGTTAGTTGTTTGCTTCCTGAAACCTGCCTTATCAGCTCAGTTAATTTAAGATTTAAAGTGCCTAATCATATAGCACTAAGGAGTTCTGGTGTGTTGTTGTTAGATAATAGTGGTATTAGAGCATCTGGTCAGTTTGAACTGCAAGATCAGTGGTTCTAATTCACCAGCTGCTCCTCAGAAACCCTATACAGGGTTACTATGAACTGGAACCAACTCAAAGGCACTAAACCACAACAATACCAAGGAGTCCGGGCGCTGCAGTATTTAAGGGCTCAGCTGCTAACCAATGACTGTTTTGATAAAGATTCCAAATCAAACTCACTGCCATTGAATGAATTCTGATTCATAGAGACCTAATGTGCAGCTTCCAATATTGTATGTTTTTCAAGGAGCAGACTGCTTCATCTTTATCTCACAATGCCATTGGTGGTTTTGAACCACCAACTTTGCAGTTAGCAGTCCAGCACTTATACTACATTGCTACCAGGGCTCTTTACCATAAAGATTATAATCTTGGAAACCCTACTGGGCAGTTGTGCCTTTTCTTCTAGGATCCTTTGTTGCAGATCGTGCAGAGGTTCGAGGCCCTATAGGCCTGAGTGTATCAGATCTAGCCACTTGGCAGTTAATAGCAAATTGGTTTTCATCTTAGCATTCAGTTATATTTATTTAATTCCAAACATGAGCCCTGGATGTCCACAGAGAAATG
>NW_006408520.1:39837992-39840072 GCF_000296735.1 Chrysochloris asiatica | reverse complement strand
GAGGCCAGACCCCGGCAATCCTTAAGAGTCCAAATCAACTTTATACCAATATTTTTATTTAATTAATTTTTTTTAAATCCTAGAATATTAAATACATTGGTAGTTTTATTTTATACCTCGTGTTTTAAGAGACAACCATCCAGAATTATTCCCTCAAATTATAAGTATAAGATTATACTAAGATTTCTAAGTAAAATGCAAACCCATTTTCCATCAGGTTCTGAGTATTTGTTGGGTCATTATGTGGTGAGCTGTTGACAGTGTAATTCAATGATAAGAGTACAAAGCAATTGTTTTAAGAATTATTGGATCTCCACTAAAACCTTGTCCTCTGCAACAACTATTATTACATACTCTCTCTTATAGACACACAAATTTAGTCACATATTTCAGACTTATTTATTTATATTGTCAGAATTCCTTTTATGCTTTATAGGAGTTTGGGGATTGTAAAGTGTTGCTATAAGTTGGAAACTACTACAAGGTGATAGTTCAAGTATATGATTTCCATAGTCATTACTCAGTAAAGAGTTTAATCACATTAAATGTAATACAGAACTTTTGAGCATGTAGGAAAAAAATGTTGTGTGCCATGATGCCTACTTATACTTAACTTGAAAACACTGTGAGCAACATTTAGTCAATAAGCATCCACTCGTTTGGCCAGAGAAGTGAGGACACTGAATCTGTACCTTGAGGAAAAATGCACATTCATCACTTTTCCAAATTAAGGTATACAGATTAATTTCTTGGTGTCAAATACTTTTCCTAGAATCTCATGGAGTCAAAATGATAAAAAAGAGAATTAAAAATGTTCCTTAAGTTTTTAAGATTTCCTAAACTGGTCTTTCACTTTTGTCCAAACATAGTATACTCAGAAGATATTCTATTGCAACAAATCTGAAATACAGTGAAAATATGAGCAAATGTTATGGGGCAGCATGTCATTATTTTATAAAATTTGACATATACTTAAAAGCCATTTTTCTTAAGCTGAGTTCTCTAAAGAGGCAAAACCAGTGAAACTTATATATATGTATATAGACAAAGGGATGTAGCTCAAGGAAATGGCTCACACAGTTGCAGAGGCAGTCAAGTCCATGTCAGACTAGAGGCTTCTCCAGACTCACATAGTTGCAAGAGAGGGTGAACCCAAGATCGACAGGTCAGAGGGCAAGCTGTTGGCTGATAACTAGCCAAATGCAAGGTCCACATCCAGCAAAAAGCAAGTGAGCTTTGAAAGAGCACCCATATACACTGGAAGCAGGCCTCATCCCTGAGGAAACTCCCTGTCAATTGATGGGTGCTCATATAGCTCATTGTGAAGGTAATTACATATATTAACTCATAACATGGGGATGATTGCATCAAAACTGCTAAAGCACTTGAGAATCATGGTCCAACTAAGATGACACAAAGCCTTAATCATCATACCACTTTCATGCTAGAAACTCTCTACAATAAAATAACTTCTGTTTGTGACTCCTTAGGAGGTCTTGAGGAAATTTTACTACATTCTGATAGTTACTTAAGAAAAATAAAATATAATAGAATGTTGCATTTAATGTTAATAAAATCATACCTAGTCTTAACTTTATGATGTTTGTGGCATTTATTAAGCATTACTTTTAATTTTAGATACATCCACATTTACATTCAGACTCCTGGTGTGGCACTGTAGGATTAGCACTGGACTGCAAAGCACAAGGTCAGCAGTTCAAACCCACAAACTG
Organism: Chrysochloris asiatica; assembly: GCF_000296735.1. NCBI lineage: Eukaryota > Metazoa > Chordata > Mammalia > Afrosoricida > Chrysochloridae > Chrysochloris > Chrysochloris asiatica. Next base: position 39,838,339 of record NW_006408520.1, on the reverse strand, counting down.
CTTCTCAGAAACCCTACTCAGGATTGCTATGCTATGAGTCAGAACCAACTTGATGGCACTTAACAACAACAACATATTTGTATTAGTTCACAATGTAAAATACATTTATTCCTCTGAATAGATGTATTTAACTGTGAAAAACCTTATTAGATTAAGCATTTTATTTATGTCCTTAGGATTTTCTTGTGGGGAAAAAAAACTGTTGCCCAAGACTTGGGCCAAAAAGAATGAGCACAGAGAATTTCCTCAGGAGAAAAGGTTAAAAGAAGGTACTGGTCTGGTTTGGTGGCAGCAGAGCAGAGTCATACAGTAGGACAAGCTCCATGGGGGAGGGCTGAAAACCCAGA
>NW_006408520.1:39827219-39829642 GCF_000296735.1 Chrysochloris asiatica | reverse complement strand
GCCCAATGAAAGAGACCTACTGTGGAGCTTGTGCATTGCATAAGACCATAGGTTGAAACCAGAATCCCATCCAGAATTGTCTAAGGTGGGAAATGTCCACTGGAAAGGACGAGTAGACCAGCCTGGAGTGGCTAGAAGAACAGAAGATACTTCATGAAGAAAGATGAGCAGGAAAAATCAGAAACAGTAGTGGCAGTATGATTGATTGCTACAAGAATGGGTAAGCTGTTTGCCTGGGAGCCATCAAGGCAAGTGGTCAGGTCCCCTAAGAGCAAACTCCCTTCCAAGACTAAGACTCAAGGGGAATACACAAGCAGTCATTTGGTCTGGCTGGTGACCACACTGGTCACCGATAAGGGGAAGAGGGGGGAAAATCAGCAATGAAGTTGGAATCTAAGTCAGACCACATTCAATAGACTCCTGTGAACCCCAGAGGAGACCTGGATGACCAGCAGTTACAGCAAGACCCAGGGACTCCAAGGCCCAGAGGCAGTGACATGGCCACAGAGGACTAGAGCAGAGAGTGAAGTTTCCAGCTGATATGAAGTGAGGGGAGATGTACAAGAACACCCATACTTGCAGATAGTACCCACTTGACCTGGCTTTGATGGCTGGATGATTTGAACTCAACTAGAGGAAGAAAGATGGAAGAAAAAAAAAAAAAAAAAAGTAGGTACTGCATTGTGGAGCCATAACCCAAAGAGAGGTGGTAAGTGTGAAGCACCACCTACATGACAATTGTGTTCTGGACCAACCTTATAGCATATTGTACATAGTTGTTCAACAAATCTTTCTTGAATACATGAAAGGATTTAACTCCAGAAGACAATATTTTGCCTAAAATCTCCAGTATTATTACAAATAAACCACAGAATTACACCTAAAGGATCATTTTAAAGACAAACAAAACATATTGCCATCCAGTGACTCCAAACTCATGATGACAGCATGTGTTACAGAGCTGAAATATCCCATAGGGTTTTCTTTTATGCAGGCTTTAGGGGAGCAGATTAGTTCCTTCTGAGGTGCCACTGTAAAGGTTTGAGCCTCAGAACTTTAGGTTAGTGGCAGTGGTGGTGGTTGTATGCCATGGAGTCAGTCCTGACTCATAGCAATAAGAATGTAAATCTTTATGGGAGCAGAAAGCCTCATCTTTCTCATGCAGAAAGTCTGTTAGTTTCGAACTGATGACCTTGAGGTTATTAGCCCAACTTGTAACCTCTCCACTAGCTCCTTAATTTTGTTGTTGTTGTTAAGTGCCATCAAGTCGATTCTGACCCATAGCGACCCTGTATAGGGTTTCCAAGGAGCAGCTGGTGAGCTTGAACCACCCACCTGGCAGTTCAAATGGCTTTGCAGTCTGGTGCATTAACTCACAGCGCCACACTAGGACAAGTGTAACTCCTTTGTGCCACCAAGAACAGAATAGATTAAGTCTACTAACAAGACTTGTAAGAAAAATTGTCCTAGATATATACAGTTTATCTGTTCCTGGTGTGGTGCTGTAGGATAAACACTGGACTACAAGGTCAGTTTGAACCACAAGGTAGACAGTTCTAACTCACCAATTGTTCCTTGGAAATTCCATTCTGGGTTGTTGTGAGTGGAAACCCACTCGATGCACTTAACAACGACAACTAGTCTCTACTAATTTTCACATGTGACAGGAAACATTCACCAATGGAGATAATTTCCAAAATTTCAATTGGGAAAAAAAGTCCAAATGATTCTAAGTAAGTTTTTTAAAATTATATATTTGAAATATAAGAATATATTAAATGTAAGTCAATATATATATTTTAATCCTATAAACAATGAAGTTTATTAAACAGAATATAAATAATAACACAAATATGGTATTTTAAGGGCTTTCCATTGTCTCAGTGGATTTAAATTAGTAGAATTACAGATCAAACTGTAATTCTAGTGTACAGTATATAGTTGATTTGTTTTTGTATTTTATTTTATAATCTCAAATTAAAATCTTACTAGATTTATGATAGGCATTGGATCTTTCAAGGGAAATTGTTATTATGTGCCGTGGAGTCGGTTCCAACTCTTAGCGATTCTGTACAGTGTTTCTGAGGCTGCAAATCTTTACGGGAGCAGAAAGCCTCATCTTTCTCCCACCTAAACAGCTGGTAGTTTCAAACTTCTGACCTTGTGGTTCGCATTCCAATTTGTAACCACTACGCTACCAGGGAAATTAGTATTTAATTATTTATAAATTAAATTTATCTAATTTACAAAAATAAGGAGCTCTGGTAGCGTAGTGGTTATGAATCGGGCTGCGAACCTTAAGGTCAGCAGTTCGAAACTACCAGCGGCTCCGCGGGAGAAAGATGAGGCTTTCTACTCCCGTAAGGATTTACACCCTCGGAAACCCTGTACAGGGTCGCTATGGGTCGGAACCGACTCGACGG
>NW_006408520.1:39824983-39827119 GCF_000296735.1 Chrysochloris asiatica | reverse complement strand
CCTTATAAGAATTGAAGAAGGAAACAGATAAATCTACAATAACAGAGGGAGATTTTAACACGCCACTTTCGAAAAGGGACAGAACAACCAGAAAGAAACTCAACAAAGTTACAGAGGAACTAAACAACACATTCAACCAACTTGACCTCATAGATGTATACAGAGAATTCTATCCAATAACGGCACAATACACATTTTTCTCCAGTGCACGTGGAACATTTTCCAGAATTGATCATGTGTTAAGTCACAAAGCAAGCCTCCATAAATTTACAAACATCAAAATTCTACAGAGCATCTTCCCAGACCACAATGCTATAAAACTAGAAATCAACAATAAGAAGATCAAGGAAATAAAGTCAAATACATGGAAACTGAACAACACCCTGCTGAAAAGTGACTGGGTAAAAGAAGACATTAAACGTGAATTCACAAAGTTCCTAGACACAAACGAGAATGAAAACACAACATACCAAAATCTTTGGGACATTGCAAAAACAGTGGTGAGAGGACAATTTATTGCGATAAATGTTCACATCCAAAAAGAGGATAGAACCAAAATTAACACATTAATGCAGCATCTCCAACAATTGGAAGCAGACCAGCAGAGGGAACCTACAGTCACCAAAAGAAAGGAAATAATAAAGATAAGAGCAGAAATAAATGAGATGGAAAATAGAAAAACTATAGAACAAATCAACAGGACAAGAAGCTGGTTCTTTGAAAAGATTAATAAAATTGACAAACCATTGGCAAAACTAACAAAAAAAGAAAAAAGAGGGAGAGGACACAAATAAATCGCATTAGAAACCACATGGGCGATGTCACAACAGAACCAAACAAAATCAAAAGGATAATAACAGAATACTATGAAGACTTGTACTCCAACAAATTCAAAAACCTAGCAGAGATTGACATATTTCTAGAAAAGCATGACCTACCTAAACTTACTCAGAATGAAGTAGAAAGCTTGAACAAACCCATAACAAAAGAAGAAAATAATCAGGTCATCAAAAAACTCCCAACCAAAAAAATTCCAGGCCCAGATGGCTTCACAGGTGAGTTCTACCAAACATTCAGAGAAGAACTGTCACCATTCTACTTAATATATTACAGAATATAGAAGAGGATGGGAAAACACCCTAACACTTTTTATGAAGCAAGCATAACCCTCATAACAAAACCAGGGAAGGACATAATTAAAAAAGAAAACTATAGACCAATATTCCTCATGAACATAGACACAAAAATTCTCAACAAAATCCTAACCAACAGAATCCAACAGCACACCAAAAAAAGAATACATCATGACTAAGTGGGTTTCATAAAAGCAATGCAAGGATAGTTCAACCTTAGAAAAACAATCAACGTAATCCACCATATAAATAAGAAAAAGGAAAAGAACCACATGATCATATCGATTGATGCAGAAAAAGCATTTGACAAAATCCAACATCCATTCCTGATAAAAACACTGAACAAAGTAGGAATTGAAGGGAAATTCCTCAACATAATCAAGAGCATATATACAAAACCAACCGCCTACATCACTCTCAATGGAGAGAAACTGAAAGCCTTCCCTATGAGAACAGGAAGCAGACAAGGATGCCCTTTGTCACCACTCCTATTCAATATTGTGCTGGAAGTTTTAACCAGAGCTATACAGCATGATAGAGAAATTAGAAGCATCCAAACTGGCAAAGAGCAAGTAAAACACTCTCTATTTGCAGATAATATGATTGTATACAGAGAAAACCCCAAAGACTCAGTAAAAAAAACTACTAGACTGCATTGGAAGACTAAGCAAAGTGGCAAGATGTAAGAGCAACATAAAAATCAGTTGGATTTCTCTATAGCAACGATAGTGATGAAAAGGACATTAGGCAAGCAATACCATTTATAATAGCAACCCAAAGGATGAAATATTTAGGAATAAACAGGGTTCTGGGATACAGAGATTGAGACATGGTTGGAATGGGTTAAAGGGGCAACAATGTTAAGATGCTTGGCTGCCTTTTCAATCTTGTTTTCCCTGGCATACTACTATAAAACAACATTCTTATCAATGGAGAAAAGATTGAAGTTGTCAAGGACTTCATTCTTCTTGGATCAACTATCAACACTCGCGGAAGTAGCAGT
>NW_006408520.1:39822423-39823944 GCF_000296735.1 Chrysochloris asiatica | reverse complement strand
ACCTGATTGGACAGCAGTGTAAAGTCCAGGGGACTTTTGGACCCAGAGTCAGTTACATAGCCACAGAGGACTAGAGTGGAGAGTGAAGTATCCAGATGATAAGAAGAGAGGGCACATGCAGAAGTACACCCACTTGCAGATCTTGACCTGGCTTCAATGACTGGATGATCAGAGCTCAACTAGAAGAAGAAGAGGAAAAAAAGAATAATCTGATACAATTTGATGAACCTGACCTACATCTATGGAAGCAGTAGCTCAAATGAGGGAACAAATCTTCACAGCAAGGATCATTCCCACCCCACCCCCACCCCCACCCCCACATATGGAGAGGACAGAGATGGGAAACTTGGACATTGGCTAACCAGAATTGGGGAGAGGGGGGCTACAGAGGCAAGAAGTGGCTGGCTTACAAGCTTTCAAGAGGGAACCTAGATGTAGAGGGCGTGGAGGAAGGTAAGATCTCCACTGATTAGTAGCCAATCTGTCTAGGGCCGATGAAAGGAGATGCGGATAGGTCTCTTGGTGATACAATGGTGGATAATTGTTATCAGGACTGATTGTAAGGGCTAGAAATGTAAAGGTAGACTTTCTGTGGCACCTGGAGGGGAGTGATTAACTTTGCAGTCTAGGAGCAGAGGTCCCTACGACCATCAAGGGAGAAGAGCGGGAAATTGAACCATATTCAGAGAAGCATAGGTGCCAGAGATGGAGGCAGAGATGCTGATGTGGAGAGATGCAGCGGCTGGAGACTTTGAACCTAGAGAGGGAGAGGAGCTGTTTGCTGATGACCAGAGGGCAGGCTTGCGGGGTATACCCTGTGGTTGGTGGATGATACATGGAGGGAATTGTAATCATGGCAAGGAAACAATATATGATGGGATCAATATGAAGCTAATGTTCTCCCACGTAAACACATAACCCTCAATAAACATTTTTTTAAAAAAAGGAAACCAAAAGAGACTTACAGAAGTAGAAGAACATACCATGTTCCTGGATAGGAAGACTCAACATCATGAAAATGTCAGTACTGTCCAAAGCAATTTACACATATAATGCATTTCCAATCCAGGTTCCAACAACATTCTTTGAAGAGATGGAAAAAACAATTACTAACTTTATATGGAAAGGAAAGAGACCCAGAATTAGCAAAGCACTGCTTAAAAAGAACAAGGTTGGAGGCCTCTCACTCCCCGATTTCAAAATTTACTACATGGTTATAGTGGTCAAACAGCCTGGTACTGGTACAATGAAAGATACATTGATCAATGGAACAGAATCAAGAATCCAAAAATTAACCCATCTACATACAGCCAACTGATTTTCGATAGTGCCTAAGTATATTGCATGGAGAGGAGATAGTCTCTTCAACAGATGGTGCTGGCAGAACTGGTAAACAATATGCAAAAGATTGAAACAAGACCTTTACCTCATGCCCATACAAGAATGAACTCAGTATGGATTAAAACCTAAATGTGAATCCCCAAATTATGAAGGTCATCAATGAAAAAATAGAGACAAATG
>NW_006408520.1:39803134-39817108 GCF_000296735.1 Chrysochloris asiatica | reverse complement strand
TCGGAACCGACTCGACGGCACTTAACAACAACAACAACAATTTACAAAAATAGCAAATACTCAAATATTTTTAAAAGTGTGTTTGTTAGTTACAGAAATATTGAAGACAAGCAAATCCAAATAAAATTTTTACATTAAGAAAATATGATAGAATTAGTTGAGAAATCTTCAAAAATTATTTAAATTAGTTTTGTGACTTTAAGTGCTTAAAAGTAACTAGAATTTTTATTCTTATCTTTGATGAATAGAATACTAATTTTAAAAGCCAATGGGAAAAAAAATAAGTCTAAACCTCTTACTAGCTTTGCCTCAAGTGTAATAAAAAACTCAACTGACATTCATTTCCTAATTCTTCTCTTTCATGTATACTCCAAATCAATGACTTTCATGAAGTCCCAACTGTTTTTACTGTCATTAGGATAACCCCATCTGAATGAGTGCATCCTTTATTGTCTGGTTTGCATCTGCTACTTCATTCTTCAATAATATATGCCTAGTCCTAGCATAAGGAACTCTGGTAGTGTAGTGGTTACGAATCCGGCTGTAAACCCCAAGGTCAGCAGTTCAAAACTACCAGCTGTTCCGTGGGAGAATGATGAGATTTTCTGCTCCTGTAAAGATTTACAGCCTCAGAAACCCTGTGCATGGTCGCTATGAGTCAGAACTGACTCCACAGCACATAACAACAGCAATCAATAAGTATATTGTTGTTTTTATAACAGCTGTCGAGTCTATTCCGACCCATAGCAACCCTGTATAGGGTTTCCAAGGAGTGACTGGTGAGCTTGAACCGCCGGCCTTGCGATTCAAACGACTTTGCAATCTGGTGCATTAACCCACAGCACCACACCAGGACTCCAATAAGTATATTATCAACATACAAATTGCCACAATGACACTGTGAGTGTCATATTAATTGTAAAATATAGATTCTTATCTTGATAGTTAATTAATTGACTACTTGGGGAGAAAAGATCATCTAAAATAGATACGTAAATAATTATGCAATAAAGAATCTGATAAAATGCCATGCACGTAGTGTGGCTAGCTTTGTAGGTTTTCACTAGTGGAGTATGGGATGGATGGGAAGCCCTGAAAATAATCAGAGGTATTGAGTCATAAGGACAGAGATATTTCAGACCAAAAAAGAGAGAACAAAAGTACTGATGTAGGAATGCATTAGATGTGATCAGGGATTAATGAATACATCTAACTGATTATTGCAGTAGATTTACAGAATATAAAAGAATATTAAAAAAAAAAACATAGGAAAATAGGTGGGAAATGATTCTAGATATTGCTTCTACATTCTAGCACCATGCTCAAAGAATCTATTCCATCCTCAGTCTTTCCTAAAAGAAGAGGTGTAACCTACCATGTATGCATTGTAATTGCTGTTAAGTTCTGTTGAGTCAGTTCTGACTCATAACGACACTGTATACGGTTTCTGAGGAGCAGCTGGTGTATCTGAATTGCCGACTTGGTGGTTTGCAATCCAGTACTGATCTTAGGACCTCACCAGAAGTTCATGTTTGCATTGGGTGACACAAACTAGCCTTTCCCCCTCTTTCCCACTCGCTCCTTCAGCTAAATGGATCAAGGTCAGAAAACTGTCACAGCCTAGATGAAACAAATTGTATATTCCAGAAATTTGGAACAGGAACTTTGTGAGACTAAGATCGTTAGCCCCGGGAAGCAGAAGAGCAAGGACATAGGACCAGTCACTGTTACAGTAAATCAATGGTACGTTCAAGCAAAAGATATGTTGCAGCAGAAGGACGGGCCTTACAAAAGGAATCTAAATAAAAGAGGAAATGTAGCTGAACAAACTGAGAAATACTTGGTACAATATTTATTTGTGTGGTCTCTTGGACTTGACCACTAGGAGTTAATCAATCCTTCCTATAAAAAGTGCCTTGATATTAAGAAAATTAGTAAGCTTCTCTGCGAAGTAGAAAATTAAGTAGGAAGAGTAATATCTACCTTTGAGGTGTTGTGAGAATTAAATGTTATTAGGAGGGACCAGTCCTTAGAGGAAACCATGCTTGGTAAAATGGAATATTGGCGAAAAACAGGAAGACACCCAATAAGATGGATTGACACAGTGGCTGCAACAATGGACTCAAATTTAACAACAGTTGTGAGGTTAGGTAAATTACTCATAGGTTAATCATGAGTCATAACTGATTGGCACCTAACAACAAAAACAACAATCAATGGAATAAATCTATTTTTTCCAAAATTATGCAAATTATTTCATTTTTTTTCTTTTAGCATGCATACTGAATTTTATAACCTTGTTATTACCTTAAGGTGCTTAATAACAGATTTTTACACTCAGCCATTTTACATGATAATTGTAAAATTCTCAGTATTTAAGACATAGACATGGCATATAACTTTTCATTTCTAACCATTTCTTGAGTTTCTTAAGCTTTTCCTTAAGATTGCAGATGTTTCTGAAGTTCAGGAATCTACGAGTTTTTCAGTGATCTACAGCAATGTATTATTCTGGTTAGTTTGAATTGCCAACATTGAGGTTCAAACCTACCCTGTAGTCCAGTGCTTATCCTACAGCACCACACCAGCATTCCAAGGAGACACTATAGAAATGTCATAAAAGTTTTTCTTCTGTTACATAAACAAATAGCAGGTCAATTCATAATTCAGTTGTTTACAAATTTAGTTTTTTCTAACTGCTATTTTTTTTTCCAAATTCTGTTTTCCACGTTTCTTATTAAGTTATCAATCCATCAAATCAAAAGTGTTGAAAAGTTGATTCTAATAATAATAATACTATTTGGGCTGTGAGAGACTAAACCAAGCAGTTACAGCAGTTTATATGATATCAGGACACACTTTCCGGCAATCTCAGTTGGAAAAAAAGTCTTGATAGTATATTTGCTTTATGTACTTGGCCTTTTGGCTGCCTAACCCAAGCCCATCTGTTTATATGGCAGGCTGCCTACTCACAAGTTGGCTGGCCTCTTGTACTATAACATGAGTTCCAGCCAATGACAGTTAACAAAATGATTCAGGAGGCAGTCCTTCCTTCTTACAGGAGGTCCTTTCTCATGCCAGACTTACAGAAACAGTTGGCATCACATATCCATTTAAACTTTGTTACACCTGTTGACATTTTTGTGCCAAAAGCAGACAATACTACAAATGAATAACAGAAAGCACAAAGGATTTAATGAAGCTTAAAAAGAACCCTTTTACCCTCTTACAAATAGATGCTCAATTTCACTGCTGATTACTTGCACAGTTGACATTTAAATAATAGTTAAGTGAGGATTGCCTTCTAGGTGACCATAAAAGTATTTGGAATAAGAGATTCTGCATCTCCAGGATATGGGCCCTTAATGCCCCATATTGTACAATGCAATAACAGTCAATCATTACACTAAATACCTCTTTTGTCTATCTTTTTAAAAATACAGGCATATGTCCATCAAAGAAGATTCTCTTTCAGGCAGCTTTATTTTAATGAAGAATTAAGGTAATTACCTCAAATGATTCGGGCTTCAAGTAAAACACACTGAATTACTTAGATTGTCTCTTTCCCACAACAGGTAGAGAGTGGGGTGTTGGGGAAGATACTTTGCAACACTATTGTTGAATGTCATTTTAGCAAACATCAGGTGATCATTAAAATAAATAAGAAACCCAGAATATACCAATAAGTTTTATAATCATATGTAATGATATATATATATATATATATACATGTACTATTTATATTTGTAATACTTTGTGATTTACTTAGTATTGTATGCTTATTGAAAATATACCTCTAAAATTGTTGGTGTTGTTAGGTACCATTGAGTTAGTTCCAACTCATAGCAACACTATGCACAACAGAAAGAAACATTGTCAGGTCCTTTGCCATTCTCACAATTATTGTAGCATTTGCCTTCACTGTGTCAATCCAGCTCTGTGGGGGCCTTTCTCTTTTGGATTGATACTCACTTTACAAGGCAGAATATCTTCTGCAGTGACTGATCTCTCCTGATAACACGTCTGAAGAATAAGAAATGTAGTTTCACCAACCTAGTTTCAAGGAGCATTCTTTCGAGACAAACTTGTTTGTTCTTCAAGAAGTCCATGGTTCTTTTAATATTCCTCTGTAACACCATAATTCAAATGTATCAATTCTTCTACAGCCTTCCTTATATATTGTCCAACGTCTATATGCATGTGAGACCATTGAAAATAGCAAGGCTTATGTCGGTCACAAGGAACCCTGGTAGCACAGTGGGTTACATGTTGTGCTGCTAACTGCAATGTCAGAAGTTCAAATCTACCAGCTTCTCTGAGTGAGAAAAATGAGGCTTTCTGATCCCGGGAAGATTTACAACCTTGGAACCCTATAGAGGTTTGCTGTGAGTCAACCAACTTCATCGCACATACCACCATCATGTAAGGCGCACCTTAACCCTCAAATTAATATCTTTGCTCTTGAACACTTTAAAGAAGTCTTGTGCAGCAGATTTGCTTAATGCAACATGTCATTTGATTTCTTGACTGCTACTTCTGTGAGCATTCATTGTGGATCCACACAAAATGAAGTTTTGATAACTTCAATCTACCTCTGTTTATCACTATCTTATTTACTGGTCCATTTGTAAGGATTTTTGTTTGCACATTGAGGTGCAGTCCATACTGAAGGCTGTGGTATTTGATCTTCGTCAGTTTTTTAAGTCATCTTTGTATCCAGCAAGCAAGGATGTATAATCTGCATATTGCAGGTTGTTAATGTCTTCCTCCAATCCTGATAACACATTTTCCTTCATATAATCCAGCTTCTCAGATTATATGCTCAGCATACAGATTGAATAAGTATGGTGAAAGGAGACAATTCTGGTACACACCTTTCCTATTTAAACCAATCAGTATTCCCTTGTTCTATTTGACCAACTGTCTATTGGTGAACTACTGTCTCTTGGTCTATGTACAGGTTTCTCATAAGCACAATTAAGTGACCTGGAATAGCCATTCTTCTCAAGTTATCTATAGTTTGCTATGATCCACACAGACAAATACATTTTCATAATCAATAAAGCACAAGTAAACATCTTTCTGGTATTCTCTGCTTTCAGCTAAGATACATCAAATGTCAGCAATGATATCCTGAGTTCCACGTTCTCTTCTGAAACCAGCTTAAATTCTGGCAGTTCCTTGTCAATATACTATTGCAAGCATTTTTTGAAATGATCCTCAGCAGAAATTTATTTGCATGTAATACCAATGATATTATTATATGATTTATGCATTCCATTGGGGCACCTTTCTTTGGAATGAGCACAACTATGGATCTCCTACAATTGGTTGACCAGGTAGCTGTCTTCCAAAATTTCTTGACATTGACAAGTGAGTGACCCCAGGGCTGCATCAATTTGCTGAATGATTTCAATTTATATTCATCAATTCTTAAAGCTTTGTTTTCTTACCAATCCCTTCAGTGCAGCTTGAACTTCTTCTTTCAGTTCCATTGGATCTTGATCATATTTGTTATTGTTGTTAGGTGCCATCGACTCAGTACCAACTCATACCGACCCTATGCACAACAGAACAAAACACTGCCCGGTCCTAGGCCAACCTCACAATTGTTGCCACGCTTGAGCCCATCTATGCTGCCACTTGGCCAATCCATCTCACTGGGGGTCTTCTTCTTTTTCTCTTGCCCTCCACCTTACCAAACATGATATCCTTCTCCACTGACTGGTCCTCCTGACTATCTCTTGAAAGAGCTGAACATTGACCCTTTTATTTTGGTACAGTGATTCTGTGTATTCCTTCCATCTTCTTTTAATGCTTTCTGTATCATTCAATAGTCTGTCCTTGGAATCTTTCAATGCTATAAATCAAGACTTTAAGTTTTTCTTCAGTTCTCTAAGCTTGAGAAATGATGAGTGTCTTCTCCCCATTTGGTTTTCTAACTCCAGATTTTTGTACATTTCACTATAACTCTTTATATTGTCTTCTCTAGTGTCCCTTTAAAATATCTATTCTCCTCTTTTACTTCCTCATTTCTTCCATTCACTCTTGATTCTCTGTCCTTAATGAGCAAATTTCTGTCTCTTCTAGCATATATTTCAATTTTTTCTTTCTTTCCTATCTTTTTAATGACCTTTTGCTTTCTTCTTGTGTGCTGTTCTTCATGTCATCCCACAACTATTCTGACCTTGGGTCATTAGTGTCTAATTCATCAAATCTGTTCTAGAGATGGTCTCTAAATTCAGGTGAGATATATTCCAAGTCATATTTTGGCTTTTGTGGATTTATTTTCATGTTCTTCAGCTTCTGCCTGAACTTGCATAAGAGCAGTTGATGGTCTTATGATGATTCCATAGTCTGCCCCTCACCTTGTTTTGGTTGATGATACTGAGTTTCTCCACCATCACCTCATAGACATAGTCAATTTCATTCCTAGTATTCTATCTGGTGAAGTCCAAGTGTGTAAACACCTTTTATGTTCTGTAAAAGAAGTATTTTCAATGAGTAAATCATTTGTCTTGCAAAATTATTTCATGCACCTCCAGCAAAATTCCTATCACTAAAGCCATATTTTCCAAATATTGATCCTTCCTTTTTGTTTTAAACTTTCACATTCTAAGCACCAGTAATTAGAAAAGCTTCTTGATTGCATTTTTTATTAATTTCAGACTGAAAAAGTAAGGATAATTCTTCAATTTCATCATTACTAGCTTTAGTAGTTGGTGTGTAAATTTGAATAATAGTGGTATTGACTGGTCTTCTTAGTAGGCATATGGATATTGTCCTATTGCAGATGGCCTTGTATTTCATGAAAGATCCTGAAATGATCTTTTTGACAATCAATGCAATGCCATTCTTCATCAATTTGACATTTCTGCCATAGTAAACCATATGATTGTCTGATTCAAAATGAGAAATATCCAGTCCATTTCAGCTCACTAATGCCAAGGATATCAAAGTTTATGTGTTTCATTTTATTTTTGACAATTTCCAATTTTCCTAGATTCATACATCGTACATGTCCTGTTTAAATTATTATGAATGTTTGTAGCTGTTTCTTCTTAAATTGAGTTGTGTTCCATCAGCAAATGAAGATCCTGAATGTGTTATTCTATTATAGTTCTCTCTAGTTTGATGGACTCAAACATGGCAACAGCAGTGAGGTTGGCCCAGGATCAGGTAGTGTTTTGTTCTGCTGTGCATAAGGTTGCTATGGGTTGGTACTGACTCGAAGACACCTAATAACAACAACAGTTTGAGGACGCAACTCTTCCCTAGTTTTATTTTGAGTATATTCTAATTTGAGTGGCTCATTTTCCAGCACTCTATCAGAATTTGTTATATGCTATTCTTAAGATTTTCATCTTTTTTTATAGATTTATTTTTTTTAGATTTTCGTCTTTTGGCAATATATTTGACAATGTTATGGTGCTATCAATCAGATTTTCAGTGGTTAGCCATCCACAATTGGTCTGGCTCTCCTTATTCCTAGTCTTTCTTAGTCCAGTAACTCCACTGAAACCAGTCTACCATGGATGACATTGATCATCTTTAAAATATTGTTGGTTTAGTTTCCGGCATAACAGCAACTAGCAAGACACATAGTATGACAAACTGACAGTCAAGTGGTGGGCTCCTAAAGTGTATCTCTATAAATAAAATGAGTTGCTTTTAATCAAGTGCTCTAACTAAGAAAGGGCACAATTCTCAACCCTCACTTCTCTTTGGACTGATGAAGCTAGCCAATCAATATTATATTCAATATCACAGAGCTGTACTTGGGACAGGAGAGGTACACATTTTCTGATAATAATGACATAAAAATAATAAAACTAGCAATGCATAAGATCTCAAATGTTGCAGAGATAGGTGGCAGGATATCCACTGTCCTAAAACATGGACCAAGAGGCAGTTGTCTGAACAGACCATGGAAACACTGAATGGTTTAAAATTAAGAAAGGTGTGTGACAAGGTTGTATTCTTTCACCATACTTATTCAAACTGTATGCTAAGCAAACAATCCCAGAAACTAGGTTCTCTGAAGAAAAATGTGGCATCAGGATTGGAGGGAGACTCATTAACAACCTGTGATATACAGATGATACCACCTTGCTTGCTGAAAGTGAAGAGGACTTAAAACATTTACTGATGAAGATCAAAGAGCACAACCATCTGTATGGACTACATCTCAATGTAAAGAAAACAAAAATCCTCACCACTGGACCAATAAACAACATCTTATCAACGGAGAAAAGATTGAAGTTGTCAAGGAATTTATTCTTCTTGGATCAACTATCAACACTCATGGAAGCAGTAGTCAAGAAATCAAATGACATATTGTATTAGGCAAATGTGCTGCACAAGATTTTTTTAAAGTGTTGAAGAGCAAAGATGTCAGTTTGAGGACTAAGGTGTGCCTGACCCAAGCCATGGTATTTTCAATAACCTCATATGCATGCGAAAGCTGGACAGTGAATACGGAAGACCATAGAAGAATTGATGCCTTTGAGTTATGGTGTCGGAGGAGAATATTGAAAGTGCCATGGGCTGCCAAAAGAACCAACAGATCTTTGTTGGAAGAAATGCAGCCAGAGTGCTCCTTGGAGGCCAAGATGGCCAAACTTCGTCTCTCATACTTCTAATATAGTGTCAGAAGGGACCAGTCACTGATGACGGATATCATGTTTGGTAAGATGGAGGGTCAGAGAAAAAAAAGGAAGACCCTCAACAAGATGGATTGGCAAAGTGGCAGCATCGATGGACTCAAACGTGGCAACAGTAGTGAGGTTGCCAGGATCAGGCAGTGTTTTGTTCTGCTTTGCATAAGGCTGCTATGAGTCAGTACCAACTCGATGGCACCTAACAACAATAACAACAACATGACCTGTAAGACCATAATGGTTTATTTTGCTTCACAAGCAAAACAACAAAAGCAAGTAGAGTTAATTGAGGATTTAAGGGTTGTCAGACTCTTTGCTAAATTCCTTGCATTCACACCTCAGTGAATACTTGAAACACCAAATGAGATATCCGTATATTAATTTCACAGTATGCAACCTGAAGCATAGAGATTAAATAATTTATCCAGTCCAAAAATGAATAAGTGGCAGAATGACGTTTTAAAGTCATGCAGTCTAAACTTAAGCCCCCAGTCTTAAAGACTGGATAATCTTTATCTCTTTTCTCATTACTTTTCTTTCAAATTCTGTGTTCCAATGGATACCGAACATTTTAAAGGTCTTTCAGTGTACCATTTCTACTTGTTGCAACTTCTTCTGAAGTTGTTGGCATTTTGTTTTGTTTTGTTTTGTTTTGTTTTGTTTTGTTTTGTCTTTAACCCTTCTGTCTGGTTCACTTTGCATCCACATCATTTAGCACAGTGCATGACTCTGAATAAATTTCCACTCATTATTGAATCAGTCAATACCAACTCCATGGCAAGAAGTGCTATAGGCATTTGGGTAAATGGCATAACAAATACAATTCTTGCCTCCATGAAGATTATTTTCTTGTTGGGAATCATAAAAATAGTAAATAAAATAATTCAGTAAATTATACATTGTTGTTAAATGCCAGTGAGTCATTTCCATCTCACAGCAACCCCATATAGCATTTCCAAGCCTGCAAATTTTTGCAGGAGCAGAAATCTCATCTTTCTCCTTTGCTATGACTGGGGAACTCAAAATTCCAATTTTGTGGTTCACAGTCTAGTGTTTACCCTACAGAGTCACTGCACTCCAATAAAATATGCATTTTTGTTGTTGTTAAGTGCCTTCGAGTCAGTTCTGACCCACAGCAACCCTGTATAGACTTTCCAAGGAGCGGCTGGTGAGCTTCAAACATAGACCTTGGGGTTCAAACTGACTTTACAGTCCAGTGCATTAACACAGAGCACCACACCAGAATTTCAACAACAAACAAAGTATGCATTAGCTGGTAACAAATGTAATGGAGAAAAATAAAATAGTGAAGTAGAATAGAGATGATAGTGGGAATGAGATTTGTAAATAAAGTGGTTAAAGAAAGCTTCACAAGGAGAGTGATTGGAGAAAAAACTGAAATAGACAAAAGTTCATAATGAGGAAGAGCTATTCAAACCAAGAAGAAAAATTAAGGGCAAAATTCCTAAGACAAGAGTATGAATTTAACAATACGGTGGACATTAGTAATCCTGAAAAAAAACAATCTTGGTGGATTGACAGAAGTTTCCAAACATGAGTGCAGACAAAGAGTAGAAACAAAAAGAATTTTATGTATAAAGTCCATCAGAGAAATGGTCATTGAGGGACGAAAGGAGTTTACACATAGGTTTTCATTCATTTATTTTTAAGACAAAAAAAAATGTGTAGAATGAAAACGGAATTCTAGTAGAAAGTGAAAACTCATTGATAAAGAAGAGAAGGAAGGGAGTACTAGAGCAAATATTTGAGTAGGGGGAAAGGGATGGTGTTTTATATGCTGTTGTTGTTAGGTGCAATTGAATCAATACCTACTCAGAGCAACCCTAAGCACAACAGAAAGAAACCCTTACAGGTCCTATGCCAACCTCACAATATTTGCTATGAATCAGCCCACTGCTACTGCCACTATTCCAATCCATCTTGTTTGAGATCTTCATCTATTTCTCTTATCCTCTACTTTATCAAACATGATATCCTTGTATAGGAACTGGTTCCTCCTGATAAAAGGTCTTGTGCAGCATATTTGTGTAATGCAATACATTGCTTCATTTCTTGACTGTTACTTCCATGAATGTTAATGGTTGATCTGAGCAAAATGAAGTCATTGATAACATCGATCTAGTCTCCATTTCTATGGATGTTGCTTATTGATTCAGTGGTGAGGATTTTTGTTTTGTTTGCACTGAGATGCAAGCCATACTAAAGGCTGTGGTCTTTGATCTTCATCAATAAGTATTTTAAGTCCTCTTTTGTTTTTAGCAACCAAGGTTGTATCGTCTACATATCACAGGTTGTTAATGAGTCTTCCTCTAATCCTGATTCCATGTTTTCCTTCATATCATCCAACTTCTTGGATTATTTGCTCAGCATACAGATTAAATAAGTATTGTGAAAGAATATAACCCTGGCACACACCTTTCCTAATTTTTAACCATTCAGTATTCCCTTGCTCTGTTATAACATCTGCCTCTTGGTCTATGTACAGGTTCCTCATGAGCACAATTAAGTGTTCCAGAATACTCACTCTTTGCAATGTCATCCATAGCTTGTCATGATCCACACAATCAAAATATTTGCATAGTTAACAAAGCACAGGTAAACATTTTATTGAAATTTTCTGCTTTCAGCCAAGATCCTTCTGATGTCAGCAATGCTATCCCTCATTCCAGATCCTCTTCTGAATCTGGCTTTAACCCCTTGAAGTTTTCTGTCAGTGTATGGTTATAGATATTTTTGTGTAACACTTTACTTACATGGGGTATTAATGATTTTGTCCAATGATTTCCATGTCCTGTTGGGTCACCTCTCTTTGGAATGGACACAAATATGGATCTCTTCCAGTCACCTGGCCAGGTAGTTGTCTTCCAAATTTCTTGGCATAGATGAGTGAGTGCATCCAGTGCTTCATCAGTTTGTTGAAACATTTCAAATTGAATTCCATCCATTTCTGGTGCCTTGTTCTTTTCCAGTGCCTTTAATGCACCTTGGACTTCTTCCTTCAGGATCATTGACTCTTGATCATATGCTACCTCTTTAAATGGTTGAACATCAATTATTTTCTTCCATGTTCTTTTGATGCTATCTTCATCAGTCAATATTTTGCAAATAGATTCCTTCAATACAAGTTGAGGATTCCTCTTTTTCTTCAGTTCCCTCAGCTTGAGAAATGCTAAGCATGTTCTTCCCTTTTGGTTTTCTAACTCCAGGTCTTTGCACATTTCACTATAATATTTGATTTTGTCTTCTCAATATTACCTTTGAAATATTCTGTTCAACTCTTGTACCTCTTTACTTCTTCCATTTGCTTTGGTATCTCTACTCTGGAGAGAAAGATTAAGAGTTTTTTCTGAAACCCATTTTGGTCTTTTCCTTCTTTCTTGAGTTCTTCATGACCTTTTGCTTTCTTCCCACATGATGTAATTGATGTCATCCCACAACTCTTTCGGTATTCAGTCTTTAGTGTCTAATGCATCAAAAATATTCTTGTGATGATCTCTAAAACTTCAGGTGGAATATATTCAAGGGCATATTTTGGATCTCATGGACTTTTTAAAATTTTCTTCATCTTCAGCCTGAATTTGCATCTGAGCAATTGATGGTTTGTTCCACAGTCTGCCCCTGGCCTTGTGTAGGCTGGTGATATGAAGCTTTTCTACTGTCTCTTTACACAGATGTAGTCAATTTTATTTCTGTGTATTTCATTTGGTTTTTAAAAGCTATTAACAATGAAGAAGTCATTGGTGTTGCAAAATTCTATAATGAGATCTCCAGGATCATTTCTGTCACCAACACCGTATTTTCTAATCCCTGAACCTTCCTCTTTGTTTCCAACCTTTGCAAGCCAATCACCAGTAATTATTAATACATGTTTGATGAGTTTCAGACTGAAGAACTTGGTAGAATTCTTCAATTTCATCATCACTGGCTTTAGTGGTTGGTTGATAAATTTTATTAATAGTTCTATTAACTGGTCTTCCTTGTAGGCATATGGATATTAGCCTATCACAGACAGCAGTTGTAATTTAGGACAGATCTTGATACGTTTTTTTTGATGATGAATGCAATGCCATTCCTCTTGCTGTTTCTGGCATAGTAAACCAAATGATTATCTAATTCAAAATGGCCTATACCAGTCCATTTCAGCTCACTGATGCCTAGGATATCAATGTTTATGTGTTCCATTTCATTTTTGATAACTTACAATTTTCCTAGATTCATACTTCGTACATTCATGTTCCAATTATTGATGGATGTTTATAGCTGTTTCTATTCATTTTGAGTTCTATTCACCCTGAGCAAAAGAAGGTCCCAAAGGCTTTACTCCATTTGCATCATCACAGTCAATTCTACTTTGAGCAGGCAGCTCCTCTCCAGTCGCACTTTGAGAGCCTTCCAACCTTCCAGCACTATCTCTGACAATAAACTGGTGCTCTTCACCATGCTTCAATATTCAATATTCTGGTGCTGACAGTGTTCTATTGCTATTCATAAGGTTCTCATTAACTAAATATTTGGAAGTAATCCATCTCTCCTTTTTCCTAGTCTGTCATTGTGTTGAGGCTCAGCTGAAACCTGTCTACCATGGGTGACCCAGCTGATATTTAAAATACTATGGTAGAGTTCCCAGAATCACAGAAACAGGCAAGCCACCACAGTACAGTAAACTAATTGACAAGTGGTGGTATATTATATTGCTGTTGTTGTTAAGGGCTATCAAGTAGGTTCCGACCCATAGCGACCCTGTATAGGGTTTCCTAGGAGCAGCTGGTAAACTTGAACCACCAACCATGTGGTTCAAACCAACTTTGCAGTCCAGCACATTAACCCACAGTTGTTGTTGTTGTTAGGTGCCATTGAGTCAGTACCTACTCATAACGACCTCATGCATAGCAGAACAAAACACTGCCCAATCCTGGGTCAACCTCACAATTGTTGCCACACTTAAGTCCATCAATGCTGCCACTTGACAAACCCATCTTGTTGGGGGGGTCTTCCTCTTTTTCTGTGACCCTACACCTTACCAAACATGATATCCTTATCCAGAGATTGGTCCCTCCTGACAATATATCTGAAGTATGAGAGACTAAGTTTGGCCATCCTGGCCTCCAAGGAGCACTCTGGCTGCACTTCTTACAAATGGATCTGTTGGTTCTTTTGGCAGTCCATATCACTTTCAATATTCTCCTCCAATACCATAACTCAAAGGCATCCATTCTTCTATGGTCTTCTGTATTCACTGTCCAGCTTTCGCATGCATATGAGGTTATTGAAAATACCATGGCTTGGGTCAGGC
>NW_006408520.1:39801857-39802653 GCF_000296735.1 Chrysochloris asiatica | reverse complement strand
AGTGTTCTTATGGTCTGTTCGGACAACTGCATCTTGGCCCATGTACAGATTCTTTGTGAGCACAATGAAGTGTTCTGAAATACTCATACTTCGCAATGTTGTCCATAGCTTGTCCTACAGTAGATACTAATTAACAGCAATTATGAACAATTTCAGAGATGTAGTGGTCGTGGTTATGTACTGTGGAGCCGGTTCCGACTCATAACGACCATGTGCAGGGTTTCCGAGGCTGTAAATATTTACAGGAGCAGAAAGCCTCATTTTTCTCCCATGGAATGGCTGGTAGTTTCAAACTGCTGACCTGAAGATTAGCAGCCCGACTTGTAACCACTACGCTACTAGTGCTCCTTTCAGAGATGTAGACCAGAGCAAATTTAAAGCTGGCTGGAAAACATACCAAATGAGATCCTAGGATCTTGATGCTCTGGTCCCAGCATCCCTAATCTGAAAGACTTTGGTCTCAACTTACAAGGAAGAGATATGATGTTCTGTCTTATAAAACTGACTGTTATTTGGTTTTCTATTTAATAAATTTTGATTAAGTGTTAGTTTTAATATACAGAAGTTTATTTATATGTCTTCCGTGTAATAGTTGAGGCTGAAGTACTTAATATCTGGGATGTTGGTACCATAGCATCAGGATCCCATGCTCTTATTTGCTATATTTTCCAGCCAACTTTAAATTTGCTCTGGTCTAGTCTCTGAAATAAGGAGCTCTGGTAGCATAGTGGTTATGAATCGGGCTGTGAACCACAAGGTCAGCAGTTCGAAACTATCAGCTGCTCCACAGGAGAAA
>NW_006408520.1:39790107-39801373 GCF_000296735.1 Chrysochloris asiatica | reverse complement strand
AACCCTGTACAGGGTCGCTATGGGTCGGACCCGACTCGATGGCACTTAACAACAACAACAACAATACAAGACACCACCACTTACCTGTTACGTTGCCGTACTGTGGTGGTGTGCATGTTTCTGTGATTCTGGGAACTCTGCCACAGGTATTTTAAATACCAGCAGGGTTGCCCATGGTAGACAGGTTTCAGCTGAGCTTCCAGACAAAAACAGATTAGGAAAAAGGAGAGAGACAGACTACTTCCAAATATTTAGTTACTGAAACCTACTTTAAAATGACTCTGGTCTACAGCTCCACAAGGAGTCATAATCACATCCTAACATGTAGGAAGTAGAAACACATAAAGTTATTTATATTCTTTCTCTTTTAAAGGTACGATCCACATATACTACCATTCTAACACAAGCCCACACCTACCTTCAAAGACTGTTGGAAAATGTAATCCTAATTTTGATCTAAATTTTATCTCTCATGCCATTTAATATTTCCCATAACAAACGGGAAGTGTGGGTTTGGCAGAGGGAAGCAGGCATCTACTAGTATCTGTCACATGAAAGCAAAAGGCGGTATATGTATGTGCCCAGTTGTTGTTAAGTACCGTGGAGTCGGTTCCAACTCATAGCGACCCTGCACAGGGTTTCTGAGGCTGCAAATCTTTACGGGAGCAGAATGCCTCATCTTTCTCCCGCAGAACAGCTGGTAGTTTCAAACTGCTGACCTTGAGGTTAGCAACCCAATTCATAACCACTACTCTCCTTATGTGCCCAGGGAGAGGAGATTATTTTCATATCTTTGTTGTTGTTAAGTGCCATCAAGTTAATTCCAACCCCTAGCAACCCTGAGTAAGGTTTCTGAGGAGCAGCTGGTGAGCTTGAACCACAGATATTGCAGGCCAAGTTGACTTTGCAGTCCAATGCATTACCACACAATGCCACACTAGGACTCCATTTTCATATCTTGGGGGGGGGGGGTTATAATGTGAAAAGGACATCTACCAAATATCTATGAATCTGTATTTTTAGGTCAAGAATATTTTTAGTTCTCATCCACAGGCTAACAGAAACATTGACCTTTGAACTAAATATATTCAGGTTGGGACCCTATCTCCTGCACATTTTATTTTTATGACTTTTGTAAATTACTTATTTAAGCTATATAAGTAAAGGTTTTTTTGGTTTTTTTTTAAAGAATACTATTAATCCTATACCATATAGAGTCCTAATATGTTGAATATGATTAATAGTAATATCTGGTTGGAAGAACTGAGCGTTAAACTGAATGTAAGAGAGTTAGTCTTCTGGCTAAAAATGCCTGGAAATAATAGTTACAATTGACTTGACAAAACTCTATGTGTAAAACTGAATTAAGCAGTTTTTTTATTTAAGTATCTAAATGACAATGGAATGATTAAATCTATCATATGCATTTGAGCCCAAACATATTGTATATATAACATGAATTATAAGGAATTCCTAATAGGTGACATTACAAGAGTTGCTTAATCATCCCTCTGTGAAACCTTTACTGAATTTTTCAGCCCACTTAGGCAGTCCTTTGTGAATATATCTTTGAGCTATTTATGCTTCAAGTTGTTAACTGTTGTAATTATTAATCACTTGTTGATTTTTTATGCTTACATATGCTTTCCCGTTAGAGACAATGCTTCTTGAAGACAGATTTGTGTCATTTCAATGTGTGTTCCCATTGCATGTCAACAGACTAGCATTGGACATATGTTCAAATAAGAACGAAGGAATGAATGTCTAAAGTCCCATTAATTAGAGAATGGAAGAAATTCATGACTTAAAATTCCAAATGATCCAAGTAATTTTTTATAAAATCAGTAAACATTTCATTTTTATGTAAATAAAAGAATTGGATTCTACATTCTTTTGTTGTGTTGACGCAAAACAATGTTTTTAAAAATATCTAGTAATTTTTGTTTTGGTCTAAATTGAATTTCTCCAACATTATAACAAATCACTATTGCTGAATTTTGTTTTGTTTAATTTATTTTGTATTACAGAAAATTTCAAATACTCATATTCATAAGAGCAGAAAGGATAGTCATAAATTTGCATGTACTAAAAAAAATCGGTAAGGGAAATAGTATGCCCTTGTTAAGCATGCCGTTCAGCTACTAACCAAAAAGTTACTGGGTTGAATTCACTCAGGGATGGCTCAAGAGAAAGACCAACTGATCAACTTACAAAAGACGAAGCCATGAAAAACCTCTAAGAATGCCATTAAACTCTGGAACACATGGAGTCTCTATGAGTTCAAATTGACTGGACAGCAAGGGATTTGGTTTGGGGCTGAAGTGAATTATTGGTAATGATTAAACAATACTGGCCAGAATACACAAAGACATCCTATGAAGTGTACATTGAATCTTTTTGGATAGTTAAAAAACAAATAAAAGAATTTTCTTTGATAGATATCAATGAGTCTGCTTAAAGGCTAAGCAGACTGGCTTCCTTGCCACTGACATCAAATCAAATTTATGTAAATATATAAAACACAAATAGCTGTTAATACTCTCTGTGCATTTTGTTTGTTTATTTTTTCCTCTTCTTTCTTTCTTTCATTTTTTTTTTTTTTCTTAGAAACCAAACTTCATTCATTGGAAGCAATGCAATCCCAGCCAAGAGTCCCTTAAGAAACAGGCCTGCTGATCTGCTTCAGACAGATCACATCTTTGAAAACCCCATGGAGCAATTCTATTCTGTACATTGGAGTCATTGGAATTGTCCTTTACATCAACTAATAGCAACAGCTAGTCTACTGGTTAAGGAGCTCTGGTAGCGTAGTGGTTACAAATCGGGCTGCGAACCTTAAGGTCAGCGGTTCAAAACTACCAGCCGCTCTGTGGGAGAAAGATGAGGCTTTCTACTCCCGTAAAGATTTACACCCTCGGAAACCCTGTACAGGGTCGCTATGGGTCGGACCCGACTCGATGGCACTTAACAACAACAACAACAAGTCTACTGGTTATCACTATTATTTAAGAGTAAATTTTTGTGCAGATCAATAACTAAACACCTCTGAATAATTCTTTGAGAGAAACTGGCATCCATCTTCAATAATTATCAATATTTTGTTCATCTTTTTCATCTTTCCCTTCTCTTTTAATTTTGTCTCTTTGTTTATAGAATATATTAATATAAACCCAAACATAATCATTTCACTAGTAAATACTATAGTACATGATAAAAAAAAAAATTAACCAATTCATGATATTGGTAATGAATAAATAAGTAAAATCATTATCTTTGTTCACTATTTCCAGTTGTTTAAAAAACATTACTCTGTAAATGGTTTGCTTGAATCAGTTGTGACTTTCTGGAGGTGATAATTCAATTTCACCCAATTTTATAATTTCATTCCCAGCATACATGTGCTTCTTGGAAAACTATAAAATTCAACAAGTTCATTAGCGATGTGTTTCCAGATTTCTTTGCCACCAAGCACTTTTATCATTTTAGTGAAACTGCAAATCAACATTTGTCTTTAAGTTTATTTGCCAAGAATACTCTACTAAATGTACAGTTTTACATGAATTAGTATTTCAAGTATAATAGCAAGGTGAAAATTTTTATAATCAATGAAATATTCTAGAAAGTATTGACAAAAAGATAGATGGTAATAAGATAAGGAGATGGATAGTATAATATAGACAAAATTACGTACAATTGAGTTCAAATTTTGACTATTTTACATAGATTTTTACTAAGTAACTCATTCTTTCTGAGACTCATTTTATTCTAGTGATGCTATATTTGAAGGTTGTTATAATTAACTTAAATACCAAATAATAATTTATTCATTCAAATATTGATACATGAGGTCAGTTATATGTTTTAACTTAATTCATATTCCTTTCTCATTGAAAATGACATGCGATTGTATATACTGGGGCAGAAACTATGTACTAGTCACCACTGTATCCTTACTACCTAGTACAATACCTAGTGTATTAGGTGTGTGATGCCACTAGTAATATTCTAGCATTAACCACAACAAAAAAAATGTTGATAAAAGAGAACACCCAACTTAAGAGCATTGTTTCTTCAATGTAGTTATAAGTCTGGTATTACATACCTTTGCTGCTTTACACGTCCTTGGCTTAAATATTTTAGGTTTAAATTGAGCAACTCATTATTGGTGGTTTGTGTTAGAAGAAGTGTAGCCAGAGTGCTCCTTGGAAGCCAGGATGGTGAAATTTTGTCTCTCATACTTGGGACATATTGTCAGGAGGGACCCGTCACTGGAGAAGGATACCATGTTTGGTAAGGTGGAAGGTCACAGAAAAAGAATCCCCAGCGAGATGGATTATCAAAGTGTCAGCATCGATGGGTTCAAGCATGGCAACAATTGTGAGGTTGTCTGTACCAACTCAATGGCACCTAACAACAACAGCAACAACATATCTGTGGTCATTCCTCTATCAAAAGATCCCAAGCTGTCTGTGCTTACCAACCCTAAAGGTTGGTTGTTTGAACCTATCCAGTGATTCCAAAGAATAAAAGGCCTGATGAGCTACTTACATATAATTTACAGCCAAGAACACCCTATGGAGCATTTCTAATTTCAAAAACATGAGATTTCCATGAGTCAAATTGACAGTGGCAATGATTTTTTGGTGTTGGTTTTCCGTTTTTTAATCTGATTTCAGAGTCCTGTTGTGGTGCTTAAGAATAATGCACTGGATCACAGTGTCAGTTTGTGGTCGGCAGTTGAAACCCCCCAGCCGCTACTCAGAAACCCTTTGCAGGGTTGCTATGAGTTGGAACTGATTCGATGGCACTTAAAAATAACAACAGCAAAAATCTGATTGTAATTCAATATACTGGGAAAGGTAAGATTTTTCTTGAAAATTAATTGTAAAACTTTGCCTCCATTAAAAATTATCATCTACACATCTATATTGCTTTTTACATCTCCATTTGAAAATTGACATAAAATTTTCAAGTAATATCATAAATAAATATAATTTACCATATATATATATATGTATATACTGACTTGATGGCACCTAACAGGTATATATATATATATAGTAGAAAGATGAGACTTTCTGCTCCCATAAATATTTAAATATTTACAGTCTGGGATACCCTAATCAGGGTTGCTATGAGTCATTAATAACATCAGATAGATATTGGCTAAAAGCGGAGAATACCAGAAAGATGTTTACCTGTGCTTTATTAACTATGCAAAGACTTTGGATTGTGTGGATCATGATAACGTATTAACAACATTGCAGCAAATGAGTATACCAGAACACTTAATTTTACTGAGGAACCTGTACGTAGACCAAAAGGCAAGTTATTTGAACAGAACAAAGTAACATTGAATGGTCTAAAATTATGAAAGGTGTGAGCCAGCATTGTGTTCTTTCACCACAGTTACGCAATCTGGATGATAAGCAAATAATTCAAAAAGCTGAAATAAATGTAAGAAGAACGTGGCATCAGGATTGGAAGCAACATTTCAACAGCTTGTGATATGCAGATGATACAACCTTGCTTGCTGAAAGCAAAGAGGACTTAAAATACTTATTAATGAACATCAAAGACCACAACCTTCGGTATGGGCTGCACTTCAATGTTAAAAAATATCCTCGTCACTGGTCCAATAAATAACATCAAGATAAGTGGAGAAAAGATTGAAGTACACAACGACTTCATTTTGCTCAGATAAACACTTACAGAAGCAACAGTCAAGGTATCAAATGACATATTGTACTAGGCAAATCTGCTGCAAAAGATCTCTTTAAAGTGTTGAAGAGCAAAGATGTCAGCTTGAGGATTAATGTGCACCTGACCCAAGACATGGTATTTTCAATAACTTCATATGCATGTGAAAATTGGACAATGAGTGAAGACCATAGAAAAATGGATGCTTTTGAAGTATGATGTTGGACAAGAACATTAAAAGTAGCATGGGCTGCCAGAAGAACAAAGAAATGTAGGTTTGAAGAAGTACAGCCGGAATGTTCCTTAGAAGCCTAGATGGCCAGACTTTGACTCTCATGTTGTTGTTATTGGTGGTGGTGTTAAGTGCTGCTGAGTTGGTTATGACTCATAGCGACCTTGTATAGTGTTTCCAAGTTGTAGCTGGTAAGTTTTAACCACTGATCTTGTGATTCAAATCAACCATGCACTCCAGTGCTTAATCCCACAGCACCACACCAGGACTTGGACTCTCATACTTCAGACATATTATTAGGAGAGACTAGTCCCTGGAGAAGGACATCATACTTGGTAAAGAAGAGGATCAGTGAAAAAGAAGAAGACCCTCGATGAGATGGATTGACATAGTGCCAACAGTAATGGGCTCAAGCATAACCATTGTGAGTTTGGCACAGAACTGGGCAGTGTTTCGTTCTGTTGTGCATATGGTCGTGATGAGTCGGTACTAACTCAATGGCACCTAAAAAGAACAATAACATACATATAAGTAGTTTTCAAAGAATCTTGCATAAAAAGTGCAAACTTTTTTATATTACCAACAGTTATGAATGACCAATTGTACCCTATAATCTTGCCTTCTCAAAAGAAACAACAGAAAACAAAACAACTTGTTTATAAACTATGATTTATGCTTAGCTGGGGAAGAACACTATGTTTTAAAACTGTGCGAATTCCGATTTCACTTTTACTAAACCCTTTTCTCCCTTTTAGGCAACAGAATAAATCTCACTTTTACCCTGAAGGGAAGCTTTACATTCCACAAAAAGAAGAAACCAGTTGAAAAACAAGTGTTCCCTACAACAACAAAGGAGTCTATATGCCTGAGGATTTTTGCTATTTCCAATGACTTTTTACTAAGCAATGAAATTTCGACTTGCTGTCTGGGTGAGGGTTTTGTAAGTATTTTTTAGTCCATATTTGCTACAGTTTTATTAGCTTCAAAAATAGTTACCATGGTAATAGCTACATTTATATCTAATCTTAGAGTTGAATTATAGAAAACCTTCCCACTGGGTTGCATACAATGCTATTTGACGGTTTCATCTAGCCTATTATTTAAAATAGGAATTATTTTAAATGCTATGAAATGGTTGCATTCTATTCCTGACTTTTCTTTTGTAACTCTCAAGTTTGTGAAATTCTTTAGTGTGTGATTGTGTTTAATTTCAATATGTAGTCTTTCATAATTTTTCTTATTTTCCTCCTTTTATGAATGCTTTATAAGCTTAGACACAGATGATAGTTTATTTTCTTTTATAACTTAGTGCTCAAAAAGACTTATTAAAAAACCCACAATTACTTCAACATAAAATCTATATTAAATCATAATATTAGCAACTTATAATGACCCTTGGTTAGATACTGGGATATTACTGTCTCTAAAATATATTCATAACTTATGAACAAGAATCATAAATAAATGAAACATGACTATAGAAGCACAAGCTTTAAAGGAACTTTGAGAGGCCATTCAGTTTATTCTCCTTACTCTTATCTGAGCAGAAATACAATCATCTATATAGAAATTCTCGAGAGAATGTTCTTCTGTACAGATGACTCCTCTATGCTCTATGATAATACACTTCAGTGTAAAACAAGTTTTAGTTTTCAAAAATGCTTTCCAATATTTAATTGAAGTACATCTTAGTACAGCTTATTACTTACTGAACCTTAAAACACCTCCCTGGCTCTGTGCCATGTACGCTTGCTCTTGACACCAATTAAATACAACTTAACTGAGAAAAGAACTGAGGAAGGTTCTAGCTATTGTGAGGCGTCTTCAGGTCGTCTTTGAATCAGATGAACTTTATGTGACAGAGGAAGACAGCTGCAGAGATTTTGTTGGCTGTGATCGTATGCTTTAAATTGAAATAGTCTCATAAATTGAAACTTGTAACCTGAATATGAAGAAATATAAAGATGTCACACATTGACAATATGGTATGCTAAGAAAATAAGGATAAATCAATGTATGAGACAGTAATAAAAATTGTTGGTTAAAAAGGCTATTTAGAAATGTTGAAAAGCCTTATCTAGAAAAGACAGAATAAAAGGACAATAAAATTGCAGCATATTATGGTTATTTAAAAAAAAAAAATCAAGATTATGTGAATTCATGGCAACCCATGAATTTCAAAGGAGCACTGTGCTCTGTAGGCTTTCATATCTGTGACCTTTCAAAGCAGATCACCAGGCATTTCTTCTGAGGCAACTTTTGATGAGCAACCATTTGTACATCCCATCAATCACAGTAGGATTATAATCAGCTATTAAAAATATGAATATTGACTCTTCAAAGGCAATGCTTGAAATGGTTTCTACTGAGTTGGAATACTGAAGTATACATTTTTATAGTTCATTTGCCAATTTTTGTCATTGTTTCATTATTTGATATTTGAAAAAAAATGAGAAATATTAGAATGTATGTAGCAAGCACTATTTCAATCTAAACTCACATCCATTTCCGACTTTTCCTCTCTAGTTTGCCTCCCATTACAGAGGCTGAACAAGCCCAGTGCAACTTAATATTTCCTCTCCTTGCCTTGGGTAAGGTACACATTAATCTTCAAACTGATATATTTGCTCTTGAACACTTTAAAAGAGGTATTGTGCAGCAGATTTGCCTAATACAATATGTTGTTTGATTTCTTGACTGCTACTTCCATGAGTGCTGATGTTTGATCCCAGCAAAATGAAGTCTTTGACAAATTCAATCTTTTCTCCATTTAGCATGTTGCTGTTTATTGATCCAGTGGTGAGGGTTTTTATCTTCTTTACATTGAGGTGAAATCCATACGAAAGTCTTTCAATAAGTATTTTAATTCCTCTCAACTTTCAGCAAGCAAGGTTGTATTATCTGCATATTGTACATTGTTATGAATCTTCCTAAAATCCTAATGCCACACACTTCTTCATGTAATCCAGTTTCTCAAATTATTTCCTCATCATACAGATTGAATAGTATGATGAAGGAATAAACCCTGGAACACACCTTTCTTGATTTTAAACCATTCTGTAACACCTTACTCTGTTCAAAAGATGGTCTCTTTTTGTATGTACAGATTCCTCATAAGCATAATCATGTATTTTAGAAATCCATGCTTTGGAGTGTTATCCATAGCTTGTCATGTTCCACATAGTAAAAAGTCTTTGCGTAGTTAATAAAGTAGAAGTAAACATCTTTCTGGTGTTGTCTACTTTCACCCAAGATCTAGCTGTTGTCAGCAATGATATCCTAAGTTTCACAATCTCTGAATCTAGCCTGAGTTTCCAGCAGTTCCCTTTCAGTGCACTTTTGCACCCATTTTTAATTATATTCAACAAAATTTGGCTTCTCTGTGGTATTAATGATATTGTTCAGTGATTTCTGAATTCTATTTAGAACGGGCACAAACATGGATCTCTTCCAGTAAGTTGACCAAGTAGCAATCTTCCAAATTTCCTAGTATAGATGACTGAGTGTCTCCAGTGCTTCATCAGTTTCTTTAAAGATTTTAATTTCTACAACATCAATTCCTGGAGTTATTTTCTAGTAATTTCAGTGATCTTAGACTTTTTTCTTCAATACCATCTGTTCCTGATTACATGGTTGAATATTGACCATTTCTTTTTGGTACAGTGATCTGTGTATACGTTCCATCTTTTGACGCTTTCTGCATCATTCAATATTTTTTCTATTGAGTCTTTCAATATTGCTAGTCAAGGTTTAACTGTTTTTCAGTTTGAGAAATGCTGAGTGTGTTCTTCTCTTTTGGCTTTCTAACTCCAGATCTTTTAACATTTCATTATAATGCTTGTCTTTGTCTTCTAGAGCTGCCCTTTGAGAGTTTCTGTTCCTCTCTGTTACTTCTTCATTTCTCCCACTCATTCTAATGGTGATGTGGGCTAAAGCATCAGATGGCAAAGTCATTTGAATTGCAAGGTCGGGGGTTTAAGCTCCCCAGCTGCTCCTTGGAAACCCTACGCAGGGTCCATATGAGTCAAAATCAACTCAACAGCATGAAACAACAACGTACTGCAGAGCAAATTTCAGAGTTTTTTTTTCTGACATCTATTTTGGTCTTTTCTTTTTCTCATGTCTTTTTAATGCCATGCTTTCTTCCTGTATGATGTCCTTGATATCATCCCACAGCTCTTCTGGTCTTTTGTCATTTGTATCTAATGAATCAAATCTGTGCCTAAAGTCAGGTGGGATGTGTCCATGGTCACATTTTGGCTCTCATGGACTCTTTTTTTTTTTTTTTTTTTTTCTTCAACTTTAGCCTGAACAGAAAATGAATATGAGCAACTGATGTTCTGTTCCACAGTCAGCCCCTGGCCTTGTTTTGGTCTCTTCCCGTAGCTGTAGTAACTTTTTTCCTGTGTATTCCATCTGGTTGTTGTTGTGTGCTGTGGAGTGGGTTCTGACTCATAGTGACCCTGTACAAGGTTTCCAAGGCTATAAATCTTTATGGGAGCGGAAAGCCTCATCTTTCTCTGGCAGAACAGCTGGTAGTTTTGTACTGCTGACTTTGCGGTTCGCAGCCCAATTTGTAACCTCTATGCTACCAGAGCTACATTTTAGGTCCATGTATACAGTTATCCTTTCATGTTGTTTCATATTCAATGGTGAATAGAAATGTATCAAGAATCATGCACTTTGCTAAATGCTATGGATGCCAAGTGAGTCAGACAGGAGGATTAAAAAATAAAACAAAATGCCAACAACTTACGATCAAGTTTATAAGAGAGTTGCTTATACATTCAATTTTTATACAATGTGAAATTGTTGTTACAAAGTGATAATGGGGACACACAGAACACACTTGATATCTAAAATTGAAAGATTAAGAAGTACAGTGTTTTTAAAAAAAAGCCAAAAATGTATTTGTAATGAATAAAGCATTGGTCTTGCAAAATCCTGTCACATGATTCCCAGACATAGTTTCCAACTACTGATCCTTTCTCGTTGTTTCCAACCTGTGTCCCATTTCAGTCAACAGCAATTAACTAGCAGAACATCTTGATTGTATATTTGATCAGTTTCAGACTGATGAAACTGGTAGAATTCTACAGATTCATTAACAATGTTTTTAATATTTGAAGCATAAACTTGAATAACAATGATATTAACTGTTTTTCCTTGTAGATATTTTATGTTGTCTATGTCACAGATATATCTGAAGAACAGATTTGATGCATTAAACACTAAAGACCGAAGACCAGAAGAGTTGTGGGATGACATCAAGAACATCATACATGAAGAGAGCAAATGTCATTAAGAAGACAAGAAAGAAGGAAAAGGTCAAAA
>NW_006408520.1:39764521-39787397 GCF_000296735.1 Chrysochloris asiatica | reverse complement strand
TGGAGAAAAGATTGAAGTTGCAAAGGACTTCATTCTTCTTGGATCAACTATCAACACTCATGGAAGCAGCAGTCAAGAAATCAAATGACATATTACATTAGGCAAATCTGCTGCACAAGACCTTTTTAAAGTGTTGAAGAACAAAGATGTCAGCTTGAGGATTAAGGTGCGCCTGACCCAAGCCATGGTATTTTCAATAACCTTATATGCATGCAAAGCTGGACAGTGAATAAAGAAGATTGTAGAAGAATTGTTGCTTTTGAGTTACGGTGTTGGAGGAGAATGTTGAAAGTGTTATGGGCTGCCAAAAGAACCAATAGATCCGTTTTGGAAGAAGTGTAGCCTGAGTGTTCCTTAGAGGCCAAGATGGCCAAACTTCGTCTCTAATACTTCGGACATATTGTCAGGAGGGACCAGTCACTGGAGCAGCATATCATTGGTAAGGTGGAGGATTCGAGAAAAAGAAGAAGACCCCCCAGCGAGATGGAGTCAAGCGTGGCAACAATTGTGAGGTTGTCCCAGGATCAGGCAGTGTTTCGTTCTGTTGTACATAGCGTTGCTATGAGTCGACACCTACTCAATAGCACCTAACATCATCAAACCTATATATACTCATATGTCAACCCAAATCTGTTCAGTTTGTGTAACTACCTATATATCCACTTGTAAATTAAAGATTTTGTTACTGTTATTGTAGGATTATGATTGTAATAGCATTTATTACTGCTGCCTTTCACTCTTATATACCTCCTAGGGTGCTCCTTTGCTTTGGTAATGTTGTGCTGACTTTCCTCTTGTCATTCCCTACTTCCAAGTTTAATATATGTCTACTAGCACGTTAGTGATTGTTCTCCCTCCTCTTCCAGTCTCTTGTTGTTGTTGTTCAGTGCCTTCAAGTCGATTCTCATTCTTAGTACAACATAAGACACTTTCAGGTCCTGTGACAGCTTCACAATTTATGTTACATTTAAGATCATTGCTGCTTCCACTGTGTCAGTACATCTCATTGAAGGTTTTCTTCTTTTTCACCCGCCCTTTACTTTACCAAGCAAGAAATCCTTCTCCAGGGATTGGTCCCTGCAGATAACATGTCCCAAGTATGAGAAACAACATCTCATCTCATCATCAGCAACAACCACCCTAGCTTCTAATGAACATTCTGACTGTATTTCTCCCAACACAGATTTTTTTATTCTTTTGGCAGTCCATGGTACTTTCAATATTCTCCTCCAACACCATAATTCAAATTCATGAATTCTTCTACAATCTTCCTTATTCATTGTCCAACTTTTATAAGCATATGAGGCTACTGAAAATACACTGACTTGCATCTGGAGCACCTTTGTTCTCAAAGTGACAGCTTTGGTTTCTAACACTTCAAAGAGGTCTTGTGCAATAGATTTGCCTAATGCAATATATCATTTGATTTCCTGACTGCTGCTTTCACGAGCGATGATTGTGAATTCAAGCAAAATGAAGGCTTTCCGCTATTTATCAGGATGTTATTTATTGTTCCAGGTGTGAGGATTTCTGTTTTGTTTACATTGAGGGACAATCTATTCAGACAATGTGATTTTTGTTCTGCAACAGCAGGTATTGTAAGTCCTCTTTACTTTCAACAAACAAGGTTGCATAATCTGCATACAACAAGTTTTTAATGAGTCTTCCTTGTATCATGATACCATGCTCATCTTCATATAATCCAGCTTATCAGAAAATTTGCTCAGCACACAGATTGAATAAATATGGATAAAATGATGCAACCTTGGCTCACACCATTCCTGACTAAAAGCCATTCAGTCTTCCTTTATTCTGTTCAGAAAACAACATCTTGGTCTATGTACAGGTTCTTTATGAGCACAATTAAGATTTCTGAAGTAGCCATTTTTCAAAATGTTAGCCATATTTTGTCAGGATCTACACAATTGAAAATTTTTGCATAATCAAAGCACAATTAAACATCTTTTTGGCATTCTCTGCTTTCAACCAAGATCTATCTGGTGTCAGCAATGATTTCCCTTGTGCTATGTACTCTTCTATACCCAGATTGAATTTCTGGCAACTCTGTCAAGGTTCTACTGAAATCATTTGTTATCTTCAGCCAAGTTTTATTCTCATGTGATATGAATGATATTGTTCAATGGTTTCTGCATTCCTTTAGGTCACCTCTGTTCAGAATGGACACAAATATGGATATGTTCCAATCAGTTTACTAGGTAGCTGTCTTCCAAATTTCTTGCTATACATAAGTGAGCACCTCTAGTGCTGCATCAATTGATTGAAAGATTTAAATTAGTATACTATCAATTCCTGGAGCATTTTTTTTCCCTCACAAATATTTTTAGTGTAGATTGGACTTCTTCCTTCAGAACTATATATTCTTGATCATATGCTACTTTTTGAAATAGTTCAGCATTGCCCATTTCTTCTTGATACAGTGACTGTGTATTCTTTCTATCTTCTTCGATGTTTTCTGCATCATAGAAACCTTAATATTACAACCTGTGGCTTAAATTTTTTCTTTAGTTCTTTCAGTTTGAGAAATGCTGAGCATCCTTTTCTCTTTCATTTTTCTAACACCAGGACTTTGCACATTTCTTTATAATGTTTGACTTTGTTTTCTTGAGCTACACATTGAAATTTTCTGTTAATCTCTTTTACCTCCCCATTTCTTCCACTCAATGTAGCTTTCTTATTCTCAAGAGCAAGTTTCAGAGTCTCTTCTGATATCCATTTTTGTCATTTATTTCTTTCTTGTCTTTTTAATGACCTTTTGTCTTCTTTCACTATGATGTTCTTGATGTCATCCCACAACTTTTGTGGTCTTTGGCAATTTCTGTCAAATGCATTCAATCTGTTCATGAGATGGTCTATAAATTTAGGTAGCATATATTCAAGGTCATATTTTGGCTCTTGTAGACATGTTTTCATTTTCTTCATCATGAGCCAGATCTTGCATTTGAGTAATTGATGGTCTATTACAAAATCAGCCTCTGGCCTTGTTTTAGCTAATGATATTGAACTTTGCCACTGTCTCTATCCACAATGAAGTTAGTTTGTTTCCTGTGTATTCTATCTGCTGAGGTCCATGTGTATAGACACCTTTTATGATGTTTTAAAATGTATTTGCAAAGAATAAGTTCTCGGCCTTTCAAAATTCTTTCACATAATCTCCAGCTTCTGTTCTATCACTAAGACTATATTTTCCCATGACTAATCCTTCTTCTTTGTGTCTACCTTATTCATCCTAATTACCAGCAATTATCAATACATCTCAATTGCATGTTAGATCAGTTTCCGACTGAGGTAGTTGGTAGAATTCTTCAATTTCTTCATCACAGGCTATAGTGGTTGGTGCGAAAATTGAAATAATAGTGGTATTAACTGATCTTTCTTGTAGACACATGGATATTTTGCTATTACAAAGAACATTTTACTTCAAGATGGATCTTGAAATATTCTTTTTGAAAATTAATATGATGCCATTCCTTTTCAATTTGTAGCTCCCCACTTAGTAAACACGACCATCTGATTCAAAATGGCAAATAGCAGTCCATTACAGTGCATACCAGGAGCTCTGGTAGCATAGTGGTTACAAATCGGGCTGCGAACCCTAAGGTCAGCAGTTCGAAACTACCAGCTGCTCCATAGGAGAAAGATGAGGCTTTCTGATCCTATAAAGATTTACAGGCTTGGAAACTCTGTACAAGGTCACTATGGGTCAGAACTGACTCCACGGCACTTAACAACAACAACAGTGCATTCGTGCCTAATATACACCACATGTCAGTCAATTTTACATACTGTTGTGGCTTGCATGTTGCTGTGCTTCTGGATGCTATACCACCAGTATTTAAATAGCAGTAGGGTCCCTAGTGTCAACAGACTTTAACTGAGTTTCCTGACTTAGACAGACTAAAAAAAAAAGGGGGGGGGGTGGAGAGGCAGACAACTTCTGAATATTTAGTCAGTGAAAACCTTATAAATATCAGAAGAACACTGTCAGCACCAGAATATTGAATACTTAAACATGATGAAAAGCACCAGAATATTGACAGATAACATGCCAGAAGATGAGCCTCTCAGGTTGGAAAGTACTCAAAATTTGACAGGGGAAGAACTCTCTCCTCAAAGCAGAGTTGACCTTGATGACACAAATGGAGTAGTTTTCAGGGCATACATTTGGTGATGGAGTGCAACTCAAAAAGAGGAGAAACAGCTGTAAACATCAATTAATAATCAGATCATCTAATGTATAAAGTATGACTCTAGAAAAATTGGAAGTTCCCAAAATAAAATGGATGATTAATAACCTACACATTAGTGAGCAGAAATGGACTGATATTGACCATTTTGAATCTGATAATCACATGGTTTATTATGCCAGGAATGATGATTTGAAGAGGAATGGCATTGCATTCATCATCAAAAAGAACATTTCAAGGTCTATTTTGAAGTTCAATGGTGTCTGTGAGAGGCTAATATCCACAAACCAAAATTTACTCACCAATTACCAAAGCCAGTGATAATAAAATTGAAGGATTCTACCAGATTCTTCAGTCTGAAATTGATCAGATATGCAATCAAGAGATAGTGATAATTACTGGCAATTGGAATGCAGAGGTTGGAAACAAAAAGGAAGTATCAGTTGTTGGAAATATGAACTTGGTGATAGAAACAATGCTAAAGATTGCATGATAGAACTTTATAAGACCAGTAACTTCATTGCAAAAGCCTTTTTATATGACATGAAAGGTGGCTATACACATGGACCTCATCAGAAGGAATACACAAAATTAAATGGACTACTTCTGTGGGAAATCTCCATATCATCAGTCAAAACAGGGCCAAGACAGACTGTGGAAAAGATCATTAATTGCTCATATGCAAGTCAAGGCTAAAACTGAAGAAAATTAAAATAAGTCCATGAGAGCCAAAATATGACTTTGAACATATCCCATGTTAAGTTTTAGAGATCATTGCATGAATAGATTTGATGATGTAGACACTAATGGCCAAAGACTAGAAGAGTTGTGGAATGATATCAAAAGCATCATGCAGGAAAAAATCTAAAGGTCATTAAGAAGACAAGAAAGAAGGAAGACATCAAAACATAACAGAGAGACTCTGAAACTTGCTCTCCATTGTAGAGCTGCGACAGCAAATGGAAGAAATGAGGATATAAAAGAGCTAAACACAAATTTCAAAGGGTAGTTCAAGAAGACAAAGTTAAATATTATAATGAAATGTGCAAAGACCTGGAATTAGAAAAGTAAAGTGAAGAACATACTCAGCATTCCTCAAACTGAGGAAACTGAAGAAAAAATTCAAGCCTACACTTGCAGTCTTGAAGTATTCAACAGGCAAAATATCGAATGATGCAGAAAACACCAAAAGAAGTTGGAAGACATAAACAGAATCACTATGCCAAAAATAAATGATCCATGTCCAACCGTTTCATGAGGTAGCATATGGTCATGATTTAATGACACTGAAGGAAGAAGTCAAAGGGAACTGAATGCATTGGCAAAGTGCAAACTTCAGGATAGGGTAGAATGCAAATTGAAATTTTTCAACAAACTGATGCAGCACTGGAGGGACTCACTCAAATAAATTTGGAAGACAAGTACTTGGCCATCTGATTTGAAGAGATTCATATTTATACTCAATCCAAAGAGAGGTGACCCAGTGGAATGCAGAAATCATGGAACAATATCACTAGTATCACCTGCAAGTAAAATTTTATTACAGATAATTCAAAATTGGCTGCAAGAATACATTGACAAGGAGCTGGCAGAGGTTCAAGTCAGATTCAGACAAGGACATGGATTGGGGATTGTTATGGCTGACGTCAGATAGATCTTGGCAGAAAACCTAGGATACCAAAAAGATGTTTACCTGTGTCTTAGTGACTACAAAAATTCTTTCGATTTTATGCATCACGAACAACATTACTGAGGATGAGTATTCCAGAACATTTAATTGTGCTCATGAGTACCTGTATATAAACCAAGAGGCAGTTGTTCAAAGAGAACAAGGGAAAATTGAATGGTTTAAAATTCGGCAATTTGTGCCCCACGGTTGTATTCTTTCATATTTACTCAATCTGTGTGCTGAGCAAATAATCTGAGAAGATGAATTATTTTAAGAAAAATGTGACATCAGGATAAGAGGTAGCCTCATTAACAACCAGTGATATGCAGATGATACAACCTTGCTTGCTGAAAGTGAAGAGGACTTAAAATAACTACTAATGAAGATCAAAGACTACAGCTTTTAGAATGGGTTGCACCTCAGTGTAAAGAAAATAAAAATACTCAATCCTGGTTCAGTAAATAACATTGAGACAAATGGAAAGAGATTGATGTTGCCAAATACTTCATTTTACTGACATCAACCATTAACACTCATGGAATCAGCACCGAAGAAATCAAAGAAGTATTGCATTAGGCAAATTAACTGCACAAGATCTCTTTAAAGCTTTCAAGAGCAAAGATGTCAGTTTGAGGACTAAGGTGAGTCTGACCCAAGCCATGGTATTTTCAATAAACTCATATACATGTGAAAGTTGGACAATGAATGAGGAAGCCCACAGGAGAATTGATTCATTTGAGTTATGGTGTTGGAGGAAAATATTAAAAGTACCATGTATTGCCAAAAGAGCAGCCAAAATTCTCCTTAGAATACGGGATGACCAGACTTGGTGTCTCTGGACATAGTAGCAGGAGGGAATAGCCCCCAGAGAAAGACATCATGTTTGGTAATGTGGAAAGTCAGTAAAAATGGAAGGCACCCAATGAGCTGCATGGGCACAGTGGCAGCAGCAATGGGTTCAAGCATAACAATGAATGTAAAGTTGGTGGAACACTGGCAGAATACTGTGAGTATAAGATTGCCATGAGTCAGCACTGACTCATCAGCACCTAACAACAACAATAATGGATAATATATTGATCTTTATTCATCCCATTTCACTTTGACAATTTATAAATTTCCTAGATTCATACTTTGTAGATTCCATATCTGATTATTAATAGATGTTGCAACGGTTTCTCCTCATTTTGAGTTGTGCCCCATCAGCAAATGAAGGTTCTGACCTTTATTCCATTCACATAATTATTATCAAGCCTAATTTGAGTAGGCAGTTCTCTCTTAGTCATGTTTTGAATGCCTCCCATCCTGAGGTACTTACCTTATGACAGTACATCTGATAATGTTCTTCTATTCTTTATATGATTTTCATAATCTCGTACTGTATCTATTTTCCACTGCTATGTATAAGGTTTTCAGTAGCTAAACATTTAGAAGTAGTCTGTCTCTCCTTCCTAGTCTGTCTTAGTCTGGAAGCCCCTCTGAAACCTGTTCAACATGGATGACCCTGCTGGCATTTAAAATACTGGTGGCATAGCTTCCAGCATAGCAGCACCAGAAGTAGCTACCAGAGTACAAGAAATTGACAGATGTGTGGTGACTCGCCACTCTGGTAATCATCAAAAAATAATTCTTTAGATGTGTAAACCTTTTCCTGACTTTTGACAAAATGGCATATAATAATATTTGTCCTTTTGTGGTTGACCTATTTCACTCAGTATAATGTCCTCCAGGTACATCCATGCTCTGAGATATTTAGAGGTTTCATCTTTGACATTGCATAGTATTACATTATGTATATGAACCATC
Source organism: Chrysochloris asiatica (assembly GCF_000296735.1). Taxonomy (NCBI): domain Eukaryota; kingdom Metazoa; phylum Chordata; class Mammalia; order Afrosoricida; family Chrysochloridae; genus Chrysochloris; species Chrysochloris asiatica. Next base: position 39,779,717 of record NW_006408520.1, on the reverse strand, counting down.
ATTTTTCGTCCATTTGTCTATTTATGGATACTTACATTACTTCCATTTTTTTCTCTATTGTGCATAATCCTGCAATGAACCTGCCCACTGCCATCAAGTCAATTCTAACTCACATTAACCCTATAGAATGAAGTAGAACTGCTTGGTAGAGTTTCAGAGACTGTAAATCTTTCTAGAGGCAGAAATTCTCACCTATCTCCAGTAGAGTGGTTGATGTATTTAAACTGTCAAACTTACGGTAAGCAACCCAATGCTTAACCTACTGTGCCAACATGACTCCTTTGAATATGGGTGTGCATTTATCTATTTGTGTCACAGCTCTTATTGCTCTTCAGTAAATGCCTACTAATGGGTTTGCTAGATGGTATAGGATCTGTATTTCTAACTTGTCAAGAATAGCCATACCATTTTCCTTGGTACAATCCCAACAATAGTGTATTCGATTTCCAAACCCACAACACCATTACCAGTATTTGTTTTCTGCTTGGGAATTTTGTTTGTTTGTTTGTGCTATTGTGGCTGAGGTAAGATGATGCCTCATTGTTGTTTTGATTTATATTTTTCTAGCATTTAATGGCTAATACTTACCAATTAACAACTAATTATGTTAATTAATTAATAATTCATTACACTTGCTAATGAAGATCAAAGACCTCAACCTTCAGTATGGGTTGCATCTCAGTGTAAAGAAAACAAAAATCCTCACCATTGGTCTAATAAATAACATAATGATAAATGGAGAAAAGATTGATGTTGTCAAAGATTGGTTTTTGCTCAAATCAACCAACAACACTAATAGAAGCAACAGTCAAACAATGAATTACATTAGGTACAACTGCTGCACAATACCTCTTTAAAGTGTTCAAGAGCAAAGATGTCAGTTTGAGGACTAAGGTGTGCCTGACCCAAACTATGGTATTTTCAATAGCTTTATATGCATGTGAAAGCTGGACAGTAAATAAGGAAGACAGTGGCACTGTGGGTTAATGCGCCAGACTGCAAAGCCATTTGAACTGCAAGGTCGGCTGTTCAAGCTCACCAGCTGCTCCTCGGAAATGCTATACAGGGTCGCTATGGGTCGGAATCAACTCGACGGCATTTACCAACAGCAACATAGAAGAGTTGGTGCATTTTGAGTTATGGTGTTGGAGGAGAACAAACAAATCTTTGTTGGAAGAAGTACAGTCATAATGTTGCTTAGAAGCAAGATGGCCAGATTTAATGTCTCATACTTTGGACATGTTATCAGGAGGGACCAGTCCCTGGAAAAGGACATCATGCCAGATGAAGTGAAGTGTCAGCAAAATAGAGGAAGACAACATGAGATGTACTGGCACAGTGGCAGCAGCAATGGGTTCAAACTTAACAATTGTGAGGATGATGCAGGACAGGGTAGTATTTTGTTCTGTTGTGCCTAAAGTCGCTATGACGTAGAATTAACATGATGTCACCAACCAAAAACAATGGCTAATAAACACATGCACTTTTTCATGTATTTTTTGGCTGTCTAATTGTCTTCTTTGGTGAAATGTCTTTTCACGTCCTTTGCCCATTTTTAAATGAGATTGTTTGTATTTTTGTTTTTAAGATATTTAAGTTTTTTTCTTATAAATTTTAGATATTAGTCCCTTGTCAGATATGTCAATCTCAAAAGTATTTCCACATCTGCAGAGTCTCTTGACTCTTTTGGAGAAGTCTTTTGACACAAATATGTGTTTAATTTTTAGGGTGTCCCAGTCACCTCATTTATCTTATGGGATTCTATTATGCTTTTTCTCTTTACATTTTATTGTGATTTGAGTTAAGGTTTGTAGAGCAAATCATCAGTTTTATATTCAACAAATAGTCTCTACTTCATTCTATTTCAATACTTGCAATCCTCTCCATGTACTATCAGTTAACAATGTTTACGTGTATTCCATTTAACTCTCACACTTCTCTATCTTTATCTTTCTTCTGCCAACCTTCCATTTATATATTACCTTCTCCATCATCCGAGCTAACTCGTGTCTACACTCTGTTGTTGTTAAGGGCTGTTGAGTTGATTCCAACTCATAGTGTCCCTATCTAGGGTTTCTGAGGAGCAGCTGGTAGTTTTGAACTTCTGACCTTGTGTTTCACAGTCCAGTGCTGATCCTACAGAGCCACACCAGAAGTCTACACTCAAGCTGGTGAATCTCTCCACACTTTCCCACACTTGTTAACTATCATAGAATGATTGTTTTAGCGTGGAAATCTTTTCTTGACGTCACAATAGTGGTCTCATACAATATTTGTTCTTTTAGATTGACTAATTTCACTCAGCATAATGTGCTCCAGGTTCATCCAGGTTATGAACTGTTTTGCAGATTCATCACTGTTCTTCAACATTGCAGAGCATTCCATTGTTTGTACCAAAGCTTGGTACCAAAATTTGATTAACCATTTTTCTCTTGATGGGCATTTAAGCTATCTCCATATTTTTATTATTATGAATAGTGCTACAGTGAAAATGGGTGTGCACATATCTTTTCATGTCACAGCTCCTTTTTCTTGAGAATGTATACCAAATAGAGGGATTACTGAGTCAATAGGTATTTCCATCTCTATGGTTTGCTAGCTTTGATTAAGATTTAACTAGATTTCTAGTATGAAATCATAAGCAAGTATGTTTTCATAAATAAATTTCAGTATCTGTTATATTGTTGTGAGGTGCTCTTGAGCAACTCTACATGCAACAGAATGAAATACTGCATGTACCTGCACCATCCTCACAATTATTATGTTTGGGCTCACTCTTTCTGCCAATAAGTCAATCAGTCTCATTTCAGGTCATCCTCTTTTTCACTGGCCCTTCATTTGAACAAACACGATGTCCTTCTCTATGGACTGGTACTTCCTGAAAACATGTCCAAAGTTGGAAAGACAAATTCTCACCATCCTCGATTCTAAAGAGCATTCTGCTTATGCTTCTTCCAAGCTAGATTTGTTTGTTCCTCTGGCAGCTCACGGTCGTTTCAGTGTCTTCAACAACACCAACATTAAAATGCATTGATTCTTCTGATGTCTTCCTTATTCATTGTCCAACATTCATATGCACAATATCATGGCTACAATAAAGCACATTTTGGTCTTCAAAGTGAAATTTTACTCTTTAACACTTTAAAATGATCTTTTACTAGTGTTTTATTGATTATACAAAGGCATTCAACTGTGTGGATCCATGAAAAATGAAAGCTTTAATAACATCAATATTTTCTGCATTTATCATGATGTTATTTATTAGTACAATTGTGAAGATGTTTGCTTTCTTTACATTGAGGCACAATCCATACTGTGGGCTGTTGTCTCTGATCTTCATCAATGAGTACTTCAAGTCCTCTGTGTTTCCAGTAAGAAAATTTGTGTCATTTGCATATCAAAGGTTGTTAATGAATCTTCCTTAAATTCTGATATCATATTCTTCTTCATTCAATCCGGTTTCTCTGATTATTTGCTCATCATAGAGACTGAAGTTGTTAGTGAAAGGATACAGCCCTGAAGCACACCTTTCCTGATTTTAAACCATTCAGTATCTTCTTGTTCTGTTCCAATAACTGCCTCTTGATCTATGCACAGGTTCCTCATGAGCACAGTTAAGTGTTCTGGAATTCCCAATTTGGGCAACATTATGCATTGTTTGTTCTGATCTACACAGCTGAATATCTTTTTGCATTGTCAATAAAGTACAAGTAAACATCTTTCAAGTATTCTTGGCTTTCAGTCAAGATATATCTGACTTCTGCAATGATATTCCTTCTTCTGAATCTACCGTCAATTTCTGGCAACTCCCTTCCAACTATTTTTAATTATCCTCAGCAAATTTTTTTGCATGTGAGATTAATGAGATTGCTCAATGATTTGTGTATTCTGTTGGGTCTCCTTTCTCTGAAATGGGAACAAATGTGGATCTGTTCTAATCAGTTGGCCAAGTAGCTGTTTTTTAGATTTATTGGAATAGATAAATAAACACTTTCAGCACTGTATCAACTTGTTGAAACATTTCCATTTACATGCTTTTATTCCTGGAGACTTGTTTTTGCCAATGCAGCTTGGATGTGTTCCTTCAATAACATTAATGCTTGATCATATGTTATCTCTTGAAATGTCTGAACATCAGCTATTTCTTTTTGGTACAATGATGCTGGGTATTTCTTCCATATTTTGATGCTTTCTGCATCATTCAATATTTTGCCCATTGTTTTAGACTGGGACAAAAAAGAAGAGCAAAACCAGTAACACATATATATATATAAAGTTTATATTAAGGAAACGGCTCACAGTAGAGGTGGGAGAGTCCCAAGTTCGGGTCAGATGAACCAAGTTCAGCTGTCAGGTTCAGCAGACAGGCAGGCAGATCCAACAGGCCAACAGACAGTTTCATCAGGAAGGCAGTAATAAAGCAGGCCACTAACTCAAGTGCAAAGAATCAGAGGTTGGAGTTGAGACAGATACAAGATCCAGATGAGCAAAAAGTAAGCAAGTTTTGCCTTAGTGATATTATTTTGGAAGCAGGCCACACCCCACAGAACTATCCTTTCAATTGATAGTGTTAACTATGCCTGCGTATAGCCAATCACCATAGAGTTAATTATGAATTAATTGTATAAGATCTCATAATGGAGATAACCACATCTCAACTGCCAAACCACTGGAAATCCTGGCCCAGTCAAATTGACACAAACCCTTCAATATCACACGCATAAAAACCTTCAATATTACAACTCAAAGCTAAAATGTTTTTCTTCAGTTCTTTCAGATTGAGAAATGCTAGCATATTTTTCCCTTAGGGTATTTAGTCTTTGCATGTTTCATTACAATAATTGACTTTTTCTTCTCTAGCTGCCTTTTGAAATTTTCTGTTCAGCTCTTTTGTGTCATCATTTCTTCTGATTGTGTTAGCTTTTTGGTTTACAAAAGCAAGATTCAGAGTTTTCTGACATCCATTTTGATGTTTTCTTTCCTTCCTGTCTTTTCAACAACTATTTGTTTCCTTCATGTATAGTGTTCTTGGTGTCTTGATGCTTTAGTAACCAGTAGACTATTCTTGTTGGCATTACATGGAAGAAATTCTTTAAAATTCGTGTCATTTTGGGGGGTTACTAGACCATGTTATCAATTTAGCTAATACTAACTTCAACAATAAAGTAATTAAGAGAATTCATGCATTCACAGATAGACCAAAAGCAGAATGATACCATAAGTCAAAGAAATGTCCTCATTTTTTTACAACCCCCTTTAACTATATTAAAATTCAGGACTGCTATTTTTATTTTACCAAGTGAAAGGAGATACTGTAAAAATGCAGATAAGACTAGGATCCCATTCAAAATGTAGTTTTCCTGACTTCTCGTTCCTGTTGCATTTTTTCTGCCAAAGACGGAGCAAATATGCCATCCATACTGCTACTTGATTGTTTCTCTGAAGGTCATTCAGGTTAAGGATTTCCCATGGAATTCTCTCTAATATAAATCTATTTGCAATTATATTGCTTTTCTTGATGAAATCTGAGATATCTTCACCAGGACCACTGATAGTCATTTTCCACTTTCGTGGGCCACAAAAACAATATCTGACTGTCCCTGTGCATAAGCACCCATGAGAATGTTGAAATCTACAATCTCTGGAAATATTCAGAAGGTAGAACCACAAGCGTCAAAGAAAAGAATTTAATTAAAATATTTCTTGATACAGAGCAAGCTTCCACTGATGCTTTATGAAAACCATGTTAATATTCCTTTGATGCCATGTTTTTCCTTTTCAGCATAGAAACTTTTGTTTTCTCACTATACCAGTGTTCCTGGAATACTACTTGTTTTCCAGGTAGAACTCTGCTCTTGAAGAGTGGTTTCTTAACCATGATTTTAAAAAGCTTATCAGAAAAGGAAAATATTAAAGAGAGGTATTGGGAAGACATTGGATAGATGTTGATGATTATTCTGTTGTTGCTAAGTGCTATTGAGTCAGTTTCGTCTCATAGCAACCCTGTATAGTGTTTCTGAGGAGGGGCTGGTGAGCTTGAACCAGTGACTTGCAGTTTATACCAATCTTGAAATCCTCTACACATATTTAAGATATTTTCTTCATTTAAAATATCAACATAAAAATAACTTTACAATGATATATTTATAAGATATTTTGTTTATTAAAATAAATTTTAGTTTAACTTTCAAGATTTACAAAAATCATATTTGACTCACATTTCCTATAAGTAAAAAAACAAAAGAACAGCTCACTATGGTCTTAGTTATTGCACAGTTTTGCTATTGTTGCTAAGCACCGTCAAGTCAGTTCCGACTTATAGCAACCCTGTATAGGATTTCCAAGGAATAGCTTGTGGATATAAACTACCGAACTTATTGGTTCACAATCCAATGCTGATCTTACAGCTCTACAACATTAGTGAATTATTTAATGGCTTTTCTACCCATAGTCTTTATTTTGTTGTTGTTGTGAAGTGCCATCGAGTCGGTTCCAACCCATAGCGACCCTGTATGGGGTTTCTGAGGAGCAGCTGGTGAGCTTGAACCGCCAACCTTGTAGTTCAAACGGCTTTACAGTCTGGTGCATTAACCCACAGCACCACACTAAGACTCCTTAATTACCATCAAATAATTAATTTTTGCCCTATTGGGTCTGTGTAAGAGAAGGTGGGAGCAGATGCTGGTAGGATTATAGAGTTTAGTTTTAATTGAATTACAGAAACTTGGAACTCTAACTGTATAAAATGAGCCATCTCAGAAGCAGGTATGCGAGATACCACTACTGTCACAGAAGAGCCAGGAGTGGAGCCTGTTCTTTGGACCCAGAGATTACTTTGAACTAAACCCCTTCAACCTAGCAACAGTAAGAGTTGACAACAGAGGAGTGGCAGAGGAATAGCAGAAGAAGGAAAAAGAGCCAGAGCACCAGACAAGAGCAGTGGACTTTCTGGCCCAAGGAATAAGTAAAGCTGAGTGCCTTTGGGCAGGTGGCTTGTTTGCAGAGTAGGGTGCTTCCATGCACTTAATTGGAAAAGCTAGATTTGCTGACTCATGGAGCTGTAGTCCAGTGCCTTTGGGCTGAGATTTACAGTGGAGTGGAATGTCTTTGAGCATTTATCAAGAGCCCTAAAAGAGTTTTGTAACATTGCCAGAGCAGGGCAGTGGCCAAGTCAAGGTGCTGAGGGCTAGAGAGAGGTCTGCCTGTGGACACGGCAAAGAGACTTTCCGGACCGGAAGAACTGTACACTGAGTATGTTCTGATCTTGCTATGTAAACTGTTGACTTCCCTAGTAACCTCACTAACTGTGAACATGGCATCTAAATTCTATGTGGCTATTGCAATGACTTATCAACCCCAGATTGGAAGTAGATACAGTGCTAAGGGAGGGACTGTTGGCCATGTTTTTCAGTTATCTAATGCTGCTATGTGGTGTTGTGGGTTAATGCTCTGGACTACAAAGTAAGTTTGAACCACAAGGTTGGAGGTTCAAACCCACCAGTTGCTCCTCAGAAATGTTATACAGGGTCACTATGAGTCAGAATTGACTCAATGGCATTTAACAACAACAACAACAATGCTGCTATACAGAAATATCACAATGGAAGACTTTAATAAGCACAAGTTTATTCTCTCACAATTTAGGAGACTAGAAGTTCAAACTCAGAATGCTGACTCTAAGAGAAGGCTTTCTTTTTATGTCAGCTCTAGGGAAAGATCCTTGTCTCTTTCAGCATCTATAGGCTCAGCATTCCTTACAGATCTCCTTGTGTATTTGCATCATTCTTCTCCTGGATCTGGGAGCTTCACAATGCAAAGACCCTAAATCCAAAGAATGTTCTTCACATCAGACACTTTCTTCATGAAAGTAGATTCCTCTTTCTCAGCTCACTTCTCTCTCATGTCTGCAAAAGGTGTTCCAGGTCACACCCTAGAGAAATTCCCCTTACACCAAATCAGATTAAGGTAATGGGATTAAGGGTATTGCCGCCTCCTTTAATCCTTTTATTGGTTTATCATATCAGATCACATAATGAGAAATCATCATATAACTGCCACATTACATCATTACATAATTACTATGAATTATGGTGTGCTGATACATATTTGGGGGCACACATAGAGTAGTGGTTATGAATCGGGCTGCTAATCTCATCGTCAGCAGTTCGAAACTACCAGCTGTTTCGTGGGAGAAAGATGAAGCTTTCTGCTCCCGTAAAGATTTACAGCCTCAGAAACCCTATACAGGGTCGCTATGAGTCAGAACCGACTCCACGGCACACAACAACAACAATTTCAATCTATGACAATGATTGAGAAAGACATCTTAGTGGAAATGCCTCATATTTTAAAATTACCTATTTGGGCATCAAAACTTCCCTTTCAACGATCACAGATTTCACCCATAGTATCTTCAAAGATTTTTAATTATTTCATACATGATTTGAAAAATTTTTTGTTACTTTGAGCTTGCAATAGAATGCTCTTTCAAGAGTATCTAATTTCCAGAAATGTTTTTGCTGTAAAGCCACTGCCTTCTGGTCAATTTGGACTCATAGCAACCCTATCAGACAAAGTAGAACTTCTATAGGGTTTCTGAGGCTGTAAATCTTTACTGAAGCAGACTGCCTCATTTTCCTACAGAGGAGCAGCTGGTGGGGTAGAACTGCTCAACTTTCTATTAGCAGTAGGTAAGAATAGATTCACACATATTAAAGTTGGTTTTCCAATAAGCTAAATTGATTCTCACTGTTATAAAAAAATAGACATGCTTTCTTAAGAACAACTGGAGAAGAGAATACATGATAATTTTGACACAGGTAATTAAAGACAAATAAGAAACCAGATAATCTTATATGTTCTTATGATGAGATAGTTGATGCTGTTTCTATATTTTAATAAGCAAATCTTTAAGTTTATCTATGAATTGACAGGAATGCCCTTCTACAACAGGAAGAGTAGAGTAAAAGAAATAAAATTTGGCATGACTTTTAGCAAGGACTAGAGTTCTAGCTCCTGGACCATTTCTGGTATTTTTTTTTTATGCTAGTCACTGAGATAAATAGAGAAGAGAAAGGTGGTGGAAGGAAAAACAATTTAAATATCTAGATCTTAATTTTTCTGATGGAACAATTACGGAAACAAAATAGGTCAAATATAGAACACTGATACAATGTTAGGGTTTTTTGTTGTAGTAGTAGTTGTTGTTGTTAGGGGAAGTTGTTTTAGGATTTCAGTTTGTTTGTTTTTCCTATATGAGAAATAAAGCTGCATCAGATTAAATGGACTTTGCTATGTTTACAAACTTTATTAGAAATTAGCAAATTTCTATGGGCTAAGACATTTAAACTGAAGCCAAAAGTGCAGAAGGGAGGAGTTTTTGTATTTTGAAAGAATAATGAAAGCACAGAGATGCAGCCAAATTTTGAAGAGGAATCCAAATGCTTTTTTGGGGAAAAATGACTGAATGAATTACCAGTGGCTGTTTGTCACCTCCCAAAGCTCTGCTGTAGAAAAACAGAACTGAATAGCTTTTATAATCTTTTTTTTTCCCCCCTTACTCTCTTCTTTCAAATCAAGTCAAGCAGAATGTAGTCAAAGGCTTAAATTCCACTGAAATCTGCTGTGTGAAATTAGACCTTCTGAATCCAACTTTTCCCAGCCATCTACTTTTAAAACAAAACAAAACAAACAAAAAAAAAACAGTAAGTAATCTGTGTTTAATTACTTAACTTTTATATGATGTAACCTTTGAAACCTTACTGACTTGCTGAGGTTCAAGGTGTATTGTTCAGAATGCTCAACAACCCTAGAGGTCTTGCTAGCATTAGCAATACTAAGGTTGTAAATGAAGAATGTGAACTGTGACATGTTCTTTGGGTATACTATTACACCCACTATAAGCCTTAGATTACTTACTATTAGATCTCGTCAGACAAAAGGTGAAGATAGGAGCAGAGATCTTGTTTATGTTTTTACTTATGATTTCGGTTTCATTGCTAATGACTACCGCTTGAAGGCCTTCAGATGAGAAGGATTCTCTTGTGACTACAAAGCAGAAAATAAAGGGTAGAGCTGGCTGAGATCCTTCTATTTTATCTGAGCAGACATATAACTGAGAAGCAACATATGTTTTTACTAACTAGTTTAAATAAACTGTTTATGTAAAGTATATTTCTTCTTTTTCTTTAAAAATTTGCACATGTAGGTTAAAAGTGAATGCTAAATTAACCCAATTGAAAACCTATACTACTTTTTCTAAAATCACTTTAAAGACTCTATGTAAAATTACATTATTAGTAACCAATTTTTTCCTTCAACCAAATATCAAGAAATCAATTAAACCAATTTTGGGGAAGAAATTATAGAATCTGTATCTTTAATTCATATTAATGAATGGAATATTTGTGTGCAATCCAAGAGAAGATGAATAAAGAGTCTTTATATGGTTTAAATGCATGTAATGAATTTGAGATTCACCATACCCATGTGCACATAAAGACAAGGAAGGATTTCAAAAAGCTCATCGAAGAATGGAATTGAAAATAATCAATTTTTTTTCCATAAAATTTATGAAGACTCTTATTTAGTAAAAGATTCAACAGAAATTTAAAAATAAAAATATCTTAGGCACAATGAATTTATCTTGACAAGGGTTTATAAATATGAAATTATTTTCACTTATTTTGATATTTATTTTCAGTTTTGATTTCTATTTATGATGCCTTCTAAACTGTTTCTGGTTTTCAGTCTTCCAAAAAAAATATTTTTGACACTTTGTGGGATATACCACACCCTGTAGGTTAATGTGCTGTACTGCAAATTCGATCTGAACTGCAAATTCAGCAGTTCAAGCTCACCAGTTGCTCCTCAGAAACCCTATACAGGGTCGCTATGGTTTGGAACTGACTCAACAGCACTTCACAACAACACAGTAAACAAGCCATCTTTTTGCTATTCAGTTCCATCAAGTCAGTTCCTATTGCTAGCAGGCCTTTATAGGGTTTCTGAGAAGCGACTGGTGAGTTTGCATCTCTTACAACTACACATATACAAAGATTTTATCAACACGTTCTCAACCAAATCTTAATTTTGGTGTCTTGATTCAAATACTGCTGTGAAAAGTCCACTAAGAATACTTAGATTTGACATTTATTTTGTTCTGTGTTGCAATCTGACTAGAGGTTCCTTGAGTGGGGAAACAATGACATGTTGTTCAATGTTCTTCCTTCAATTACTACGACAATTCCTGGTAGTGTACAGATGCTCCAAAAATATGTGTTAAATAAAAGAAAAATTTAAATTATAGGAATTGGCCACATTCATACCAAATAAATATGTTAACACTTTTTCATTTTTGAAGATAAACTGTCAATTTTCTCCTTAGACCTAACTTACAAAATAAAAACAAAATCATTTTCCTTAGTTATACTTGGTTGTTTTTATTTTATTTTATTTTGCTTTTCCTTGTTCCCTTATTCTATTACAGCCATCATAAATTGTCTTTATCATCAAGAAAAATTAATTGCTAAGGCCATTTGAAAAGCAAAAATCTAGAGCAAATATATATATATATTTTTAATCTATACTAAGATTGGGTAATATGGGTTAGAAAATACAAAAGAAAAAAACCTGCTGAAAATCAGGCAAATGTTATTAACTAGCAATAAGTTTTTCCCACTCACACTCTATTTTTGAATGTCAATTTAAGGTACAAAAACTTTCATGATAATAGCAATCACATATGGTTACCATGTGGTTCAAATTAGATAAAATTAAGTATCTGGAACTGTGATTTTAGGGAGTCGGTATGTGAAAGTATAAAGAAGAGGAGAAGTAGGAGGGAAAAGGGAAGGAAGAAAAAGAGGAGAGGAAGGTGGAGGGAAGAGATGTAGGAAGGGGAAAAAAGGTAGGAGGGAAGGATAAGAGGAGAGGTGGCTTAGAAATAGACGAATTATTTTATATATTGTTGCTTCTCTTTCCTCTTGCAGCTTTAAAGTGTTTGTCTGAATCACTTTTGTAATTCTGATGGTTCTTTTCTTGTACACTACTCCTACTATCTATGGAGTCTTGGTGTTGTGCTTAGGATAAGCATTCGAACACAAGGTAGGTCTGAACAGCAAGGTTAGAGGTTCAAACTCACCACCCAGTCCTTTGGAACCCTACACAGGATCTCTATACATCAGATGGACTTGATGGCATTTAACAACTACCACAACAACTGCTATTCATGAGAACTCCCTGATGGTACAGTGGTTAAGCATGTGGTTGCTATCTGAATGTTTGTGGTTTCAACACAACAGCAAATTCACAGGAGAAAGACCTGGCTATCTTAAGATTCTGTTGTTGTTGTTCAGTTCCATCGACTCGGTTCCAATTCACAGCCACCCTTTGTACAACAGAATGAAACATTGCTTGTTCCTGCACTATCATCACAATTGTTGCTATGCTTGAGCCCATTGTTGCTGCCAATGTGTCAGTTCATCTGAGTGGGAGTCTTCCTCTTTTTTCTGACCTTGCACTTTATCAAGTATAGTGTCCTTCTCCATGGACTGGTCCCTCCTAATAACATGTCCAAATTATGAGGGATAAAGTGTGGCCATCATGGCTTCTAAGGAGCATTCTGAATGTGTTTCTTCCAACACAGATTTGGTTGTTCTTCTAGCAGTCAGTGGTACCATTAATATTCTTCTCCAACACCATAACTCAAATACATCAATTCTTCTTTGATCTTCTGTATTCACTGTCCAACTTTCACATGCATATGAGTCTACTAAGAATATTATGGCTTGGGTCAGGTGCACTTTAGTCCTCAAACTGATATCTTTGCTCTTCCACACTTTAAAGAGGTCTTATACAGCAGATTTGCCTGTGATATTTCATTTGATTTCTTGACTGCTGCTTCCATGAGTATTGATGGTGGATCAAAGCAAAGTGAAGTCTTTGACAACTTTAATCTTTTCTCCATTTATCTTGATGTTATTTATTGGTCCAGTGGTGAGGATTTTTTTCTTCTTCTTTACATTGAGGTACAACAAATACCAAAAGCTGTACAGTATTTGATCTTCATCCATAAATATGTTAAGTCCTCTTCACTTTCAGCAAGCAAAGTTGTATCATCTGCATATTACAGGTTGCTAATGAGTCTTCTTCCCATCCTGATGCCACATTCTTCTTCACATAATCCATCTTCTAGGATAATTTTCTCAGCAAACGCATTGAATAAGAATGGTGAGAGAATACAACCCTGAAATATACCTTTCTGGGTTGCACTGTAGAATCAGCACAGGACGGCAAACAACAAGTACGGCAGTTCAAACCCCACAGATGCTCCTGAGAAATCCTATATCAGGTCACTGAGTCTGAACCAACTCAATGGCATTTAGCAACAACAACAATAAAGTCTGCTTGATCTGTGTGCAGGTTCCTCATGAGCACTATTAAGTATTTCGGAGTACTCATTCTCTGCAGTATTGTGCATAGCTTGTCGTGATCCACACTGATGAAAACCTTTGCATAGTCAATAAAGCACAGCTAAGCATCTTTCTTGTATTCTCTGCTTTCAGCAAAGATCCATCTGACTACAGCAATGATATCCCTTGATCCACATTCTTGTCTGAATCCTGCTTTAGCCTCTGGCAGTTCCCTGTCAATGTACTGTTGCAATTGTTTTTTAATTATCTTTAGCAAAATATTACTTGCATGTGATTTTAATGATATTGTTCAATTATTGTTGCATTCCATTGGGTCACCCCTTTTTGGAATGGCACAAATATGGATCTCTTTCCAATCAGTTGGCTAGGTAGCTGTCTTCCAAACTTCTTGGTATACATGAGTGAGTGCCTCCAGTGCTGCATCAGTTTAATGAAAGATTTAAATTTGTATTCCATCAATTCCTGGAGCCCTGTTTTTTGTTTTTGTTTTTGTTTTGTTTTTTTACTTCTTCTACAAGTACTATTAGCTCTTGCTCATACCTCTTGAACTTGTTGAATACTGACCATTTCTTTTTGGTGAGTGACTCTGTATTTCTTCCATCTTCTTTTGATGCCTTCTACATCATTCAATATTTTGTCCAAAGAATTCTTCAATATTACAAGTTGAGGTTTGAATATTTCCTCATTTCTTTCAGCTTGAGAAATGCTGAGCATGGCCTTCCTTTTTAGTTTCTAACTTTAGTTCATTACACATTTCATTATAATATTTGATTTTGTCTTCTTGATCTACCCTTTAAATTTTTCTGTTCATCTTTTTAACTTCCTCATGTCTTCCAGTTGCTTTTGCATCTCTACACTGGAGAGCAAATTTCAGAGTCTCTTCTAACATCCATTTTGGACTTTGCTTTCTTTCTTATCTTCTTAATGACTGTTTGCTTTCTTCCTGTATGGTGTTCCTTCATCTTCTTAATGACTGTTTTCCTCTTGTATGGTGTTCATGATGTCATCCCACAGATCTTCTGGTCTTCAGTCTTTAGTGTCAAATCAGTTCTTCAGATGATCTCTAAATATGATCTGGTTCATATTTTGGCTCTCGTGGATTTGTTCCAATTTTCTTTAGCTTCAACATGAGCTTGCATATGAGCAACATTCAGCAGTAATTATGAATGCATCTTGGTTGCAGATGTAATCACTTTCAGACTGAAGAAGTTAGTAGAATTCTTCAATTTCATCATCACTGGCTTTAGTGCTTCTTAGATGAATTTGATAATAGTGGTATTAACTTGTTTTCCTTTTAGGTGTATAGGTATTTTTCTATCACAGCTAGAGTTTACTTCAAGATAGATCTTGAAATATTCTCTTTGATGACGAATGCAATGCAATTCCTCTTCAATTTGGCTTTCCGACTTAGTAAGCTATATTATTATCAGATGAAAAAAAGCCAATGACAGTCCATTTAAGCTCACTAATTTTTAGGATATCGATGTTTATTCATTCCATATTATTTTTAACAACTTCTGAATTTCCTAGATCCATACTTTATATGTTCCATTGTCCAATTATTAATGAACGTTTGCAGCTATTTCTCCTCATTTTGAGTTGTACCTCATCAGCAAGTTAAGGAGCTCTGGTAGCGTAGTGGTTACGAATCGGGATGCGTACTTTAAGGTCAGTGGTTCGAAACTACCAGCCGCTCCACGGGAGAAAGATGAGGCTTTCTACTCCTGTAAAGATTTACACCCTCGGAAACCCTGTACAGGGTC
>NW_006408520.1:39763749-39764421 GCF_000296735.1 Chrysochloris asiatica | reverse complement strand
TCGAAACTACCAGCCGCTCCACGGGAGAAAGATGAGGCTTTCTACTCCTGTAAAGATTTACACCCTCGGAAACCCTGTACAGGGTCGCTATGGGTAGGAACCGACTTGACAGCACTTAACAACAACAACATACTTCATATGTTCCATTGTCCAATTATTAATGAATGTTTGCAGCTATTTCTCCTCATTTTGAGTTGTGCCTCAGCAGCAAATTAAGGTACCAAAGGCTTTATACCATTTGCATCAGCAAGGTCTATTCTACTTTGAAGTGGCAGCTCTTCCCCAGTCATAGTTTGAGTGCCTTACAATCTGAGAGGCTCATCTTCAGGCACTATATAAGACCATATTATGGTGCTATGTATCATGTTTCTATATTAAATATTCTGCTGCCTTCCAACCTGAGGGGCTCATTTTCCGGCACTATATCTAACAGTGTTTATTGGCTATTCATAAGGTTTTCAGTGATTAACTATTTGGAAGTGGTTTGTCTCTCCTTTCTAGTCAGTCATTTTCTGGGAGCTCATCTGAAACCTGTCCACTGTAGGTGACTCTGTTAGTGTTTAAAATAACAGTGGCATAGCTTCCAGAATCATAGCACCTGAATTCAGAGATCATCTGAAGAACAGATTTGATACATTAAACACAAAAGACCAAAGACCAGAAGAGTTGTGG
>NW_006408520.1:39759561-39762579 GCF_000296735.1 Chrysochloris asiatica | reverse complement strand
TATCTTATTTGATTGTTCCTGTAGCACTTTCCTTACTTCTTCCTTATTTTTCTCAACTCCATTGTAAAGTGTTTTGAAACATTTTATAATCATCTTTCTGAATTCCTTCTCAGGCATTTCCAAGGTCTGCCCTCCTTCCAGAATGGAGCCCAGGTCTACCTCTAGGCCCATTTGTTTCAGACATTGTATCTTATTTCTGGACTTGTGCTGATATGGTCATCTGTTTTTGCTTCTTGGACATGTTTAGTGTTTATCTGAGGCCTTATTACTTGAGTATATGTTTTGGTATTTTTTATATTTTGATTACTTCCAGGTAGATTTGATCAGGATGTAGGCTTCCCTTTTCACTCTTCTTATTGCTTAACTCAGAGTAACTTTCACAGGTGTTGTCTGCCTCCCTGGTATATGGAAGTTGGTAGTGGTTCTTGCCTGGGTTTTGGTGTTTTATAGCATGTGATTGTAGCTTGACTATATGGAAGCAGTTGCTGTTTCTTCTTGGGTAATATAGGGAGAGAAAGAGTCCCCCAAAGGTAGAAGGGGAGCATAAAACAGCAAAACAACCTCAACAAAAACAACAACAACAACAACATCAACAAAACAAAATTAGACTGAATACTGCAGTCTATAATCACAGAAAAGGGAGAGGAGGGAGAGAAGGAAAAAAAAAAAAATTCTGTAGCCTAATATGAGTATGACTTTAATGTCCTCTTTTAAAGCTTCTTGCTTTCAAAGCTGCGTGAGAGATTTCAGGATGCCACTTTTGGTTGTTATGCTATGCCTCAGGCTTTAATTTAATTTTTGGCCTGTTTTGTTTTCAAACTCTCTTTCCCTCTCTACAGCCCTGTCCTGGCCTTTCCCGTATTTAAAAAAAAAAAAAAAAAAAAAAAAAACAAAAACAAAACTCAGGGCCTGCTCTTGGGCTGAGTATCTGTGTGCATGCGTGGCAGAAGAACCCACCAGTAGTGAGGGTGTGGGTGTCCACTCATTCAGACACTCCCTCTAGTCACCAGAATGGAGGTGCGCAAACAGTGGGGGGTGGGGGGGCGGGTGGCCAATGACTAGATACCAAAAAAAAAAGAAAAGCAAAACCAACAAAGTGTATTGTCCACCTTTGCTCCAAGGTTCCCGCAGCATTTTTCCATGGTGTTTCTGTTCCCCCTCTTGATCCTGCCATTTGGTCTCACCCAAGATATAGGCTCCAGGCCTCCAAGCCCAGCAGATTCAAAAGTATATGATTTCTTACTTCAGCTTCAAGTTCCACTAGCTACAAACCTTCAAACTTTTAAAATATTCCTAACTATGTGGTTCTAAGTTTTGTAGCTCTGCCTTGGATCTGTTTTGCCTGGTATTCTGTGGTATATCTGACAGCGAACTTCACTGCACCTCCACCCTAGATGCCATCAAGCCCCACCTCCCATCTGGTAGTTTTGAAGTTATGACCTCGAGGTTCAAACTGACCTTGCATTCCACTGCTTATTCTACAATGCCACACCAAGACACCATCTGTATCATTGTTGTTGTTAAGTGCCGTGGAGTCGGTTCCAACTCATAGTGACCCACAGGATTTCTGAGGCTATAAATCTTTATGGGAGCAGAATGTCTCATCTTTCTCCTGTGGAACAGCTGGTAGTTTCAAACTGCTGACCTTGAGGTTAGCAGCCTGACTCATAACCACTATGCTACCAGAACTCCTTCCATCTATATCATAGAACATTGAAATAAAACACATTATTATCTTATTCCTACTTAATTACATGATACTTGAAGATACAAGATTGAATATGATTGGGGTGTCAAGAGGGGTTGGGAATGCAGAGAACATATTAACCCTTAACAGTTGAAAATCTGGAAAGAAATGCTTCTCAAGAGTATATATGGGGAAGAACAATCAAGATGGTGGATCAGGTAGAAGTGCAGTGAGGAGCTCCGTCAGCAACAACACAGAATACTGGACCAAGCAGGCTTAGGGGATGGTGCCATAACTCTGAGTCACACATAAAGGAATATTTAGAAGGTTGGAAGGATAGCAGATAGAGGAATTTATAGCAGAAGCAAAAAATCCATTGCTTTCTCTTTCAAGACGCTCAGCTGCTCCCAGAGCCACCATATTGGGTGAGACCAAGTCGGGGAAGGATCTGGGCAGCCATGAACACCTGACAGAATTGTGGAGATAAAGGTGCGGACACTCTTTTTATTTGTATCTGTTCATTGGTCTCTTGCTGTCTGCACACCTCCATTTTGGTGACTAGAGGGGGTGCCTGAGTGAGTGAACACCCTACCACCACCCCCAGAGGGTCCAACTACGCATATGCACAGATCTCCTCAAAATTTAAAGTGACAGTTTCCACTTAAAACCAAACAGCCATGCAAAATGGCTACAGCCATCCCTGAACTGTTTATCACTAGGAAAAAGAACTGAATGGGGATTGTGGAGTGTGACAGGCAGACTAAAAAAGAAATAAGCTGAAAATTAAATCCTGAGTTATATCACAATAACCAACATTGGCACCTTGAAATTTCTCAGGAAGAAGAGTGAAAAGGGAAGCCCATCTCCTGATCACACCTACCTAGAAGCAATCAGAAAGCATAAAAATACACCAAAATACACATCCATGTAAGTATTCGGGCCACAGATAACTCCTGAATATGCCCAAAAAGCAAAAACAAATGACAATATCAGCACATGTCCAGAATCAAGATAAAGTGACTGAGGCAAATGAGCTGGAAGTAGACCTACATTCCATACTGGAAGATAGGCAGGCTTTATAAATACCTGAGAAGGAGTTCAGAAAATGATTATAAAATGTTTCAAAACACTATACAATGGAGTTGAGAAAAATAAGGAAGTAGTCAGGAAAGTGCTACAGGAACAATCAAATAAGATAGATACAGCATTGGAAACAATTCAAAACCAACAGAAAGAACTCCAAACAGAAATGGGCAATATACTGAAGGGCAAAGGAGTAGAATTGCAGAGATAAAAGCCAGAACTAGTGAGCTAGAAGATAAATCTCTCAA
>NW_006408520.1:39722077-39759256 GCF_000296735.1 Chrysochloris asiatica | reverse complement strand
AAGACATATAATAATCAAGCTCTCCAAAATCAAAGATAAGGACAGAATCCTGAAAGCAGCTAGGGAAAAGAGAAGTGTAATATACAAAGGCAAGCAAATCAGATTAAGCTCAGATCTCTCAACAGTAACCATGAAGGTAAGAAGGCAATGGGGAGACATATATAAAACCCTGAAATAAAAAACTGCTAACCAAGAACCCTCTACCCAGCAAAGCTGTCAATCAAATACTATGATGTAATCAAAACATTCCAGGACAAACAGAAGCTAAGGGATTTTGCCAAAGCCAACCCTGCTATGAAAAACATCTTAAAGGAAGGTTCTGTGGACTGAGAACCAACAAGAACAGACAACAACCAGAGAATGACATATGATCAAAACAATTACAATGTGAAAGAAGGTAAACACAGAGGAACAGAGATCCAGGTGGTGGGAAGGTCAGGTAGATTACAGGATAAAATAGACTGTCTTAAATGGAGGGAAGAGTTAATGGAATATAAGGCAACCACAACCGTGGGGTTGGGGTTGGGGGGTTTAGTTTGCGTGTTGAGGAGGACAATACAAGAAGGGGGAAGAGGTGAAAGAACAAGATAGATAGGGGAACACTGAGGTTTGCATGGCCTAAGTGGGTCAGAGATAAATAGTGATGCATGCTCAACCTGGAACAACAGTCTCTGTGATACAGAGATCTAGGCATAGCCTGAAAGGGGAAATAATACTTAAATGCTTGACTGTCTTATGAATATTGGTTTCCCTTGCCTACTATTGTAAAATAGACGCTTGAGTGGGATAGAAAGGAATGTTGGGAAACATGATTACAGAAAATTTATAAGCCCGTCTTCAGCTTATAGCTGATTAGCATACCTAAAATGAGTTCTAGAACTTGCCCAGTGAAATAGGCCTCTTGCAAAGCCTTTGCAGAGTATAGGTCCTTAGGTAGAATCTGAGTCCCATCCAGAACTTTATCCAGTGGGAGATTCCCACTAGCAAGGACAAGCAGACCAGCCTGTAACAGCTAGAGCAACAGAAGATAAATCTTCAAAGAAAGACCATAAGGAAAAACCCAAAACAAAAATGCCAGCATGACTGGCTAATACAAGAATAAGCAAGCTGTTCGCCAGGAACCAATCAAGGCAAGCAATCAAGTTCCTTTAGGACAAACTTCTCTCTATGACTGAAACTCAAAGGGAACACACAAACAGGAATGTAAGCTTGCTGGAGACCACATTGGTCTACTGGTGAGTGGAAGATGGGGGAAGGCAGCAATAAAGAAATGGGTTGTGTTCAACCACAGTCCATTGACTCCGTTGACCTGAAGATGAGAGAAAGAAGAGAAAGGGCTGGTTGGTCCAAAGTGTAGTGAGACCTGGGGACATTTGAGCCCATGGACTAGGACATAGCCACAGAGGCCTAGGGCTGAGAGTGAAGCTTCCAGCTGCTATGAAGTGAGGGGAGATGCACAAGAATACCCAAACTTGTAGACAATAACCTTGATGACTTGATAATCAGAACTGGAATAATAGGAATATTAACCAAAAAAAATTTTTTTTGATAAAGAAAACAAGGGTAAATTGCTACAATTTGATGAACCTGACCTATACTCATGGAGGTAGTAACTCTAAATACCAACAGAAAGGGAAGAAGTCTTCACATCAAGTATCAATGCTATCCTCTCTGTACATAGAGTAGATAGGGATGGGTAACTTAGACATTGGCTACTGGAAACCCTATACAGGGTTGCTATGGGTCGGAATCAACTCAATGGCACTTAACAACAACAACCTAAAATGAGGGGGCAATTAAGGCACAAAATGACTGGCTTACAAAGTTTCAAGAGGGAGTTTAGTTTAAGAGTATGGGGGAAAAGAAAGACAAGTCCCCACTGAACAGTTTTCATCTTGTCTAGATGGGTCTGGTGAAAAGAGATGGGGATAAGATTCATATGATTCAATAGTGAATAATTGTTATCATGACTAATTGAGACTGTCACAATTGTAAAGATAGAAGTTTTGTAACAAAAACAGGGGAGTAGTTAATATTATAGACGAGAAACAGAGGACCCTAGGACCATCAAGGGAGAAGAGCACAGCAGAATGTGGGATCCTATCCAGAGAAGCAGGGATGCCAGAGATGGAGGCAGAGATGGTCATGGAGATGTATGGGGAGCGGCTGAGATCTCTAGATTCATGAGAAGAGAGGGACTGAGAGCTGGTGGCCAGAAGGCAGACTTGCAGAATGTGCCCTTTGGTGGTGTAAATTATTATATATGCCTGAGTGTTTAAAAAAAAACTAAAATGAATAGAGAGAAAATAGAGAGAAATACTGTTAGCTGATGGTACATGGAGGGGATTATAATCATTGTAATGAAACAAAGTATATGATTTGTTAAATATAAAACTGAATATCTGCCCTGTAAATTTTCTATTAATTCACCCTAAAAATAAAAAAAAAAAAAAAAAAAAAAAAAAAGGTATGGAAATATTTATCTAGCTCTTTGTCCAGTAAGGAGATGGCAGTGACAGCTACTCATGCTGCTAAATTAAGTAAAACAGCTAATGGGACAGGGAATATTCCCTCTCTCCGTGCTTGTTTCCTCCAATGTCGCTGCTGCCAGTTCCTCGGGCCTCCACATGCAGCTCCAGAAGCAACAACTGCAGCAACAGCAGTGAAAAAAGATGTCTATAAGGAAGCCTGTATAAAGATTTTAAATGATACTTATATAATACCCAAATCACATAATGCATTGAGAATGTTAGGTGATAAAAACCTATAGATGCAAGGGGACTTCAAAAAGTTCATGAAAAACATTTAATTATCTTTCAACCCCATTTATCCATGAAATTTCTGGAGTACCTGTGGTACTGTGAATTTACATTTTTGAAGACCCTGGGGTACTGTGACTTTTCAAAGTTAAAGATTAGGTAGGACCATGCAAAACAATAATAATAATAGTTTTTTAAATGACTGCACCAATACATTGGTTCAAGCCAGATTCAGACAAGGACACGAACAAGTTATAGAATATCATTACTGACGGATTTTGACTGAGTGCAGAGAATACCTGAAAGATGGTTACCTGTACTTTATTGACTATGCATTTTGACTGAGTGCAGAGAATACCTGAAAGATGTTTACCTGTACTTTATTAACTATGCAAAGTCTTTCAACCATGTGGATCATGATAAGCTATGAATAGCGTTGCAGAGAATGTGCATTCTGGAACACTTAATTGTGCTCATAAGGAACCTGTACATAAACCAAGAGGCAGTCATTCAAACTGAACAAGGGTACAGTGAATGGTTTAAAATCAGGAACAAATGTGTATCAGGGTTGTATTCTTTCACCATACTTATTCAATATGTATGCTGAACAAATCATTCAAGAAGTTAGATTATATGAAGAACATAGCATCAGTATTGGAGAAAAGATCATTAACAACCTGTGATATGCAGATGATACAACCTTGCTTTCTGAAAGTGAAGAGGACTTAAAATTCTTACTGATGAAGATCAAAGACCATAGATTTAAATATGGATTGTACCTCAGTGTAAAGAAAACAAAAATCTTCACCACTGGACCAGTAGATAACATCATGATTAATGGAGAGTAGACTGAAGTTGTAAAAGACTACATTTTACTTGGATCCACCATCAACACTCATGGAAGCAACAGTCAAGAAATCAAATGTTGTATTGCATTTGAAAACTCTGCTATATCTCTTTAAAGTATTCAAGAGCAAAGATGTCAGTTAAAGGACTAAAGTACACCTCACTCAAGTCATGGTATTTTCAATAGCCTCATATGCATGCGAAAGTTGGACAATGAATAAGGAAGACTGGTAGTGTAGTGGTTACGAATCGGGCTGTGAACCTTAAGGTCAGCGGTTTGAAACTACCAGCTGCTGCTCTGCGGGAGAAAGATGAGGCTTTCTACTCCCGTAAAGATTTACACTCTCGGAAACCCTGTACAGGGTCGCTATGGGTCGGAACAGACTCGACGGCACTTAACAACAACAACAACAAAAATTGAATTTATGCATTTGACTTATGGTGTTGGAGAAGAATATTAAAGGTACCGTGGACTTCCAGAAGAACAAACATATCTGTCTTGGAGAAAGTACAACTAAAATGCTCCTTAGAAGCCAAGATGGCCAAACTTCATCTCTCATACTTCAGACATATTATTAGAAGGTACCAGAAGAAGGACATAATGCTTGGTAAAGTAAAGGAACAGCGAAAAAGAGGAAGACCCTTAACAAATGGATGGGCACAGTAGCAGCAACCTTGGGCTCAAGCTTAGCAGCAATTATGAGGATGGCACAAGACCAGGCAGTGTTTCATTCTGTTGTCCATAGGGTCGCTATCAATAGGAACTGACTCAGTAGCACTTAACAACAACAACAATATGCAAATGGGGTATACAGGATTTTAATGCTGAATTTAGTTAGTTTTTTCCCATTCTGTTAGGTTTAAAAGGAACTAATTCAAAATTAGGAACAGAAGATCCCAGGACCATCAAGAAAGCCATTAGCAGAGCATAAGCTCACTACTTAGAAAAATAGAAACAGAGGCAATAGCAGAGGCAGTGACATGGAGAGACAGAGCAGTTGCGAACTTCCCAGTCCATGGATGAAGTAAAGTTGAGTGCTTATGTGCAGGAGGCTGGCTTGGAGAATGTGCCCTTTGGGCATTTACAGACAGGCTAAAGGAACTTTGTAACATTTGCCCAAGCAGGGACAAAGCCAAGGGGCTACATGGCTGACAGGCCAAAGATAAGAGTAAGAAATACATTCTTTATTCACGTATTCAGAACACAACAGAGAAGATCCATTCCTGACTGGAGAACTGCTGCATACTGAGTTGTACCTTGTTCACTTTCTTAATAAATCCCATTATTGTCTATGAGTTCTGTGTGATTATCAAGCCTAGCTATGAAGCAGAGAGCACTGTGAGAGAGGGACGGTTGGTATCAGAAAAGAACACAGAAAGTTGGAGGGTGGAGGCATGTCTGACCTAAGCCTAATAGGAATTGGCTTTGGGCTGCTTTTGAGTTTAATTCTCTTTCCCTTTTGTGAAACCAGAAGAAGTCAGACAGGATCCCCATGCTCTTTTTGCATGTGTGTGTGTGTGTGTGTGTGTGTGTGTGTGTGTGTGTGTGTATACATTTTAATGATATTTATGCATTTCATTTTATTATTTATTGACAACTTTCAATTTTCCTAGATTCAGATTTCATATATTCTATTATTAATATATGTGTGCAGCTGTTTCTCCTCATTTTGAATTATGCCCCATTAGTAAATGAAGGTCCTGAAAACTTTACCCCATTCATGCCATTATGGAGGGGAGCTCTTCCTCAGTCATATCTTGAGTGTTGTCCCATCTGTGGGGTTCATCTTCCAGCACTCTTTCTGACAATATTCTGCTCTTCTAACATTTTCATCTTCCTGCACTATTTATGACAAAGTTCCACTGCTATTCATAAGGTTTTCATGGACTAAACCTTCAGATGTAGTCTACCTCTACTTCTTCCTAGTCTGTCTTAGTTTGGATGAGCCACTGAAACCTGTCCACTGGGGGTGACCCTGCTGGTATTTAAAATACTGGTCGAATAGCTTCCAGCTATACAACAAATTGACAGGTAAGTGGTGATGGTAAAGTAAAGGATCAACAAAAAAGAGGAAGACTCAATGAAATGGATTGGCAACAGTGACTGTAGCAATAAGCGCAAACATAGCAATGATTATGAGAACAAGATAGGAGCAGGGAGTGTGGAGGGAACTTACTGAACATCACCTAAGAATAACAGTGTTCTTATTCTATTCCCTTGCTCAGAATGGTTTATTGCTCTCCAAGGCTGTGCCCAGACTGCTTTTTTTGATCTCTAGATCATGTAGAATCTGCTGTGGCCACATTTATTTATTACACCCTGTAATGTGCCCTCTGCCACAGCCATATCGTCATTCTACCCTATACTAAGACTAAGGTGCATCTGACCCCAGCCTTGGTATTATCAGTAACGTCATATTCATGTGAAAGCTGGATAGTGAATATGGAAAACTGTAGAAGAATTGATGCATTTGAGTTATGGTGTTGGAGGAGAATATTGAAAATGTCATGGGCTGCCAAAAGAACTGACAAATCTGTGTTGGAAGAAGTGCAGACAGAGTGCTCCTTGGAGTCCAGGATGGCCAAACTTCGTCTCTCATACTTTGGACATATTGTCAAGAGGGACCAGTCACTGGAAAAGGATATCCTGTTTGGTAAGGTGGAGGGTCAGAGAAAAAGAGGAAGACCCCCAACTAGATGGATTAGCAAAATGGCAGCATCATTGGATTCAAGCATGGCAACAATAGTGAGGTTAGACAGGATCAGGCAGTGTTTTGTTCTGTTATGCATAGGGTCTCTATGAGTCGGTACCAACTCAATTAGCACCTAACAACAACAACAACCCTACACTAAATTACATTTTCATTTTGTACATTTTTATAAGATACTTTGCCTACTTTTATCTTTCCCATTCACCCTGAAATGGACTTCTTAATCAACATTTCTTGAAATCACCCTATTTTCTTAAAAATCTACATGTCACAACTTTCCAAAATCTTCTCTGTATGTATTATTAGAGGTACCCATATTTCATCGCTCTCCTCTGGGCCTTGACAACATTCCTTTTCAAACTTTATTTTTATTTCTTTTGGTTCTTTAAGTACAACTTATGCTTATATATTGTAAATTTATTGGGATTTTGTCAAAAATATCATTGTATATATCATCGTTTTGGAGTCCTGGTGTGGCACTGTGGGTTAATGCACCAGACTGCAAAGTTGTTTGAACCGCAATTCAGTGGTTCAAGGTCACCAGCTGCTTCTTGGAAACCCTATACAGCGTCACTGTGGGTCGGAACCAACTCAACAACACTTAACAACAACAATAACAGTCATAGTTTTATTTGCAATGTCATCTATAATCACAAAATAAATGTAATTATTTATTTCTCCATCTTCTTTGATACAGACTAATTAAGATAAGTAGTTTCATCCTGTATAAATACATTTTTTTTAAACAAATTCCCAACTAAATTTAAAACCTCATGCACAGATTTTATGTTTATAACAAATATAATAAGAATTCACACTTTCTATGAGTCAGGAACTGTACTAAACATTTTATAAACAACACCTAATTTATTTTTTATTTAAAAAAATCAATGTGTTGGTTACTATTAGAATGAATAAATAAGACTCATGAAAGGAGAGGTTCACAGGTAATCTAAATTGCAGAAGTAAAACTCAAATGCATACCTAGGAAGATAAGTAAATAACAGAGTGGAACTACAAAGGGTGGGGAGAATAGGGAGATTAGAGAAGGGTCAAAACTGGCAGACATCACTGGGTTTAAAAGAAGGCAGTGAACTTGTGAACTTTACTAGTATGCAAAGCATACAATAATACTGAACCACCCAATTCTTCAGGTAATACAATCACAATTCTCAGAGTAAATAATGTCTAATCCCACCAGTGTGGAGTTCAAATAAGAACTTTGTTTCATTAGTATTAGCTCGATTTTTTTTCAGTTGTTTCTAAATTGTTTAAATATTTACACCATCATTATTGGGTTTCTATACTCCTAAAGGAAAGTGACAACCTTTATTTTGGCAATGAAAACACCTAGCAATGTATGCATAATATAAAATCACCTAATAAATCATTTTTAAAATAAGACATTTCTGTTGTTTCCAAAATGTAAATTAAATTATTTAGATTAATGTTAAATATTTTATATGAAACAAAGATTTTTAAATTAGTCTATTACACCATTTTGCTTTATAATATATACCTAAGAGAAGAAAAACACTAACATATTCCCTAATCCTAATGTGTTTTTGTCTATTTTATATAATTTGCTTAGTCAATGAATTCTTATCATTAAAACAATCTTTAAGACTACGCAAGTTTGGCAGCCTGTCCAAAGAACTAAGGTGACTGTCTTCAGAGAAACAGTGAGTTAAAGAACATCAGTTGTTCGTCTTCTTTAACTGAGTAAACCCAGCTAAAGATGCTAATGTTTGCCAATCATTTACTACTTGCTAGCTGGTGTGACACTGTGGGTTAATGCGCTGGATTGCAAAGTTGCTTTGAACTGTAAAGTCGGCAGTTCAAGCTTACCAGCTGCTCCTAAGAAATCCTATTGTGTTGCTATGGGTCAGAATGGGTTCAACAGCATTTAACAACAATAGCATTTACTGTGTATTATTTCATTTTTTCCCCCTTAAACTTTAGATATAGGTTTTATTATTACCTTCCTATGTTACAAATAACAAAAAGAAGCAAGGAGAAGTCATTTGCCTAGAATGACATAACTAGAAATTGTTAGGGCCTTTTACAAGGTTATTTGACTGGACATTGCATTTCCCTGAGGAAAGCATCTTTGTTATTTAAAAAAATAAAAATTATATTTCCTATCCCCATGCTCTTGGTTTTCTGTTTAAATTACTTTAAAATCATAAAAATAAACAGAATTGTGAAATTTTTATGAAACATTTTGAAATAATTATATATAATGTATTACATTTGTTTTTGTCACACGATCTGACCTAAATATTTATATTTATTATATTTGTTATACACATACATTCTGTGCATGGCATTTATAAATTTAGTTAGGAATTTATTTTTTTTTTTTTTAAGTGACAGATTTGCATATATTAATAGAATTTAATCAAAAGCACAAAATATATCACAGTGTTGAAGATGGTTCTATAGAGGTAAAAGAATAGTAAGTAACTTATAGAGAAAGATATTAATGTTCTATATACATCAAAAATATTAAATTTTAATGGGTTAATATTAATTACTAATAAATTTTGTATTATATTTAAGGATATTGAGAAATCAAATTTGAGGTAGCGTTTGCAACATATTAGTTCTATGGCTCAGAAGTATAAATTAGTTCTGCAGCATACAAACTAGTGTGAAGCAATTTGTGAAAGCATTTAAATTTTGTTTCTGGAAAATATTTAACTAATTTCATATATGCAAACATACATGCCATTCTAAGACTAAGCATGTAAATGCTATAATTATTTATGTGTGATGTAAATGGTGATGGTAGTTGTCTTCTACGGAGTCAGTTCCAACTCATAGTTGTCTTCTACGGAGTCAGTTCCAACTCATAGCTTAGGGAAGCAGAAAGCCTCTTCTTCAGAGTCATTGGTAGATTCAAGCTACTGACCTTGTGGTTATGATATAAATAGATGTACTACATGTATATGTGTGTGTGTGTGTGTGTGTATATAAATGTATAATGTTACTATACAATTAGGTTTATATAATATTGTGGTGCCTTGAATTTACTTGCTATGGACTTTCTATCCAAAGTCTTCTTAATTTGACCCAGTGATTGGGTGAGACCATGTAAATAAGGTATACAGGACTCTAAGACTGGGATTAGTTAGTTTTGCCCTCAAGCTAGGTTTAAAAGAAGCCATTTCAGAAGTTGAGACATAGGACTCCAGGACCACTAAGAAGGAAGACTATGAAATGAGTATGAGATCCATACTTAGAAAAGCAGCAGCAGCAGAGGCATGGGCAGAGACAGAGACATGGAAAGACAGAGTGGTTGCATGCTCTAGCAGACTAGGTTGAGTAAAGTTGAGTGCCTGCAGGAAACAGAGTGGCTTGAAGAATGTGCTCTTTGAGCATTTACAGACTGGCTTTGTAACACTTGTCTGAGCAGAGCAGAAGCCAAGAACCACGTGGCTGACAAGCCAAAGACAAGAGTGAGACTTGCCTGCCATATGGTGTTCCTGACTAGAAAATTTCTGTGCCCTGACTTATAATGATTCTGAATTGTACCCAGTTCACTTCCTTAACAAACCCCATAATTGTGTGTGCTGTTATGAATCCTATGTGGCCCTTACAATGGATTATCAAACACAGATGTGAAGCAGAAAGTGCTTTGGAGGAATGGTTGGTGTCAGAATAGGATAAAGAACAATATAGGATGTAAATATGCCTGATCTACACTTTATAGGAACTGGCCTTGGGCTGATTGTGAGATTAATTCACTTTTCCCCTTTGAAGCCAAGGATAGTTACAGTTACCATATAATTTTTCTAAATATATATTTTTAAATCTAACAAATACATATGTATAGATAGATAGATAGATAGATAGATAGATAGATAGATAGATACACACATATATATAGCTACAGTATGTTGACAGGAAACTACCAGAGGTTCAAACCAGATTCAAATAAGGAAAACTACCAGAGGTTCAAACCAGATTCAAATAAGGACGTGGAATGAAGGACATCACTGCTGATGTCAGATAGATCTTGGTTGAAAACAAAGAATACCAGAAAGATGTTTACTTGTACTTTATTGACTATGCAAGGCTTTCAATTATGTGGATCATAGCAAGCTATGAACAACACTGAGGAGAGTGAGTATTCCAGAACACTTAATTGTGCTTATGAGGAACCCAAGAGGCAATCATTCAAACAGAACAAGGTGACACAGAATGGTTAAAAATTAAGAAAGGTGTGATCTAGGGTTGTATTCTTTCACCATCCTTACTCAATTTGTATACTGAGCAAACTAAATTATATGAAAAAGAATGTGGTATCAGGATTGGAGGAAGACTCATTAACAATCTGCAATATACAGATGACACAAACTTGCTTGCTGAAATCAAATAGAACTTTAAATACTTACTGATGAAGATCAAAGACCACAGCCTTCTGTATGAATTGCATTTCAATGTATGTTGTTGTTAAGTGCCATTGAGTCAATTCTGACTCATAATGACCCTGTATAGGATTTCCAAGAAGCGGCTGGTGAGCTTGAACTGCCAACCTCCTGATAACATGTCCCAGGTAGGAGAGATGAAATGTCACCATCCTGGCTTCTAAGGAACATTCTGACTGTACTTTTTCCAACACAGATTTGTTTGTTCTTCTGGCAATCTGGTGCATTAACACACAGCGCCACATCAGGACTCCACTTCAATGTATAGAAAATTAAAATCCTCACCGCTGGACCAATAAATAATATCAAGATAAGTGGAGAAAAGATTGAAATCAAAGATTTCATTTTGATTGTATCAAACATCAACATTCATGGAAGCAACAATCAAGAAATCAAATGACATATCACAGGCAAATCTGCTGTACAACACCTCTTTAAAGTGTTCAAGAACAAAATTTAGTTTGAGAACTAAGGTGCACCTGACCCAAGCCATGGTATTTTCAGTAGCCTCATAGGCATGTGAAGGTTTGATAATGAATAAGGAAGACCATAGAAGAATTGATGCATTTGAGTTACAGTGTTGAAGGAGAATATTAAAAGTACCAGGAACTGCCAGAAGAACAAACAAATCTGTGTTGGAAAAAGTACAGTCAGAATGCGCCTTAGAAGCCAGGAGGGTGAGATTTCATCTCTCGTACCTGGGGCATGTTATCAGGAGGGACCAGTCCCTGGAGAACATCATGCTTGGTAAAGTGGAGAGTCAGAGAAAAAGAAGAAGACCCCCAACAAGATGGACTGGCACAGTGGCAGCACAATAACATTAGTAAGCATAATAACAATTGTGAGGATAACGCAGGACAGGGCACTGTTTCTTTCCATTGTGCATAGAATCACAATGAGATGGAACCAACCTGAAAGCACCTTAAGAACAACAATTCGATATTTATGTGGACATGACAATTCGATATTTATGTGGACATGACAATTCGATAGTTGGATTGACAATTATGACAATTATGAAGTTGGATGCTGATGCTCTGGGATAAGATCACGGTTAAAGATCATGCTTGGTATGGTCAATGGCATCTAATAACAACATACATGTGCCGATTGTGAGTTGTAAAATAGTTAATTTCACATATACTAACACACTCTAAGACTATGCTTTCAGCCTCAATAATTCATATTATTTATTTGTGATAAAAATACTTGTACTAATAGTTCATATAATATATATTTGCTGTTATCAAGTGCCATTGAGTTGATTCCAACTCATGAAACCCAGGAGCTGCTGGTGAGTTTGATCCGCCGACCATGCAGTTCAAACTGACCTTGTAGTCATGTGCTTATCTTATAACTCCACACCAGGACTCCATAATATTATAATATACTTAGATTTATATAATACATATTTAAATATATAACAAATGTATATGTATATTATATATAGTATCTGTTGTTCTTGTTTAGAGCCGTCATGTCAAT
This sequence comes from Chrysochloris asiatica, assembly GCF_000296735.1. NCBI lineage: Eukaryota > Metazoa > Chordata > Mammalia > Afrosoricida > Chrysochloridae > Chrysochloris > Chrysochloris asiatica. The sequence goes on along the minus strand of NW_006408520.1, from coordinate 39,747,022 downwards.
TCTGACTCAGCAACCCTGTATAGGCTTTCTGAGGTTTTAAATCTCCCCAGGAGCAGGAAACCTCATCTTTCTCCTAAGAAGTGGCTAGTGGGCTCCAACCGTGGACTCTGTGGTTGCAGTCTAGTGAATCATTGTATGGATTCACCGCACTGCCAATGTATAGCATATATGGGTCAATTGTGAGTTTCTTTGTTACTTTTTCATATATTTTGGTACACACACATCATAATTCAAACAGGGTTTTACATATTGGTCATGGTTAAATAGAGTTTTCATTTGTAATCATTTTTAAATCAAAATAAATAATTGACCCAGTTTGACTTCTTTACAGGGAATGTTTGCTATCTGCAAGTGTCAGAGGAAGATTTTTAAATATTCTAAAAACCAATCATAATGCGTTTGGGTTGATCTTCAGTTCGTGGGAAAGGAGAAAGATTTCATTCTTAACACTACAAAATTAATCTCTGTAGGATTACTTGTAGAACCCTTATGTCACAGTTTTAGTTGGCAGAATTAACTTCAGTTTGTTCAACTAATATCCAGCTGTCATAAAATGTTATAACTCCTTTTGACTTCTACTTAACTTCCTGATTTAGTGACCTTCACAAGTGAATTCAAGAATTGGATTATACCATTAGAAAAGCTTACGAATTTCATTTCTACTAACCACTGTACGTATTTTTTTCATCTTAAAAATAATATATAAAATTAAAGCTAAGAGCTTTCACTAGGAAATTTTTAATAAATGATATTGTCTGTTAAAAATGTTATCATAAATAGATATTTACCTGTATTTGAGATGTAAGTGAAATCCCATGCTAGGTATTGGATAGAAATATGGGTTATACCTCCCTTAATATTTACTTAATAAAAGTGCATATATGTTCTATGTAGATATTAGTTTCATGGAATCTGATACACAGAAAAAAAAATGTGTAGGTAGAATGTTGGTTTTGCTTCTAATGTAAGCCTAAATATGTTTTGTTTTGTTTTTTAAAGAAAGACAAAATTTTGAAAGAGGAGCAAGCATATGGGATGTTATAAGTCTCTCATGTTAAAACTTCTAAAAATAATTAATAAATTGACTAAGCACCATATTAAATGTTTCAAGTTCAGACTCTGGATAACTAAGTTTAAATCAAATTTGTTGTTCTTAAGTGCCTTAGAGTTTGTTTGGCACATAGCTACTCTATACAGGGTTTCCAAGGCTGAAAATCTTTTTGAGAGCAGAAAGCCTCATCATTCTCCTGGGAGCAACTGGTGGACTAGAACTGCCAACCTCGTGGTTCACAGTCTAGTGCTTATCCTTAGAAGCCACCTCATTGCCTAAACCAAACTAGTTGTCATCAAACACATCAAAGAATAATTCCTAAACAAGCTACTACTTGATTTTCTCCTTTCTTAAGTCTATAAAATACTTTATTATTTGACTGTATGTAATATTTTCTCAAGAAACACAAAATACCAATTTTGTTTCTTCCTTACAGGAAAGAAAGAAGAAGAGCATCACTGTAATATGAGTATTGTAATCATGTCACCAAAAAAAAAAAAAAAAAAAAATGTGTATGATTGTTGAATAGAAAGCAGTTTGCTCTATAAACTTCCACCCAAATCACTATAAGTTAAATAAATGAACAAATTGTTGTTATTATTCATAGAGACCCCGTAAACGGTTTCCAAGGAACAGCTGGTAGGATTGAACCACCAACCTTGTGGTTAACCTATAATGTGCCACACCAGGACTCCATACACATATATATTGCAATTCTATTTACATGTATGTATTACAAACTCTACCCACTTCTTTTTTTTTTTCTTTATTCTAACACATTATATATAAATTTCTTAAAATTTAAAATAAAGTTCTTACAATTCTTAAAATAAATTATGCAAAAGATACATAAGACTAAATATAGAATTCTTGTTAGATAGAAAATACATACCAACTATCTATAGTAAAATCTTACACATCTCTTTTGACTTTGGTAACAAATTTGCAATCTACATTTCTAATCATCAGCCCCAAAAGGACTGCTACAACGGTTGTTGTTAAGTGCTGTCGAGTCAGTTCTGATTCATTGCTACCCTGTATAGCTTTTCTGAGGAGCAGCTGGTGGACTTGAACTGCTGACCTTGTGGCTCACAGTCCAATGTTGATCCCACAACACTGCAGAGATACTAATTAATGAATGCTTTAATAGTTATAATCATTTTAATGAGTTAAATCTTTTAAGATAGTTTTTAAAAGTTAATAGATTTTTGTTTTTTTTAATTAGTTAATAATGGTTGAGTTTTGTTTTTTCTCTGTAGACAGTAGACACTGGATTTACATCACATTCTTTCACTTTTCCTATATTTCTCACATAATATCATTTTATATTCTTCCTCACATAAATATTGTGCATTTTGATGATATTTTATAGTGTTTTTAAAATTCTATCTAATACCTCATCGAGCTTTAAAAAATTTGGTAAAATAACTCCTACTTAGAACTTTTAATGTGGCTACACAGTGCAATTTTAAAATCAATTTAATACTAATTTTAACAATATTATGACCTGGTGTGGTGCTGTGGGTTAATGAGTCAGACTGCACAGTCATTTGAACTGCAAGGTTGGCGGTTCAAACTCACCAGACACTTTCTCCACAAGAAACCAATTGCTCAGCACTCTACAGCAGTGACATATCACTCTTGGCACTTATTTGATGGGTTATTTGATATTTTCCTATGAAGGCAATATCCAATCAACATGAAGAAAGAGCATTTACTTTTCAGAAGAAAATGTGAAATGCAGGTGACCCTTTTAGAGTCATATTTCTGCAATCATGAGCTATTTATGAGCCTAAAGGTCTATATTTGTGCCTGTCCCATTACCAAATAGGATGTTATTCTCTTATTACAAGAAACATGAAAGTCGAGACTAATTATTAAGTTTTCATGTTCAGTCTTTAACTTAAACGGGACATTAGATTTCTTTTTTCTTACATTCCTTAATAAATTTAAAAATCAGTACTCTTCCAGCTATGTCGTTGTCTTTTAGAAATGATTAAGGCCATTTTCTGAAGTGTGTTTTGCTGACAGATGGTAAAAAATATAGACAAAAAAGTGTTGCATGCTAATTTACTTCTTTGATTCACTGGATATTTTCCCAAACTTTTGGGAATGAGACTATAATCTGTAAAATGAGTGCTTTTAACAAATGTCCAGAAGGATTTTCATTGCTATTGTTTAGATTAATCATTTTATAGATGTTCATTTGTTAAATGTATTATAAATCAAAATATGAGAGGATCAATAAAATGCAAGTGACTGGCATAAAGAACAACAAATAAAATTCTGCAGCGTCAAAGGACTCCACACACTAAGAACTGGTCACTTTAAGAAGTTAATACTTCATTTATCATGTTTGTATGTGTTTGTGTGTGATTGTTTTAGACTATACCAAATATAAACTCAGTCAAATAAGACCTATTGCATCGCTGATTGTCTGTGTCTACCGAAGGTCAATTATTCCAGCACAAACATTACACCCTATTTGTATGGCCTTTCACTGGTAAACTGACAGTTCCAGTTTGTATTCATTTTGTTTTTGTTTTTTTTTTAATGTTTTATTGTGAATTGTGTGATCATCTACACGGGAGAACATCAGCTTTACATTCATTCCATCACCCATCATTTCGTTGGCATAGTTATCATCCGGTCCATGCATCCTCACCCCACCAAGGGGTGTACCCTGTAAACCTGCACCCCCCTCCCACCACAATCCTCAGCCCCTTTCCATCTCCTGATCCCGAGCCCCAAGCCCCACCAGTATTCATTTTTAAGAGTTTTTAAGTTAATATATTTTTTGTTTTTAATTAGTTAATAATGGCTGGGTTTTTGTTTTTTTCTCTATAGATAGTAGACACTGGATTTAATGAAGGTTTAAGAAGTGACTTCTGAGAAGTCTGAGAAGTGACTTCATAATAGGCTATAATTATCTTCACTAAATTAAATATTAAAATGTCCCTTTTAGGAAAACCAATATATGAGGGTGGGTGAAAAATTATCTGTACTCTGGGTGTAGAATTTATTTTAATCAACTTTTAGGAAAGACAAACACATCATTTTTTCAACATAATCTTTTTTTTTAAATATGTTTTTCATCTGTGAGCAAGCTTTTGGTTTCTGTTATAAAGCATGTTTTAGGCTAAGCTGCGAGCCATGAATGCATCGTTATCTTCATTTATTTCTCAGAGAATTAATGATAAATTTTATTTGTCCTCAAAGTGCTGCTTTCAGGGCACCAAACAGGTGAAAGTCCCATGGAACAAGTTCAGGACTATAGGGAGGATGCTTTAACACCTCAAAATGAAGTTTTTGCAGAGTGTCAACAGTGTGAGCGGATGTGTGTAGATGTGCATCATCATGTAAGATCACAATGCCCTTAGATAGCAATCCTCTGAGTTTAATCTGAAGCTTCAGTTTCAGCTCTTCAGTGAGCATCTCACGGTAAGAAGCACTATTGATTGTTGAAACTTTTTCCTGATAGTGTTCCCATACAGGTTCTTGAGAATCCCAGAAAACTGTAGTACCAATTTTTCCAGCTGATGATTGCTTTTTAACTTTTTCTTGGTTAGCAAATGAGTACATTTCCATTCCATACTCTGTCATTTACTCTCAAACTCATAATGATTAATCCATGCTTGTCACCAGTAACAATTTTTTAAAGAAACTTTTACTTTCCTTTGAGTAGGAGTCCAAATTTTGTTTGCAAATGTCCAAACACTTCTGTTTATGCTCTTATATGAGTTGTTTGTGTACTCATCTTGCACCATCTTTTCGAAACCCAAGTCTATTGTGGATTTTTTAATACACAGAGCTCTGACTTATTTGCCAATGATTTGCCACATAATTCACTGTCACTTGTATAATCAACAGAATCATTTCACATGCACATTCAATGTTGTCATCAACTGTGGACATGGACAGGCATTTTAATATAACCAAAATGTGAATGGTTTTTTACTCAATCTCATAGAATGTTTATCTAAACCTCTTCTAAAGGATCTTCATCTTCTGGTATCATATTTTTTTAAAATCTCTATGTCTTTTCTTTTACTAAAAAATAATTCCCAAAGTATTGATATAAATCATTCAAAACATCTTTGCTATTATTAAAATATATAACTTGGATAAGATAAAGTGTTTTACTAACTTTAGTCTTTTTGACATGTTATATCCTGAGTAAAGTCCAAACTTAATAACATGAGTTAGAAAACTTCAGTGCTATGAATTTTGCTATCTTCTGTCAGCTTATACCTCAGATTTACTCAGAAATTACATTTTGTTCAATACCAAAAGAGTGTCTCATGCTTCCATACTTTTAGGCCTTTGAAAATGTTTCTGCTGTCAAGACACAGCAAACCTATTGCATTGCTCTCATATCCTCACATACACCATTCACTGGCTTTCCTAATTCCAACATGCAGAGCCAAAACTGATAAGGTTATTTCTCCACAAGAGGTCTTGACCTTAAAAAAAAAAAAAAAAAGTCTGAGTACCCTTTACATATATTTGTTAGAAAGAATGATGTAATGAAACCCAGATACCTGCCAAATAACATAAATAGTTCATGGCATTCAGACATTTTTCATAACATGGCTTATACTACACAATTTTGTTGGAATTTTTAAAAACCTTTTATTGTGAATTGGATGAATGTTAACTGACCAGATCATCAGTTTTACATTCAACAATTTATACACATTTTGTTTCATCTCATTGGTTGCATCCCCTCAAAGTATTATCACTTATGTCACATTCTCTCGGTTTGAATGGACTATTTAATGTCTGAGTTACCCCTGGATCCAGTGCTAGGTGACACCAAGTTGTTCTAATTTACTATTTTGTGAGTTTTGCCTAGACATCACAGTGTCTTGTAAAGTACAAGTTTTCTAAATATTTTACAAAATTTTACCCTTAAATTATCAATGAAAGTAGTCTATAGAAAGCAATTTTCAATGATTAATTAATTTGTATGTCTACATTTTCATTGGCAATTGGTTTTTATTATTTATTTCCCTATCATTTTTTCTGGTAGCATAGTGGTTATGAATCGGGCTGCGAACCACAAGGTCAGCAGTTCGAAAATACCAGCTGTTCCGTGGGAGAAAGATGAGGCTTTCTGGTCCCGTAAAGATTTACAGCCTCGGAAACCCTGTAAAGGGTCGCTATGAGTCGATTCTGACTCCATGGCACATAACCAACCAACCATCATTTTCTACTCAAAGACACCCTATGTACAAGAAAACCAAATACTGCTTGGACCTGTTCCATCCTCACAATCCTTGCTTGAGTCCATTATTACAGTCATTGTGTCAGTTCATCTCATTAAGTGTATTCCTCTTTTACACTGAGCCTATACATTATCACCACCACTCATCTATCAGTTTGTAGTACTGTAGTGACTTGTGAGTTGCTGTGATTCTGGAAGCTATGCCACTGGTATTTTCAATATCAGCAGGGTCACCCATCTTGACAGGTTTCAGATGAGCTTCCAAACAAAGACAGACTAGGAAGAAGGAGTGACGAACCGCTTCCGAATATTTAGTCACTGAAAACCTTATGAATAGAAGAGAAACACTGTCAGATATAGTGCCGGAAAATGAGCCCCTCAGGTTGGAAGGCACTCAAAATGCGACTGGGAAAGAGCTGCCTCCTAAAAGTAGAGTTGACTGTGATGATGAGAATAGAGTAAAGCCTGTGGGAGTAAAGTACCTGGGATCTTCATTTGCTGATGCAGCACAACTCAAACTGAAGAAAAAGAGCAGTAAGCATCCATTAGTAATAGAAACATAGAATGTATGAAGTATAAATCTAGGAAAATTTGAAATTGCCTAAAATTAAATGCATAAACATCGATATAAGCATCACATAAACATCGATATCTTAGGCATTAGTGAGCTGAAAAGGACTGGTGTTGGCCATTTTGAATCTGACAACCATAGGGTTTACTATGCCAGGAATGATAAATTGAAGAAGAATGGTGTTGCATTCATTGTCAAAAACAACAGATCCAGATCAGTCATGAGGTACAATGCTGTCTGTGATAGGATAATATCCATGAGCCTACAGGGAAGCCCACTTAATGCCATTATTATTCAAATTTATGTACCAACCACTAAAGCCAGGGAGGATGAAATAGAACTTCTTCAATCTGAAATTGATCAAACATGCAATCAAGGTGTATTTATCATTACTGGTGATTGGAATGCAAAATTGGGAAAAAAGAGGAAGGATCAGTAGTTGAAAAATATGGACTTGATGACAGCAATGATACTGGAGATAGCTCAACAGAACTCTGCAAAGTCAATAATTTGTTCATTTCTAATACCTTCTTTAGACAGTACAAGAGACGATTATACACATGAACCTCACCAGATGGAATATACAGAAATCAAATTGACTACTCCTGCAGAAGGAGACTCTGGAAAAACTCTATATCATCATCCAAAACAAGGCCAGGGGCAGATTGTGAAAAATACCATCAATTGCTCATATGCAAATTCAAACTGAAGATGAAGAAAATGAAAACAATTCCACGAGATCCAAAATATGACCTTGATTATATCCCACCTGAATTTAGACATCATCTGAAGAACAGATTTGATACATTAAAGGCTAAACATTGAAGACCAAAAGATTTGAGGGATGACATCTAGAACATCATACAGGAAGAAAGCAAAAAGTCATTAAGAGGACAAGAAATAAGGAAAAGATCAAAATGGATGTCAGAGAGACACTGAAACTTGCTCTCCAGTGCAGAGATGCTTAAGCAAATGGGAGAAATGAGTAGATACAAGAGCTGAACAGAAATTTCAAAGATCAGCTCAAGAAGACAAAATCAAATATTACAACAAAGTGTGCAAAGAATTAAAGTCAGAAAACCAAAAGAAAAGAACCTGCTCAGCATTTCTCAAGCAAGGGGAACTGAAGAAAAAAATTCAAGCCTCAGCTTTCCTTATTCAAGGATTCTCTGGGCAAATTATTGAATGATGCAGAAAGCATCAAAAGAAAATGGAAGAAATACACAGTCACTGTACCAAAAGAAAATGGTTGATGTTCAATTCTTTCAAGAGGTAGCATATGGTCAAGAGCCAACAATACTGAAAGAGGAAGTCCAAGGTGCATTGAAGGAATTGGCAAAGAATATGGCACCAGGAATTGATGGAATAAAAATTGAAATCTTTCAAGAAAGTGAGGCAGCACAGGAGGCACTCACTCATCTCTTCCAAGAAATTTGGAAGACAACTATCTGGCCAACTGATTGGAAGAGGTCCATATTTGTGCCCATCCCAAAGAGAGGTGACCCAATGGAATGTGGAAATCATCAGACAATATCTTTGATATCCCATGCGAGTAAATTTTACTAAAGGTTATACAGAAACAGCTGCAAGCATACATTGACAGAGAACTTCCAGAGGTTTAAACTAGGTTCAGAAGAGGCCGTGGAATAAGGGATATCATAGCTGATGTCCGATGGATCTTGATTGAAAGCAGAGAATATCAGAAAGATGTTTACCTATGCTTTATTGACTGCACAAAGGCTTTCGATTGTTTAGATCATAATAAACTATGGACAACATTGCGAATTTTGAGTATTCCTGAACACTTAATTGTGCTCGTGGGGAATCTGTACGTGGACCAAGAGGCAGTTGTTCGAACAGAACATGAGAACACTGAATGTTTTCAAATTAAGAAAGTTGTGTGACAGGGCAGTATTCTTTCACCATACTTAATTCAACTTGTATGCTGAGCAAATAATCTGAGAAGCTGGTTTATATGAAAAAAAAAAACACCACATGGCATCATGATTGGAGGAAGACTCATTAACAACCTGTGAAATGCAGATGATACAACCTTGCTTGCTGAAAATGAAGAGGACTTAAAATACTACTGATGAAGGTCAAAGAGCACAGCCTTTGGTATGGATTATATCTCAATGTAAAGGAAACAAAAATCCTCATCACTCAACCAATAAACAACTTTCTTATCAATGGTGAAAAGATTGAAGTTGTCAAGGCCTTCATTCTTCTTGGATCAACTATTAACATTCGTGGAAGCAGCAGTTAAGAAATCAAATGAAGTATTGCATAGGGCAAATCTGCTGCAGAAGACCTTTTTAAAGTGTTGAAGAGCAAAGATGTCAGCTTGTGGACTAAGGTGTGCCTGACCCAAGCCATGGTATTTTCAATAACCTCATATGCTTGTGAAAGACAGTGAGTAAGGAATATCCTAGAAGAATTATTGGTTTTGAGTTATGTTGTTTGTAGGAGAATATTGAAAGTGCTGTGTGTTCTAAAAGAACAAACAGATCTGTGTTGGAAGAAGTGCAGCCAGAGTGCTCCTTGGAGGCCAGGATGGCCAAACTATGGCTCTCATACTTCAGATATGTTGTCAGGAGAGATGAGTTGCTGGAGAAGAATATCATATTTGGTAAGGTTGAAGGTCAGAAAAAAAGAGGAAGACCCCCAGCGAGATGGATTGACAAAATGACAGCATCAAAGGACTCAAGCATGGCAACAATTGTGAGGTTGGCCCAGGACCCGGCAGTGTTTCGTTCTGCTGTGCATAAGGTCGCTATGAGTTGGTACCAAGTCGATGGCAATTAACAACAAAAACAACATACATTATCAATGTGGGATAAAGCACTGGACTATAAGGTCAGTTGAATCACAAGATCAGTGGTTCAACACCCCAGCCACTCCTTGGAAACCCTATACAGGGTCACTATGAGTCAGAAACAACTCAACAGCACATAACAACAGCAAATGCGTTATCAAGCATGATGATCTAGAGGGACTGGTCCATATTGGTAACATGTCCAAAGGTCATAAGACCAAGTCTTATAATTCTTGCTTCTATGGAGTATTCTGGATATAGTTCTTCCAACACAGAATTGTTTATTCTTCTGGCATCCCATGCTGTATTCAATATTCTTTGCCAACATGATAATTTATGGGCATCCATTCTTTATCAGTCTTCTTCATTCATTACCAAGCTTTCACATGCATGTGATGTGTTGGTTGAGGCACATCATCATCTTCAAAATGACATCTTTGATTTTTGACACTTTAAAGAGATCTTTTGTCATAGATTTGAGCAATGCAATATGTTGATTGATTTCTTGACTGCTGTGTTCATGACCGTTAATTATGGATCCAAGAAAAATGAAATCCTTGATAACATCAATATTTACTCCTTTTAGAATATTTTCTCCGCTTATTGGTCCAGTTGGAAGGATTTTTGTTTTCTTTATGTTGAAGAGTAATCTAAACTGAAGCCTTTGATATTCCTCAGTATGCCCTTCAAATATTGTTCACTTTCAGTAACAGAGTTGTGTCATTTGCATATCGCAGGTAGTTAACAAGCCTTCCTCCAATCCTGATGCTCCCTTCTTCTTCATACAGTCTCACTTCTTGAATTATTTGCTCAGCACATAAATAGAATAAGTATGTTGAAAGGATATAACACTAAGTTACACGTTTTCTGATTTAAACCATTTGGTATGTTCTTGTTCTGGCTTTTGGTCTATGTATAGATACTTTGCTGTTGTTGTTGTTGTTGCTAAGTGCCTGTTCTGACTCATAGTGACCCTATATAGGGTTTCTGAGGAGTAGCTGATGAGCTTGAGTCACCACCCTTGTAGTTCAAACCAACCTTGTAATACAGCGCATTAACCTACAAGTCCACACCAGGACTCCTGTACAGAGTCTACATAAGCACAATTAAGTTTCTAGAATTTCTACTCTTTTCAATGTTATCAAAAATCTTCTATGGTCCACACAGTTGAATGTTTTTGCATCAGTTGAATGCTTTTGCATAGTCAATAAAATATAAGAATATCATTAGTATAATCTCTGGTTTAAACCAAGAACCATCTGATATCAACAATGATATCCCTAATTCCATGTTCTCTTCTGAATCCAGCTTGAATTTATGGTAGCTCTTTGTTGATGTACTGTCACAATAATTTTGAATTATATTCAGTAAATATATTACTTATATGTGATATTAATGATTTTTGATAATTTCTACAGCCCATTGGATTACTTTCCTTTGTATGGGGATATATAAGGACTTTTCCAGTCAGCTAACTAGGTAATATTACAAATATATTGGCATAGATGCAACCCACTTATTGCAACATCTCAATTGGTATTACATCAATTCCTGAAATTGATATATTCATGTATGTTGTTGTTGTAAAGTGCCATCATTCCAAGTCATTGAAATGTTCCAGCACATTATTGGTTCCAACTGTGTAGGGTTTCTGATGAGTTTGAACTGACCTTGTAGTCCAGTGTGACCTTGCAGTCCACACACAAGAGTCCTGGTGTGGCTCTATGTGCTAATGTGCTGGACTGCACACTCAGTTTGAACCAAAAGTTCTGCACTTCGAGCTCACCATCTGCTCCTTGGAAACCCTATAGCCCTATACAGTGTTACTATGGGTCAGAATTGACTCAACAGCACTTAACAAAAACAACATATATATGTATATCATATATATATATATATATATAGTTATATCTTAATTTATTTTAAATTGTAGTCTATAGAGTGCTCCACATGATTTTTAATAGTTAGTTTTGGGCAGTTCCATGAGTCACGTATCTTAGCTTTGGATCTCTCTGATTAACTTGTCTATAAGAGTCATCTTAATTATCCAATACTGATAATTGGCATTCAAAAAAGTAGCACAATGCATCTGTCACTCTGACCATTGCTGACCTTCACCATAAATTAGCTGAAAAATCCATGTCAGCCAACTAATTGAATGAAACCATAGACTTGTAAGTAGTAATGGTTATGATTAGTGTGTAACATACCACATAATGGTAATGATGTAATCTGGATCTCCATAGACCTCCAATTGAAGCCTAAGAAGTTATATTCTAACGGAAGGGAGAATAAGTGACAATAAGAAAACTTTAAGTTGACAGACAGAGCTCCCTTGTTTCTGTCTCCAAAAAGAGAAATATCCAATTGGATTTGAAAGGTTGGTGAGTATTATATCACATCCTTGTATTTGATAGCTCCTTAAGGCAGATAGACCTGTCAACACTCCTTTCATTTAGGTCTTCAGAGTTATTCTTCATTTACAGCAGGGAGTGAAAAGTCAAATTGGGATTACTGACTGCTGCTGTTCTTAGGAGTCAGTGAATTGTGTGTTTCAATGAGGAGCATGCTGAGCACGGCATGTGTATGTGGAGTAGTTTACTAGTTACTTTTTTGTTGCATGTTTTCAGAGTCATTACAGTTAATGAGATTAGAGATGCACATGCTTATTCTGCTTTCTTTGGACACTACACTTTGTATTCAAGTGACAAACATGAAGTGAGTAGCCAGAAAATGTCATTTTGTAGGGAAACATGATGTGTGGGTGTTCTGACTAAGCACACACTGTGTGTAGAGAGGAGAGCTTTTGTGGATCCTATGAATCCTGCTGGGTTCTAACCCCAATGCTCTCAGATAAAAAAGAAAGTGTGTCCTGTGTGAAATTTTCTCCTGACTCCAGAGTCTATCCCATGCTTTTTGGCATATGAGATCCTGTAAATATCCTCAGCAAGGCATGTTGCTGAACCTCTAAATGAGAAAAATGAATCCTTTCACAGCAAATGTACCAGCCCAATGACCAGGTTACTCATGAGCAGAAATTGAACATGTGTCCAGAAATACAAAATGAGGCTTCAGAATGTATTGTAAATCCAGAATAATCTTTTTTGTCACTTAGAATATTCTTTATGTGTTTGGTGCTTTGTGATTCAACATTCTTCCTGTGTTGTGTATCTGGGTTGCACTTCTGATCATTCTTTTCTAATATTCATGTATTTATTTACTGTGTAAATGATACTTGGATTTAATAGTACCTAGAAACCTGCCTAATGGAACTCAAGAACAGATCTAAAAAATGGCATCAGTCAACCAATAGTTATTAGAATGGTCGCAGATTAGCAATGCAGATGCCACATTAAACTTATGAATGCATCAACTAATTCTATAAAGCCTAGTGTGCTTATATGGTATCCTGTCAGTAGGTTTGCAAGCTGTCTGCAATAAAACCAAAGTAATGGTATGAACTACGAGGGGCATAGTGTATGTCGACTATGTGTAACCAGTGTGAAAGATAGATGGGATTTTCTTTTTTTTTTTCTGATAGATACAAAAGGCAGACTAAGAAATACATTTTCCATTTGAGTAGATATTGCTGAAGAGGGAAATTCAAATACCTGAATAAGAGTATTAGGAATATGTATAATGAGCAAAAATTTGAAAGATACAGCATGATTAAGGAATATACTAAAAAGTAGAAAAGATGGTAATCTCATTACTTCACAATGTCCCAATTGCCTTTGTCTTTGTAGATATTGTTTTCAAAATATGAGTTGGAGTTTAAATTAAATTATTTTGAATTTATTATTTGGTAGCCAAATCAAGCTAGAGATTTATCAAGTATATGGAATATAAAAATTAAAAAGGTCATGGCCTGAAAATAATTTAAAATCATTTCAAAATATTGCTTGGAAATCACTTCCTGGAATTTATACTTAGTATTATAATTATTGATTGAGCTTTTTTTTTTATATAAGAGCTTTCTCAATCTTTTAAATTAAACTATTATTGTAAGGTTTACATGAAAAATATGTCTGCAAAATTTCTGTTCTAGAATAGGTTTTTTTAAATTAATCAAATGAGTATTTGACTGAAAACACTGAGAAATAAGAATATATTTCCACTAAGAGTGAAAACCCTTTAAGTAAGTATTTTATATTCTAAAATGTTCAAATTAGAATTTACAGAAGTATCCTCAAATATTATTTATGTTAATGGAACTTTATATTTTTTTCTTTGTTTTGTATTCATACAACACATTTCTGTACTCTGGCAATAAGTGTACATGCACAAATACATATACACATATACTTCATGTTGATAGTCTTTAATGTAAAATGTAGAAAATAATTGCAAACCAAAATTGAATTACTGTTACAACCTAATATTTCAACCCAAATGTTAGCTTTGTCATTAAGCAGATATTTGATTGCATTTCCAAACAAATTATAGATGAGTAAAGTAGAACATTTTTACCTATAAGAAGTTATTCAAGTAAATGATGGTTTGTGAGATTATGGATATATATAAAATATACTGGCCTGGTTACTTGACTAGAAACTATTGTATTAACTGTCTATGTCTTTAGAAATCCCCCCCCAAATTAATATTTATTAACCACAAATGTAGATTAAAAAGTGAGAATATATATTTATAATTGTATTTAATATCTTTCAAAGCTCCAACGATTTTAACATATCTAAGGAAAGGTTTGTTGATGTTGTTGTGTAATGTATACTTATACCTGAAATTTAATCCCATTTTAACTCTACTTTACTTAATGTATTTCCAAAGCCTACATGTGTATACCTAAATAATAGCCACACTATGTGGACTATAATGTTTCATGGATAGAATAGTGTGTTGAGCACAACAGTATCCAGATGCACTTTCTAATTATCTTATTTATCAGCTTTTTGTCATATTCTTAACAGTTTTAAAGAGGGAAATATGCACACATAAAGATTCACATGAAAGCAGCTTTAAGATGGGCAGGCCAGGGAGAGAGTATTAAAAATTCAGAAGGATTTCTAAAATAAAGCATCATTTTAAACATTATGGGAAAGAGGATAGAAAACCAATTTTTAAAGCTATAACTTTCTATTCAATATTCAATATAATAGGTGTAAATAAACAGTAAATGCCTCAAAGTTGTATTCCCTCCTATTCAAATACTCTTATCTTCTTATACTCTTATAGCTCCTATAGTAGATTAATTTAAACTTAAGATCAATCATGAGACTATGTATTATAATAATGTTTGATGATAAAGAGCAAAATCTTCTCTTTTGTAAAGATTCCTTTAAGGAAAAACTCCTGAAAAATATTGGTTAAAGCACCAGTTATAATTAAAGTAATATTTCCAATGATATAAATACTCACCACATCAGGAATGGTTTTAAATTCACATCTGGGTTTTTTTTTAATGTACTTCTAAGTCTTGGATAGAAATCTTTAAAACAAATATATCATTATTTTAAATTTTGAAATCTTTTTTAAAAATTGAAAGTGTAAAGTAATTGTGTTCTTAGTAAGCAAAGCTGTATATTTCTAGGTGCCTTCCTATTAATTTCATTAGCCATAAGAATGGAAGTTCCAGATATTCTTCAGACTATATTAACACAAAACATTAAGAAACAAGTTATCTCCTACTCAAAAGAAGAAGGAACACAATCTCATAGTCAGGTTCAATTGTTCACAATCATATCTGTGTGGAAGAGAGAGATTCACTAGTGTGCTTTCATGACCCAATGATTTAGAAGAGATCGTATATCATACCTCTGTCAAATTTGGTTCAATTTTTTTCATGAGGAAGACAATAGTGCTACTAAAATATTCAATTGACAGGCTCCCTGTCTCCCACAGCATCACTCCATTAAGGCTCTAATCAATTTAAATCAAATTCATGCATAAATCTAATTACCTACTATTGTTTATAAAAGCAAGTCCTTAGGAGCTGAAAAAAAAGTATATTGGTGTTTCAAAGTGGGTAGGTACCAGCTTTGAAAAACCAGATAGTCATGTGTTTATATCTTAATTTGTTTTTAATGGAAAGAAACCAGACATTTTGTGGGAAATGTTATTCATTTAATGTATTTCCTAAATATCTTTATCATGTTAGCAATCAATCAGTGTCTTGAATCCAAAGAAAATTCCTATTTGATGTAAAAACCAGTTCAATTGATCATCTTCCAGGTGATTAAAAAATAGATGTTTAATTTTATTATCTAAAGTGAGAGAAAAAGTGTGACTACACCTCTTGCTGTTTAACATATTTTAAAATGGAATCATTGTTCAGGGAAGTGACTATATTTGAGAAATATTTAAATTTATGGCAGGAATAATTAGTTCTTATTTGTAAAATATATTGGATTTACAAAAATATATTCTTCCATTTTTTATCAGATTAAAATCTGTTTCAATCTACTCCAATAAACTGAAAAAAACCTGCACTCTGATTTTAACCACAGTTTACTTTTAACTTGTTTCTTTTTCTGATTTTTCCTCTTGATATAATGTGTTCCATAACATTTCAGATCTAAGATTTCTTGTTGATTAGGTAATTTTAAGTTTTCTTGAAATGTGAATCTTATGTATTTTCTCTGTTTGCATTTAACATCATCAGTATATTTACACATTTTTTTCTTTATTCTCTGAAAACATAAAACTATATTGTGGATAACAGTTCAAACAAAATTGTCAGTTAATTGCAATTAGAGTGTATAACTTAGAGGTTAATGTATGACTATAAAAAAGGGAATCACTCTGATTCTATTTCTACCAAACTAAAAGTAATTATCTAGTTTTCATATACAATTAGTCTAAATCGAAATAAAAATAAACATGTATCTTTCATACTGTCCTGTTTTTTCTTTTTTTTTTTTTTTTATTGTTTGTTAGTTTAGCCTATAAAGCTACTTAATGTTAAAAATCAAAGTTTTCTGTGTACTTATTACATACCTTGAAGGGGTCTCTACTTAAAAAAAAACTAAAACTTTTCCTCTTGATTTTCTGAAGGTAGGCATAAGTTAGCAACCAATTCACAAAATAAGAAAAATATTTAGTTTTAATAAAGGTACCTTAAAATGTGTATATATTTAAGATCATTAAATTTGAAAAGATTCATTTCATTTATGTTATTCTCTACTCTTTTGATGTTGAGCCATAGATTGCAAATATGCTTTTCATCGCTAAACTCTAAAATAGGTATCCTTCATACCTACCTTGTAACTGATGTCCTGACTTACATATTAAGCCTGCCATTGAGGTAAACACCATGTATTATTCTTAAATACTTATGTGTATGTTAATAAAAATGAAATAAGGCATTGCTCCAAAAAGAAGGGAGGTGGTAGGAGGGAGAGGAACCTTCTCTATAATGCTGCTAGCAAGGCTTTATCTTTATGACACTAACGATAATCCCTTGTGTAATTAACTGTAGAGTGGTTATGCATGCAGCATGTAGCCCATGACAAGCCTCATAGAAAATACATCAGTATTAGCCACAGGTGAATTCGTTTAGAAAGATTAATGACTGCACCTGAATTTTAATGTCTGAAAAGGGATGGAACACTGAATCCTTAATTAAAAAGTTGAATGACTGGTATGGTTTGTTTAACATCACAAATTTCAACGGGAGAGTTTTGTATTCAAATGAAGTATGTAAAAGGAAACTTTCCTTAGAAAGTGGTGAAGTAAGGGTGAAAAGCAAAAATGTTTTATGTGCTTTATTTTATGTAAATCGATACATGGATCAGTTGCTTTGATAGGGATCAAATGTGGAGTAATTATGGCTCTTTTCTGTTTACAATGAATGTGAAGAAAGAAATCATACAGAACATGAGCCAGCATTGCCCTAGCACCAAGAGAAATTCAGAGTAAGGGAGCAGAAAAATCTAAGAGTGATCTTATTCTTTCCTTAATGAGAAGCAGTTTCTTCTTCATTATTATTTTACAAAGTTTTTAATGAAGAGAAAAGTAACCTTGAAAAACAACTTGGTATGCCATTCCCAGAAGCGTTTTAATGTTATTTTGCAAACTCTTTTACTGAGTATGATAACACTTGTCACACACAGAAGATTTTTAGTGACAATTTTATTCTTTTTTTAAGACTGAGAATGGGGTAAGAGAAAGCATGACTTGAGCATGATTCTATTTCATTTTTATTAATATACATATTATATCTAGATGATAAAGAAATTATTTGGGCTGCTTATGTGCCACTGGGTGATACTTTAAGCTGAATGATCCAAAGTACATATTACTTTTCCCATTATGTTTACAAATTTTAAAGATTGTTTCTTATTTTATAATTTTTCACAGAGGCAGTGATATCAAAATCTGATTTGGAAAAACAAAACTAGTATCCAGAGCAAAGACTCAGATGTAATACTGATCTATTCTAAGTTGATCATTGCTATATTCAGTGTTGCTTCATGTCCAAATTATTTTTCTTCTTTAGAAAAATTCATAGATTTTATTGCCATGTTGTTGTTGTTAGGTGCCATCAAGTTGGTGTTGACTCATAGAGACCTTATTTATGCACAGCAGAACGAAACACTGCCCAATCCTGGGCCAACCACACTATTGTTGCCATGCTTGAGCCCATTGATACTGCCACTTGACCAATCCATCTCATTGGGGGGGGGGGGGGTCTTCCTTTTTTTCTCTGACCCTCTACCTTATCAAACATAATATCCCTCTCCAGCGACTGGTGGGATTTAAAAAATACATATATACAATTGATAAAAGATTGTAATCATAGTTCATACAGTTGTCTGTATTTTTTTATTTATTGTTTGCCTCAAAATAGGAATTCCACTAAATATTTCATTTAGGAGAACTCAAAACACATGTAAAATTACAGTGTCTTTTATTTTCTAGGTCAGAATGCTACTCACATCCATGGCAAAGTAGATTTTGATGCTCCTTAGACTCACACATTGCCTTCTGTACCACTTTTTCTGCTAAGCAAAAAGTATGGCTTTTAGTTCTGTCTTCCTTCCAAGGGAACACGTGCTTAATGAAATATCATTTAACAATATTTGTTACTTCCTGTAAAAACTTTCTTTCATAGTTGTGTGAGTATGTGTGTATGTGTGTATAAAAACGTCAGTCTCTTAAAATTGTTTTAACTGTCCCTAGTATTCAGAACACTGGAAAAGAAAAAGAAAAAAAACAAAAAAATATTTTAGGTCTCACAGATAGATGTTTTAATAATGAATTGAAAACAAAAAACGTGTTCTATGAACTGCTAACACCTCTGAGGCACACTGTTAAGCAAGTATATCACTGCTGATTTCTATTAGTCATAATTGCCTGTGCCATGTTGCTGTTGGTTGTTGTTGTTGTTGTTAAGTGCCATCGAGTTAATTCCGACCCATAGTGACCTTGTATAGGGTTTCTGAGGAGCAACTGGTGAGCTTGAACCACTGACTTGCAGTTCAAATGGCTTAATCAGTTCCAACTCATTTGTACAACCCTGTACAGAGTTTCTGAGGAGCAGACTCCACCTGTGCCATAGGGTAAGACAAAGTTATGAACTGTAACTTTGTAATTGGCACATGAACTGTAAATGTTTTTAGAGGTTGGATATAGTTTTAAAGAAAATACTGACATCTTATTAGAAAGCCAAACTGAAATATAAAGAAATTCTAATGTTTTGGCACCTCTTGTTTGCTGAATTGAATTAATCCATTGAAAGTCAATCTGTAGGATAAGGTTGGAGGAGGCCTAAGCATAAGTATTGTTAATACCCGTTAAAATAATTTACCAAGGTGTCCATTAAGCCAGTCAGAGAAGTGTTGATAGACAACAGTAGATTGAGTCTGGATCTGCCCAGAGCTGTTTACATTAAATGCCAGTTAATAGCACCTGTTATAATTTCAATACGTCTATAAGGTTAATATTAAAGCTTTTCCCCAGTTATGTACTTAAATCTTTCCCCAAATTTATTTAATCACTAAAATGGAAGTATAGTTACAACATGATCAAAAGCACTGCTGTATGAGTCCTTTGAATTTTATAATCCTCCAGGGGATCGTGTTCACTTCCACACCAATTAAATCATAGAGTAAGCAAGGTTCAAATCAAAATAATCATTTAAGTATTGAAAACTAAAATTAAATAAGTTTGTCTCTTATTTTACTGCTGTTGATATAAATGATAATTAAGGGAGGGGAGGAGATTTTGAAAGTTTTAAACAAAACTTAGTGTTATCCACTAAAAGACAATATTTAAACCATCAAATGAAATAAGGCTAAAAATATTCATAATTAGGTCCTTGTAGAGCATATGTATATATACATATGGAGCTCAAATCGGGCTGCGAACCTTAAGGTCAGCAGTTCAAAACTACCAGCTGTTCCATGGGAGAAAGATGAGGCTTTCTGCTCTTGTAAAGATTTACAGCCTCGGAAAACCTGTACAGGGTCACTATGAGTCGAAACCAACTCCACGGCACATAACAACATATATATATATGTATATATAGTTAAGATTTCTTCTAAAGATTTTGTCTGAAATTCCACAAATTCTGATAACTTTCAAACAGAGAATACAACTCTCAATCAAGACTTATGAAAAATCTTACACTCGTGACATCTTATCCTATTCATAAACCAAAAGTCTACCATGTGGAGAGCCTTAGTGGAAAGAATTTGAACTGATGTTTCTTGTTGAATTAAGGAACACTGTGTTTGCATGTGGGTTTCCCATATGCTCAACACTAATTGAATCCAAATATATATATGTTTTAACATAGTTTAGAGCTCTTATAATATTTAGTATAGGTGGAAGATATACCTAAGTATTTTCATGAAATTATTTTAAATGTACACGCATATGTTGTTGTTAAGTGCTGTCAAGCTGATTACAACTCATACAGACCACTCTTGGGATTGAACCATCACCCTTGGGATTCAAACTGACCTGGCAGTCCAATGAATTATCCTGCAGTATCACACCAGTACTTATATATAGATATGTATATCTAGATGTACAGAGAAGCCCTGATGTGGCTCTGATGGTTAATGCACTGGACTGCAAAGTTAGTTTGAACTGCAAGGTCAGTGGTTCAAGCTCACCAGCTGCTCCAGCCACTCCTCGGAAACCCTATACAAGGTCGCTATGAGTTTTTAACAAGAAAAACCTATATAAGTTTGGTTTTCTTTATTGTTTTTTAGAAAAACAGTAAGTTGGCACAAAGGAGCCAATATTAGTATTTATTAATGACTTATTATATGCCACATACTATATTAAAGAAATTTAATCTGTTACATGGTTTTTTAAATAAAAAATGTGCTTGTATAAGTAACAGTTTAACATCATTTTATACATAGGAGAACAGGTTTAATGACCTTTTAAGTTTTAAAGTACTATGTTGGGCTATATTAAACACGCAGTATAGAGAACATATTTTTTATTTGCCATTTCTCTTCCCACTATACTTAACTATCTATCCCTGGCTAAGTAAAGAACTATTAAGTCTTTACTCTAGGATTCTAGAATACTTGTCCTAGAGTTTCTTCCAAGATGTTATGCAACTTGAAGACAAATCTGTGGCAGAAAATGCATAACAAAGAAATTGTAGAAAATTGTAGCTGCTTCCTATCCCTGATTATGAGATCTTTGGATATAAAGTTTGCAGTACTTTCAAGCCATTCTTTGAAGTCTGCACCTGGAAGACAGCTATACATGTTGGCAACAACATATGGTAAATTAATCAACTTTTTCTATTTTACTTAAGAATATTGATGAAGCTTTTGTTGTGTTTTTGGTTTATAATTGCCTTATTGTTGTTTTAGGACTTTGTTGTTCTTTTTTTATGTTTTTAAGTAGACAGGACACACTTTTCATTTTCTGTCAAATCTTCATTCCATTCCTCTTTTTTCACTCCAAGTTTAATGGTTTCAGAGAATAAGGAAAACAAATAAGTGACAGTTTCCTGCACATAGAGGACTGTGTTTCACTACATGTATTGTATGTGCACAAAGTGAAAGTAATTCAAAGATTTATTTGATTTCTGACATTTAAAAAGCTTTAGGTACAATGTAGTAAAAGTTCATCATAGAATATAGGTAGCAGTCTTGTGGATGTTTTATTGTAAAATGCTTTCAATTTTTCTGTATGCCTGATCATTTTCATAATAAAAATGTTGTATAGGGAGATGAGGAGGAGCTTTAAGTACATTTAAGCATGATTGATAAATTAATACCAAACTTCAAACAGTGATTATTACTTAATAGTATAGAAACAAATAGGGACTTGTACTTTCTTTGTGTTGTTTCTATTTGATACAAACATATATCATAACTAATAGAAGTTTTTGCCACTATATATAGAGAAGCCATGTAGAAAGATTTATTCATAAAAAGGATAACATAATTAGATTCATTTAAAATTCTGAACACTTCTATGAAGAATGTAAATGAAAATTATGTCACTCATGTTTTCAAAGGTTTTTTTTTTTTCCTGAGTTGTGCTCCAGGAATTACTTAAAAATTTTCACTAGTGTCTAGATAACAGAAAATTCAAAGAAGAATTACAAATAGCCAATATGTGCAGAACACTGTTGGAAACAGAAGGCAGGAAATTAAAAAATTTCGTTATAAATGTTAACATACATGTTGTTGTTAGAAGGTGTCATTGAGTGGGTTTTGGCTCATAGTGACCCTATGAATGAAATGTTGCTCGGTTCTGTACCATCTTCATAATTATAGCTGTTTGGGCCCATGGTTGCAACCATTGTGTCAATTCATCTCATTGAGGCTCTTCCTCTTTTTGGCTAACCCTCTATTTTACCAAGCATTATGTCCTCATATTTTCCTACCTTTAATTATATATTATCTAACCAGAAACACAAAAGTAACATAATGAAAGAAAAGACCACAAAAAATCAAATTCTTATTAAACATAAACTCAGAAAAGAGAACTGAGTAGGGTGATCAAGATTTAATGTATGAGACGACTTCAAAAGGTATCTGGAATAGTGATATATACTCAACCTTGGAACAAAAGGACTCTGTGATACAGGGTTGAAGGCATAGCCTGAATGGGTAAAAGAGGGGAAATAATGTTCAGATTCTTGACTGTCTTATGGATATTGGTTTCCCTTGCCTACTATTGTAAAATAGACACTTTAGTGGCATAGAAAGGAGTATGATTACAGAAAGCTTGTAAACTCATCTTCAGCCTATAACTGATTAGAATATCTAAAAGGAATTCTAGAACTTGCCCAGTGAAATAGGCTTCTTGAGGTGCCTTTGTAATGTATAGGACCATAGATGGAATCTTGAGTCCTATCCAGAACCTTCTGAGGAAGACATTCCCACTTGAAAGGACAAGCAGATCATCCAGGAGCAGCTACAGGAACAGAAGATACTTCTTGAAAGAAAGACCAGCAGGAAAAACAATAGCAAAAAGGCAATCTATCAAGTCCCTTCAGGACAAACCTCCTTCCAAGATTGAAACTCAAAAGGAAAACACAAGCAGGCATTAAACTCGCTAGTGACCCTATTGCCTACTTGTGAGTAGAAGTGAGGGAAAGACAGTAATGAAGACACACACAGGCTTAGTTCAACCATGTTCCATAGACTCCTGCTGATCTTTAGAGGAGAGGAAGGGCTGGTTGGTCCAAAGTTTGGGGGGACTTGGAAACTCCTGAGCCCATGGACACTGATCTAGCCACAGTGCGCTAGAGCTGAGAGAGTGAATCATCCAGCTGATATGAAGTGGGGGGAGGCACGCAAGAAGGTACAAACTTGCAGATAATACTCATTTGATCTAATTTGCATGGCTTGATGATCAGAACTCAACTAGAGGAAGATAAAGAAGTTTGATGCTGGAAGCAAGTGTAAATTGATACAATTAGATGAACTTGACCTTTACTTACAGATGTAGTAGTTCAGATTACCAACTGAGAGAGAATGAGTCTTTACATCAAGGACCAAGCCTATCCCCTAAGTACACAGAATTGATAGGGATGGGTAACTTAAACATTGGCTATCTAAAATGGGAGGTGGGAGGTGGGGTGGGCTATACAGGCACAAAGTGGCTGGCTTATATGTTTTCAAGAGGGAGTTTAGTTCCAGTGCATGCAGGGGAAAGTCAAATCCCCACTGAATAGTTTTCATCTTGTCTAGATGTATCCAGTGAAAGGAGATGGGGATAGGATTCTTGTGATCCAATAGTGAGTAATTGTTATCATGACTAATTGTGATAGTCACAACTGTAAAGGTAGAAGTTGTGTAACAAAAAGGGGAGCAGTTAATCTTACATTCCAGGAAAAGAGGACCTTAAGACTATCAAGGGAGAAGAGCATGAGCAGAACTTGGGATCTTAACCAGAGAAGCAGTGACGCCAGAGATGTGCGCAGAGATGATGGTCTGGAGAGCTAGAGCAGCTGAGGACTCTAGACTCATAGAAAGAGAAAGGCTGTGAGTGGGCAGGAGGAGGTTGGCTTGCATAATGTGCCCTTTGGTTTGTTAAATGATTATATATCCATGTGTGCTTTTGTGTACATCATTAAAAAATATATATATACAGGGGGTGGATAGAGGCAAATACTGTAAACTGATGGTACACAGAGGGGATTGTAATCATTGCATTGAAACAAAATACGATTGGCAGAGTGCAAAACCTATGTTCTTCCATGCAAATTATCACTCAATTCATAATAAAAGGATTTTAAAAGGTGTATGGGAAATTTTCATTACCTTTTAATTCCATTTTTCAATGAAAATTTTTGAAACCCACTCATATTCAAAGAAAACTACAGGAAAGAGTCTGGGATTTTAAATGCTGTCAGAACCATTTAGATTAGCTTGTCAAAACTAATGTTAAAGTAAAATGCATTTTTCTTTCTATATTTTTTAATGTAATTCATATTATATATGTATATATAATAAATCAGTATCATACTTCACAGATAATTTTGAATACATTTTTTTATTTTTTTATTTAGGGTTTTTATTGTGGATTGAGTGAAAGTTTTCAGGGCATATCATCAGTTTTATATTCAACAAATCATATAACTTGTTTCATTACATTGATTATAATACTCACCATGTACCATCAGTTAACAGTATTTCTCTCTGTCCAGTTTAGCTTTTTAAAAAACACACAAACAACAAAGAAACCACTCAGGCATGTATAATAATTTACATCTCCAAAGGGCACATTCTGTAAGTTGGCTCCTGGCCACCAGCTCTTAGTCCTTCTCTTCTTAGTCCATGAATCCAAAGTCCTCAGCCGCTCCCCCTCTCCATGCCTCCATCTCTGCCTCCATC
>NW_006408520.1:39701778-39718392 GCF_000296735.1 Chrysochloris asiatica | reverse complement strand
ATTGTTTCCAATGCTGTATCTATCTTATTTGATTGTTCCTGTAGCACTTTCCTGACTTCTTCATTATTTTTCTCAACTCCATTGTATAGTGTTTTGATATATTTTATAATCATTTTTTCCTGAATTCCTTCTCAGGCATTTCCAAAGCCTGCCCATCTTCCAGTCTACTTCCAGCTCATTTGCCTCAGTCACTTTATCTGGTTTCTGGACATGTGCAGATATGGTCATCTGCTTCTGATTTTTGGGCATCTTCAGGGGTTATCTGTGGCCTTAATACTTAGATGGGTACATATTTTCGTATTTTTTATGTTTTCTGATTGCCTCCAGGTATATGTGATCAGGAAATGGGCTTCCCTTTTCACTCTTCTTCTTGAGAAATTTCAAGATGCCACTGTTGGTCATTTTGACGTAATTTAGGATTTAATTTTCAGCTTATTTCCATTTTTGTCTGCTTGTCCCACTCCATAATCCCCGTTCAGGCATTTTTTCTAGTTGCAAACAGTTCAGGGCCGGCTGTGGACGTTTGATTTTAATTGGAAACTGTCTCTTTAAATTTCAAGGAGCTCTGTGCACATGTGTAGTAGAACCCTCCGAGGGTGGGGCTGGGGCACCCCTATAATCACCAGAATGGAGGTGCGCAGACAGCAAGGGACCAATGAACAGCTACCAAAAGAAAAGAATGCCCACACCTTTATTTCAGCGGTTCTGCCAGGTGTTTGTGGCCACTCCCATCCTTCCTCAGCTTGGTCTCACCCAAGATGGCGGCTCCTGGAGCAGCTGAGTGTGCCAGACTAGAAAGCAGTGGATTTCTTGCTTCTGCCACAAATTCCCCCAGCTATAAGCCTTCCAACCTTCTAAATATTCCTTTATATATCATTCAGAGCTGGGACCATCCCCTGAGCCTGCTTGGTCAGGTATTCTGTGTTGTTGCTGGCAGAGCTCTTTACAACACTTCCACCTGATCCACCATCTTGTTTGTTCTTGAATACATTTTTATAAGTATAACATAATATGGTTACAAATCGGGCTGCAAACCTTAAGGTCAGCGGTTCGAAACTACCAGCCGCTCCACGGGAGAAAGATGAGGCTTTCTACTCCCGTAAAGATTTACACCCTTGGAAACCCTGTACAGGGTCGCTATGGGTCGGAACCGACTCAACGGCACTTAACAACAACAACAACATAATATGGTAACGTTGCACATATCATTCAATTTTTTTCAAGTTATGACTTTTAATTGCTGTCTTTGTTGTTTGTTTGTTGTTTAGTGCCGTTGAGTCAATTCTGATCCATAGAGACCCTGTATAGGGTTTCCAAAGAGCAGCTGGTGAGCTTGAACCACCGAACTTGCAGTTCAAATGGCTTTGCAGTCTGGCACATTAACCCACAACGCCACACCAGGACTCCATAATTGCTGCCTAGTAGTCCATTAATACGTGTTCACAACAACATGTGGTAAATTAATGAACAAATTTCTATTTTACTTAAGAACACAGATGATGTTTTTGTTGTGTTTTTTATTTATAGTGTCATTATTATTGTTTTAGGATCTTGTTTGTTGTTGTCCTCGCATAGCACTGTGGGCTAATACATTGGACTTCAAGGTTGGTTTGAAAATCAAGGTCAGTGGTTCAAGCTCATCAGTTGTTCCTTGGAGACCATACACAGGGTTGCTATGAGTCAGAATTGAGTCAATGACACTTAACAACAACAAATTCCATTATAGCCACCACTCATCTGTTAGTTTGTTGTACTGTGGTGGCTTGTGTGTTTCTGTGATACTGGAAGCTATGCCACAGGTATTTTAGATACCAGCCAGGTTAACCATGGTAGACAGGTGTCAGTGGAGTTTTCAGAATAAGAGGAGGAAGAAGAGGTGGATCACATCTCTTTGTTAGCTACTGAAAACTTATGATAAGCAACAGCATTTTCAGATATAATGTTGGAAGATGAGGCCCTCAGTTTGAATGTCACTCGAAATTCTAGTCAATCTTAATGATGTAGATGTAGCAGAGCTTTCAGGGCCATCATTTGCTGAAAATAAAAAGAAACTGCTTCAAACATCTGTTAATAATTGCAATGTGGAATGTATAAAGTAAAAAATATAGGAAAATTGGAAATTATAAAAAAAATTTAATGTAGTGCATAAAGATCAATGTCCTAGGCATTAGTGAGCTGAAATGGACTAGTATTGGTCATTGTGAATCAGAAATCCATATGGTTTACTATGCCAGGAGTGACAATTAGAGGAGTAGCATAACATCACATTCACCATCAAAAAGAACATTTCAAGATATATTTTGAAGTACAATGCTATCTGTGATAGATAATATCCATATGACTATAAGGAAGACCAGGTCCTAGAGCTGAACAGTTAACTGTAAGGTCAGCATTTCAAATCCACCAGTCTCTCTCTGAAACCCTATCCAAGACTAATATAGTCTGAACTGCCTGTATGGCACACAAAAATAATAAGAAAATCATTTAAAAACCACTATCATCTATATCTATATGCACCAACCAATAAAGACAGTGATGATGAAATTGAAGAATTCTACCAATTTCTTCAGACTCCTCACAAATAGAACAATAAATAGCATTATCACAAACAGAAAAGTTTGAAGTTGTCAAAGACTTCATTTTGCTTTGATCCACAATCAATGTTAATGGAAGCAGCAGTCAAGAAATCAAGAAATCAAGCAATATATTACATTGGGTAAACGTGCTTTTCTTTAAACTGTTAGAGCAAAGTTATCAGTTTGAAGACTAACATAGGTCTGACCCAAACCATGGTATTTTCAATCGCATCATATACCTGTGAACTTTGGACAATGGATAAGGAAGACCTTAGGAGAATCAGTGTGTTTGAATTATGGTGCTGGCCAAGAATATTGAAAGTACAATGGAGTTCCAAAAGAACAAACAAATCTGTCTTGGAAGAAGTACTGCCTGAGTACTCCTTAGAAGTCAGGATGGTGAGATTTCTTTCAACTCTTGTACTTTTTGTCAGGAGAGATTGGTCCCTGGAGAAGAAGGACAGCATGCTTGATAAAGTGGAGGTCCAACAAAAAGATGAAGACCCTCAATAATGTGTAATGACACAACAACAGTAATAATGGACTGGAATATAACAATTATGAGGATGGCATAGGACCACGCATTCTGTTGTGCATAAATAAAGTCACTATGAGTCAGAACTAATTTGATGACACCTAGCAACAATATTCCATTATATGGCTATTTCTTATTTTCTTTTATCCATTTCTTACATTGTAGACATTTAGTTAATATTCTACATGATGTTGACATATACACATTTGTTTTGTTTTTATACATAGATATATATAACTCTTTTCCTCTTTTATTAGGCTTTCCTTTGCTTTATTCTGAAGGTCTGGGATAATGAATGGTTTTTATATCATAGGTGAGGTAGGACAGTAGGTTTCTGATTTAAAGAAAGTTTACTGTGAACAAATTTTTCATTTTATAAGTAAGATTTCCCACAAGATCTCATTAAATACAGTTGTGCTTATTAAAGTATACTTCTATTTATAACATTCTAATTCATATGCCTTGATACTTAGATATGTGCTATGTACACTGAGTTTTTATTCTGTGTATTTAGGTACCAAATATATAAATTTATTTTTATATCTTCCTCCTCTTATTCTGGAAACTCCACTGACACCTGTCTACCATGGTTAACCTGGATGGTATCTAAAATATCTGTGGCATTTTAGGCCTTGTTACTTAGATATGTGTTATGTACACTGAGTTTTTATTCATTGTATACTATATTTTAGATACTTATAACAACCTAGGATATACAGATGATGCAACCTTTCTTGCTAAAATGAAGAGGACTTGAGTCACTTACTGCTTAAGATCAAAGACTTCATATATAAAGAACATAAAGAATATGTTCATTCTCAACATAAAGAAATAAAAAATCTTCACAAATACACCAATAAGCAACATAATGATAAATAGAAAAGACATTAAAGTTTCCAAGGATTTCATTTCATTGGATCCACAATCAATGCCCATGAATGCAGATGTCAAGAAACCAGATGATGTATTGGGCAAATCTGCTGTAAAAGACCTTTGAAACTGTTAAAAAGCAAAGATTTCATACTAAGAACTAAAGTGTACCTAATGTAAACCATAATATTTTCAGTAGCTTTATATGCATGTGAAAGCTGGACAATGACAATGGAAAAAAAAATTTTTTTTGATGCATTTGAATTATAGTGTTGGCAAAAAATATCAAGTATACTGTGGACTGCCAGAAAAACTAACAAATCTGACTTGGAGAATGTAGATCCAGACTATTCCTTGGAACAAGGATGGCAAGACTTTGTCTCACATACTTTGTACATGTTATCAGAGGGGACCAGACCCTGGAGAAGGACATTATGCTTGGCAAAGTGAAGGGTCAGTGAATAAGAGAAAGACCCACAGTGAGACAAATTGGCTCAGTGGCTGCAACAATGGACACAAATATAGAAACAATTGTACAGAAGACACAGCAGCTCCTACAATGAGCTCAAACCTGGCAACCATTGTGAGGATGGTACAAGACCAGGCAGAGTTTCATTCTGCTGTACATAGGGTCACTATGATTCAGAATTGATTTACAATGTCTCATAAAAACAGCAGCAACTATTCATATGCCTTAGAGCTTAAATGTTTGCTATGTACATTGAGTTTTTTCCCCGTAATATTTTAGATGCATGCTCTAAAGTTAGAATAATTTCATATAAATAGTATACATTTTAAGAATTTCTAAACTGATATTGATAAGCTGCAGTGTATTCAACATCCACATTATACTGAAAACTATCACAGTAGCATATACACACCTGGCTATTTGTATCCAACATATCAGAAATTCAGATGTTAAGGTTTTATTGCAAAGTAAATTATTCTTATAAATGCAGATATTGAATATGTATTTCCAAGATGAAAACATATTGCCTCTATACTTTCTCTGGTAGTGTACTGTTTCTTTTAAAGATTTAATATTTTTCCAAATGTAGCTGTTTGAAAATACTTAAAGTATGGCACTTCGTACAGAACCATTTGTCATTTACCTACATCTACTGTGCTCACCGTCCTCTGTGTATTGCTAAACTTCACTTTTAATAGGGGAAAATAGGCCTTAAAAGGGAAGCAGTATTTTACTGCTGAGCAAGAAACTATTTGTATTCCTCTTTCAAAGCCTGCCTAGAAGCAAGCAAAATGCTTCTTGACCAAAGGAGACGGTATGAATATTCATGTGTTTTATGAATCACAGAGTTGAGGCCGTATGGTTTTCCCATTTATCAATTACTGGTTTAGGATTACCCAGCCGAAGAGTTGAACTGATTAACAACGCTCTTTTTGTTTGCTCGGTGTTGAGGTGAAACAGCCCAGTGACAACTGTATTATTTCTTGCCTCTTCAGCTGTCCACACTTGTGCACGAAGCTTAACATCCTGTCGGGTTTCATCATGTATCCTCTTTATTAACACATTGTGAGAATTTGTAGAGTTGTAAATCAGAGTGACTTTTCTAAGTCTAATTTCTCATTGCAATGAGAAGCCCATGGTTACTAGACCTAACAAGCATGGCTAATCATGCCCATCATAAGTGATCTCAGGTATGCTTGGTATCTGACTGGAAAATTACAGTTTTAAAAGTTAATGCCACAGACAGTTGAGAAAAGCAGCTGCAGTGAAGACTTGACTGCTGTAGAGAAGTGTGAATAAATCAAACAAACTCTCATTGATCGTCTGAGATAGCACATTTATTTTTGGTTTGGTTTTACATTTGTTCTTTTTCTTTCTCTTTACCTCTAACCTCCCCAATTAGTTTTGTGTAGATTTTTACAGGAATATTTCTTTTAGGGTGACTACTGCTGTCTTTCCAATTAGAAATAACAGCAAGTGAAAGCTTTTGCTTTTTCAAAAACTATCTAAACACCAAAACCAAGTAGTAAACTACAGAATCCGTATCTCTGCTATTCCTCTTTTCTTGCCTCCCATTCTCTATTTTCTTCTCCCCCTTCTTCATGTTTACCTTCATTAGTATGCACTGGTGCTTTTTAATGAATAGTGTGAAAATAGGCAAAGCCTAAAGGGGCTTTCTTGGATATATTTTCACTTTAAATACTGAAGAAGCGATTTCTTTTTCAAGAGAACAATGAACCTGCTCATCCAGTATTTAGCAGCTTAGATTTAGATCCAAACTCCATCCCCCTCCACCCCCACCCCTGCCCACACTGCTATGTATTGATTCCTTCTTTATCCCTTTCTGTTTCTTTGTGGTTTCACTTGCTGTCTTTGACTAGGGTTATCTATTCCCATTTGTATGTGTATAAACAGCCCCCCCCCCCCATTTTATTCTCCTTTTCAGTGATGGGCATGCAGTTTCAGCTCTATAAAATACTAAAGAGTTTGTTTATATTTTGAGTGATTTCTTACATTCTTCTTTTATTGGAAATGTGAAGGAAATAGATTGTCCATACACTCTACTGAATATCCCCCTGGGCAGTCTGAATTAGCTGGCATTCACAGTCTATCTTCACTGTGTACAACTTTTACTACTAACCTATTTGGAAAGGAGCCAGGGAGGAGAGAAAAAGAGAGACTGCTCTGCACTTCAGCAGGGTGTAGCTAACACCTCTGCCCAAGTGTGGGAGAATCTAATTTTCTCTGTGAGTCAGGGACTACACAAGAGGCAAGTTAGCACTTTGAACACTTAGGAATTCCTCAAACTGCTTTTGCTGAAAAGATTCTCTGAGTGATTGAATAATTTACCATACAAAGCAAACCTGACACCAGAAAGAAAGAAAAAAAGCCTTCCATATTTTAATGTTTTAAGTGGGTATAGTTTGAGAAAACAAACTTTTCAAAAGGAAAAAAATCCACTTGCCATATAGGATTCACATCAGGACAGACTGATATAGTACTATTGAATCAATCCCTTCTTTAGATCCAAGTATCTCATTCCACACAAAGTAGCAGGTTTTGGCTGCCTGGGATTCTGAAAATTCTGTTTATGAAGCAGTGAACAGTGTCAAATTCTTTGTTCAACATTCTGAACACCAAGTTTCACATTGTCAATTCTGTTTCTCTGGTTTCTAAATCCTGAGTGGTTACATGCAATATACATGTAGGATGGAGATTAGACAGCGTCTGTCTGCATTCACTTTTGCTCCTTCTAAAGCGTGTATTTTTTTTTGGAGAGTACAATTTAAGGTAAAACTCAAGGATACTCATGCTCATTTATTTTCTCTGATGGGTAAGTGTGATTTTTTGATTTACAACTTACCAGACATGTTTCAATATTGATCTCACACTAACCCTGCATCTCATTTCTGAGTAAGATTTGATGTCTTCTAGCTCACTAAGGTCACATGCTGGAAAATCTTATGGAAGAGTTTTACTTTAAACATATGGGGTTGCCATGAGCCAGACTTCAATCAACAGCAACTAACAACTGATCACTATATAGTAAAATAATATATTTTAAATTGTATATTCATAATCAACATAAAGTAAATAAAACACTGGAGTAAACAATTGAATGTTTTAGAAGAGAGAAATGAATATATTATTTTTCAGCTAAGTTTGATTTCTACCTTTCACATACATTTTTTATGCATTCCCTTTCCATTGCAGAAAGAATTGTTTCTACATTGCCTTCTTTATATTTCAAACTCTTGCCAGTTTTGAAATACAGCTGCTATACTTTATAATAACGTATAACTTCCTTGCAATTTTCTACATGGTAGTTACTACTTCAGAGAAAGTTGTACTTGGAAAAAAACAATTGAAAATGCTGTTTTAAGATTTTTTAATTCACTAAAAATATGTCACAACTTTAAACATACATGATAGCAAGTGTAAAACTGACCTCATGTATGAAAACAAATTTTTCATGCATATTTGCCATCTCATTTATACTCTGAGATTGAATGAATTCATTGACACTCAGGATCAAAACTTCAATTTTTGGCTCAGTTCAAAGAACTGCTAAAATACATTATTCAAAGAGACAAATTAAGCCTTCTTGTTGTTAGATGTCTTTGAGTCAGTTCCAACACATAGCTAACCTATGTACAACAGAATCCAACACTGCCCAGTCCTGTGTAACCTCTCAGTCTTTGCTGTTTGAGCCAACTATGGCATCCACTGTGTTCATTCATCTTGTTTAATCTTCCTCTTTTTTACTGATCCTCTACTTTACCAAGATTGATGTCCTTCTCAAGGGACGGATCCCTCCTACTGACATGTCCATAGTTTGTGAATTGAGTTTTGCCAACCTCACTTTGAAGGGGTATTCTGACTGTACTTCTTTAAAGACAGATAAGTTTTTCTTCTGTCATTTCCTGGAGTCTTCTTGTTCACCAATACCTTCAGTGCAGTTTGGACTTCTTCCCTCCATATCACCAGTTCTTAATCATATGCCACCTCCTGAAACGTTTGAATTTCAATCAATTCTTTTTAGTACACGACTTTATTCTTTCCATCTTCTTTTGATGTTTCCTGCGTTATTCAATATTTCATCCACAGTATCTTTCAATATTGCAACTTGAAGCTTGATTTTTTTTTTTTTTTTTCCTTTCAGTTATTTCAGCTTGAGAAATGTCATGTGTGATTTTCCCTTTCGGTTTTCTAACTCTAGATCTTTGCACATTTCATAATATAAAATGTCTTGTCTTCGCAAGCCATGCTTTATAGCTTTATAGTTTAGCTCTTTTATTTTATCTTTTCTTCCATTAACTTTAGCTTTTATTCATGCAAAAGCAAATTTGAGGTTTTCTTCTGGCACCCAGTTTGATCTTTTCTTTCTTTTAATGACTTTTTGCTTTCTTCATGTATGAGTTCTTCTATGCTATCTCCCACATGTCTGGTCATTGGTCATTAATTTTCAACGAATCAACTGTATTTTTCAGATGTTCTCTAAATTCAGGAAGGACATACTCAAGGTCATGCACTGGTTCTTATGGACTTGATTTAATTTTTGTCAGCTTAAACTTGAACTTGCATAGGAACAATTGATGGTCTGTGCCACAGTAAGGTCCTGATATTAAGTTTCCCCATCATCTCTTTCCAAAGTTGTAGCTGATTAGATTCCTGTATACGCCATTTGGTGAGGTCAATGTTGTTAAAGAAGGGTATTTGCAATTAATAAGTCATTGGTCTTGCCAACTTCTATCATGTGATCTCCAGTATCATTTCTATTATCAAGGCTTTATTTTCCAATTACCTACCCTTCTATTTGACGGCACTTAACAACAACAACAACAACCCTTCTATTTGTTTTCAAATTTTACATTCCAATTACCAATAATTATTTATGAATCTTGAATGTATGATTGATTAATTTCAGTCTAAAAATTTTCAGTTTCTGCATTATTTTCATTAGTGATGGTGTGTAGATTTGAATAATAGTTGTGTTTCCTGGTCTTGCTGGTAGGCATATGGATATCAACCTATCATTGACAGTGTTCTATTTCAGGATACGCTAAACAAAATTAAAATATTTTTCTGATGATAACAGTAGTGCCATTCCTGTTCATTTTTCATCCCTGGCATAGTAGACCATATGACTGTCTAACTCAAGATGGCCAATACCAGTTCATTTCAGCTCATTTTTCTTAGGATATGGATCTTTATGCATTCCATTTAAATTTTAATGTTGTCCAATTATTCTAGATTCCTATTTTGTGCATTACATATCCTGATTATTAATGAAGACTTGCAGTTATTTTGTCTCATTTTGAGTCATGCCACATTAGCAAACGAAGGTCCTGAATGGTTTGCTCCATCCACTTCATTAAAGCCACTCTTCTTTGAGAAGACAGCTCTTTCCTGGTTATATTTTGACTGATTTCCAACCTGAGTCCATGGAATTCATTACATTAAAATGAGTCGAGGACATGCTGTGGTTAGTAACTAACAGAGTTGTTGTTAGGTATCATAGAGTCGGTACCGACTCATAGCAACCCTATGTACAACAGAACAAAACACTGCCTGGTCCTGGGACAACCTCACAATCGTTGCCATGCTTGAGTCTGTTGATGCTGCCACTTTGTCAATCCATCTCACTGGAGGTCTTCCTCTTTTTCTCTGACCCTCCATCTTACTAAACAGGATATCCTTCTTCAGCGACTGGTCCCTCATGATCTAAGAGCAAATATAATACATTGGAAAAGGTGTTAACATAAGCACTTCATTTGTAAATATAGATTGGCAATACCTTGCTAGTGGAAAAGCTGGTGATGAAATATAGATATAATAAAGATGACTCCTCTTGATGTTTGCAGTTGTTTCTGCCAACAGGACAAAGAGGAGGCTTTCTTTTCCCATAAAGATTTATAGCCTCAGAAATCTTGCATAAGGTCACTAAGCGTCAGAATCAACTCCATGGCAATGAGTGGACAAAATCACAGATTTGAGCATTCAATATTCAAGCTCTGTTTCCACAATCTGCTAGCTAAAGTGACTGTTAAAACTGAAGGTCTACAGTTAAATTAAAATACAACTTGTCAAATCATCTTAGATGAACTAAACTAAATTTTAAGTTAAGCAAACATATACCAGAGCAACAAAATAAAGAGCAGAGACTTAAGAGCAGACTAAACCATCTGAATGAGATGCTAATTAGAAATAATACATACTTAGACAGTCTGTGCTTTTTTAGAGTACTGTAAGATTATAAACATGCTTAGTCTGTAAATTCAAATGGCGAATCTAGTTGCAATTCCAGTATGAATACCAATTCTGAATATTAAATACTGTGTGCTGCAGGCACTTGCTAAACTCATGAATGAGTAAGACATCTATCCTGTTTGGCCATCTAGGTCTTGAATATTGTATAGGAAAGCTTTAAATGTGGGTTCCATAAACTTTCATTATATTGGAGACAGATGTACTTTTTAATGAATCAAGTCTTTGAGTATTGATTCTATCAAAGAGTTCTGGGAACATTAGCAGAAAAGAGATTCTCATGACATCATGTCCCTCAACATAATGCATACAAATAATCTATGTGGGCCATGTATATTTTATAAAATTATTGATGAGAAAAAGGATCCCTTTAAGTTTTTTACTTATTATGCAATGTTTCTCTACCATCGTCTTTTCTTGTTGCTGTGAGGTTTACCCATGTTGTCTCTAGTCCATATATCTCTTCAGTTTTTTCACCAGCATCTTCTCTGCCTCAAAACTTGTTCAGTGTCTGGCTGCACATCATTATTGTGATAGTTCCCAAACCTTTTGTCTCAATATCCCTTTTCAACCAGCCCCAGTTCCATAATCCATTTACAAATAACTATTATTAAAGAGTCCATTTTATATCCACAGTGCTCCTGGTGTGATAGTTAAGGTTGTGTGTTAACTTGGCTGGGCTGTATTTTCAGTGGTCTAGTAATTATAATGTAGTCATCTT
The DNA here is from genome assembly GCF_000296735.1 of Chrysochloris asiatica. Lineage (NCBI taxonomy): Eukaryota > Metazoa > Chordata > Mammalia > Afrosoricida > Chrysochloridae > Chrysochloris > Chrysochloris asiatica. The sequence goes on along the minus strand of NW_006408520.1, from coordinate 39,706,954 downwards.
AAATTATGAGATCTGATGTAATGTGTTGTTGTTGTTGTGAAGTGCCATCGAGTCGATTCTGACCCATAGGGACCCTGTATAGGGTTTCCAAGGAGCAGCTGGTGAGCTTTAACCACTGACCTTGCAGTTCAAACAGTTTTGCAGTCTGGTGCATTAACCCACAGTGCCACACCAGGAGGCAATGTACACCTCTATAATTAGATCTGCTATGAGCAGCTAATCAGTTGAAAAGGAGTTTCCTCTGGAGTGTGGCCTAGATCCATTATATATGAATGCTTTGGTAAAGCTGTTTTTCCCTCTATCTGGATTCTGTTTTTTCCTCTAATTGGATTCTGCATTTGGCTTTTCATCGTCTGATCTTAGTTCTTTGGACTTGAGACCTTAGCCTGCCATGTTGCCAGCCAATCTTGGCCTCGTCAGCTCATGCAGCTATGAGTCAGGAGAAACCTTCAGGTTGATGTCTGACCAAGAGACCTGTAATTTGCCAGTCTCTATAACTCTGTGAACTCTTTCCTTTAGATAAATCTAGCTAGCTAGCTCTATATATGTAAGCTTCTGGTTTTGTTTTCTAGCCTAAGGCACTGGCTTTCAAAAAATTGACAGTAAACTAGGAAAGTTGATGTCATCATCAATTTATAATGCTTCTGAATTGAGTTTTCTTTGTCTTTGAAGGCCAATAATATATAGCCAAAATCAAACAAATTATTTTTTTTTTAAATCTTCCTACAGATACTTTATCAGTGTTCGATATTTATTGTCAGTTCTGTTTAAGTCATTTCTTATCACAATAATTCATTTCTATCCATTCTCATTATAATCATTATATGACTTGAATTATTTCCCAATAATATATGTTATAAACTCTTACCTCTAAGCCTATGGTTACAATCCAATTTGGAAATGTGTTTGTCTTTGTTATGTTAATTAAAACCTAATGTTAGATGTATCTTAATTAATATTTTTTAAAATGTAAAAGAAATAGATTAAGGAAGCAGAGATGGGGGAAGATAGATGTCAAGCCACATGGATATATGTAAGAAACTGGGAAATACAAGCTGGAAAGACCAGGATCTTCTTGTAGAGTCTAGAGAGAGCAGAAGCCTTCTTTTAGAGCTGCTAGACTGATCTTGTAGGCTCTGAAACTGTGAGGAAATAAAGCTTTATTTCTTAAAGTCATCTATGTGTGGCAATTATTTTTAGACAATTTTGGATAAACAAATTTTGGATAAACATATATACAAGATATCTCCTCATATATAAAATTACTCCCTAATTTTTTGTCAAATAATGACTGAAAAAGTTTTCATTTGGCCTGTTTGAGGTTTTCTTTGAACAAATAAAGTATTTAGTAAAATAAGTTTGGATGATTGCCAAATATATATGTATGTTATTTTTGTTGTTGTTAAGCATTGTTGTTGGTACTGACTCATAGTTGACCCTGTATAGGGTTTCCAAAGAGTGGCTAGTGAGTTTGAACTACCAACCTTGTGGTCCAAACTGACCTTGCAGTCTAGCACAACATCCCAGTGTTCCACACCATAAAATACTTATAAAACCCCTATTATCCAGTTGAATCTGACTCATAGCAAGCAACTTTCCAACTAAGATGCAGTAGAAGCACCACATATGGTTCCCAAAGCTGTAATCTTTATTGAAGACTTCCTCGTCTTTCTCCTGCAGAGCAGCTCGAACTGCTGATCACTAAGTTAACAACCAAGTGCCTAACCACTGCGCCATCATCATTCTACAAAATACTTTGATGCTTCTATTTCTTTAAGTGTTAAGTTTATTTTTGCCTCATGTTTACAAGACAGTAGCAAGTCTTTTATCTTGGCATAAAGTTGTCATAAAATAGAAGGCTATAGATAAGAAAAGCAGGCTTTTGTTCATAATGATGCACTGACAGAAAGAAGGAGGTGGTGGTTTCAGTCTGTATGCTACTCAATTGAAGGCAGACAGTTACTTAGGGCTCGTTACATGTGGTTTGAATGGCTAAGAATAGATATGTTCAAAGCATAGATATCAATGTCTTAAAAGCCACTCCTGGGATAGACAACAGCTTCTTCTTTAAGCCACTTAATTTTTTGTCTTGAAATTAATATTTTATTATTCCTTAGAGCACTTGACATGGTCTTTATGGTTTGAAGATGTACAGTAACCACCATACAAACGAATATTAAACTATGTCTTCAAAGCCCATAGAGAGAAGGTGCTGAAACTAAATGCTTTAGCACGTAACTGAAGTAATTAACTGTGCTAGACAGATTTAATGCTATAATGGCTTATTTTAACCAAGGACAAAAGGAGGGAGGGAGGGGCAGAGCAAGAGAGGCAATGGATACAGTGGGAAAGTAAAAAATAAATAAGTGTCAGTGTTGTCCATGTCAGGAACAATGACGCCCAGCTACTTTCTGAGCTCTCAATGTTTAAAGCTGTTGATTTAGGCTCCTGCTGGTAAACATGGTTTTTTATAACCTCATCTCATCCATATTTCACAGAAGAGACTTCATAAGAGAGACAGATTTATAATTTTCTGCCACTGAATTCAAGATTACCAATTATTTCTTTATTGAAATTTTTGCATCCTTTACTAGAATAGGTATTCATAACTTTATAGATCTTTTCTTTTTCATCAGTCACTCAAGTTAAATTTATGAAACCTAAGAGTTTTCTCCAGCAGCAACTCACAAAAACATTCTACTTCAAATCCGTAGTGCCTCAGTGTAATTATTTTCAAGAACAAGTCACAAGTTTTAGAATTTATATGGTCTAATAATTCTTTATTATTGGATTATGTAATGAGTTTGCATGAATGGAAAGAAGGATTTTTAAATATCCAATATACCGGAATATTTAAAGATTACTTTATAGATGATTTGGTTATTCGTATTTAAATTTTTTAACTTCTCTCTGTGTGTAATCCAAGATTTAAAACTTTCAAACCCATATCAATTGAATATTTTCAGAACACTATATTGCACAAAGCAGAAATAAGGGAAATTTTTAACCCAGGTACTATACTCATATAATAATTTAAAAAAAAAAAAAAATTGCCAACCTGAGCACTAGGAAATGTATGAAATGTATGTGATCTTATGACCCTGAAAGCCTAGGGCAGTGTCTACAAAAGAATGAATGACATGTCATCTCATTTTCCACAGGCACTGTACTCTGTCTTTTGGATCTATTTTTGCCTCTGTTGTAGTTCTAACACACTATAGAATTCATAGGGGTGTCAGAAAAGTTTGATCTGGCAAATTTCATGTATGGTAATCTGAGAAGTGATTAGAGTCTGAAGGAAAACTATCCAAAATATATGTGGAAAAAATGAGCATTTCTTTGAGAATTGAGAATGTTTCTATTTCGTCCAAAGAGATGAGTGATGATCCCAGAGGAATAGACTTGAGGGTTAAATACATACTGAATTCTTAAAGACTGGAAATAAGGACACCTAGCTCCCAAGCAGACACAGTCACTCTTTGCCAGGGCATACGATCTAGGTAGCAATGTTGAGGCTGCACTTCAGCCCTCATGACACCTTGACTGGCACCCCTTACCCACTCCTTGACAGGTCTCAGGCAGGTAAAGACAGTAAGACTCGGACACCTTCTTTCCTAAGGCATCCTACCTGTTACCCAATGTATACCTCAACCACACATTCATTGCTTCCTCAAAATGAGGGTTTTTTAAAAAGTTTCAGTTTGACCATAATTCATGATAAGCACATGTGTCTTACAATAGAACTATGTTTCCTAGCATTTTCAATGGATGATTTTTTGGAAGTAGATCTCTAGGCTTTCTTCAGAGGTTCCTCTGGGTGTACTCAACCTCAAACCTTTTGATGAGCAGCTGAACACTTTAACCATTTGAACTAAGGAAAAAGCTGAAGAACTGCTGCTTTCTCTCTAAGAATGAAGAAATACTCAGGTTAAGGATATTTGTCTACCTAAATACACCAGTTTATAAAAACCAGACAATCAAAAGAGAAGAACACATTCAGAATCTCTTAATCTGAAAGAACTGAAGAAAAAGAATCAAGCCTTGATTGAAATATTGAGGAATTCTATGGGCAAAATATGGAATGATGCAAAAAGCATAAAAGAGTATGGAAGATACACACAGAGTAACTTTATCAAAAAGAAATGGTCAATGTTCAACCATATCAAGAGGTAGCATATGTTCAAGAGGCAATGATACTGAAGGTGAAGTCTAAAGTTCACTGAAGACACTGGCAAAGAACAAGGTACTGGGAAATGATGAAACACAAACAGAAGGTTTTCAAATAACTGATGCAGCACTGGAGGTACTCACTCAACTATGCCAAGACATTTAAAAGGCAGCTACTAAGGAGCTCTGGTAGCGTAGTGGTTACGAATCGGGCTGCGAACCTTAAGGTCAGCGGTTCGAAACTACCAGCTGCTCCGCGGGAGAAAGATGAGGCTTTCTACTCCCGTAAAGATTTACACCCTCGGAAACCCTGTACAGGGTCGCTATGGGTCGGAACCGACTCAACGGCACTTAACAACAACAACAACCTGGCCAACTGACTGGAAGATATCCATATTTGTGCCCATTCCAAAAAGAGGTGACCCATTAGAATGCTGATATCATTGGGTAATCTCACTAATGTTGCACATAAGCTAAATTTCGCTAAAGATAATTTTTAAATGACTGTAATAGTGCATTGATGGGGAACTACCAGAGGTTCAAGCTGGATTTAGATGGGGACTTTGAACGAGGGATATCTTGCTAATGGATCTTGGCTGAAAGCAAAGAATACCAGAAAGACGTTTACCTGTGCTTTATTGACTACAAATAATTTCAATTGTGTGAATCATGACAAGCTATGGATAATATCACGGAGAACTGGTATTCCCGAACACTTAATTATGCTCATTAGGAATTTATACATAGACCACAAGGCAGTTGTTCAAACAGGACAAGTGGACACTGAAGATTTTAAAAACAGTAAAGGTGTACACCAGAGTTGTATTCTTTTACCATACTTATTCAATCTGCATGCTGAGCAAACAATGCAAGAAACTGGATTATATAAAGAAAAACATGAACTCGAGACTAGAGGAAGATTCATTAATAACTTATAATATGTAGATGATATAATCTTGCTTGATAAAAGTGAAGAGAACTTAAAATACTTCCTGATAAAGATCAAAGA